>NW_022104870.1:4782-5812 GCF_000313985.2 Echinops telfairi | reverse complement strand
ATAAGATCCTGGGGCTGATATTTTGGAGCTGCTGTTTGCTGCCTCAGACAACGCTCTCTACTTGTCTGCTGGGCTCTGCCAGGCGCTGCAGTGGGCGCACAGAGCTCCAGACAGTGATCACAACAGGGAGGTTTACTACCGAAGTTAACCGGTTACCGTTCAAGCGAGACATACCCAGGATGTAGGAGTTCAGTCAGAAGATGTTACAAAGCTCGCTTAGGGCTGCTCAAAATGCCTAAAAGACCTGCCTACCTGCCTGCCTGCCCACCCGCCACTCTGTTGTAAGCTTCAACCCCAGCTTTCGTGGGCCAGCAAACCCAGCTTCTGAAATTACATGCCCAGAAGTACCTACTCCCCAGCCAGACTCCTGCCCCCAAACACTCAGCTGTACTTGCTCTTGGGAACTCTGTCTCGTGTTCTGGCTCCTGGTCCTGCTGCTGTTGCTGCGCATCTGTGTTCTTCTGGTGTCCCAACTGGATCGCTCTGCAGGCTCTTGGGGTCCAGAGGATGCGCTCTGCTCGTGACTCTCGCTGGTAGTGAGAGATCTCACACGTCGCTCTCTACCAAGCCTGATGGCAATCACAGTGAATTATGTAATACAACCGTGGTCTTTCCCCTGCCGTCCGGAAAACAAGGGTGATTTGGTAGGAATAACAACGGCTGTGGTCAGAAGAGCTTTGTAAAAGAATTTAGCACATTGCAGGTGCCCGTATTGAGACAGGAGTTCCCAGAGCAGCCTCCCCAGGATGTGTTGAGCCTCCTAAGGCAATGTGTTTTATGGGAGGAGGTAATATTTTATTTTGCGGGGCTGCTGTGTTGCTTTGTTCTGCTTGCTTTTGCCAAATCTTGATCATTCTTGGGGCTCCTGAGGCCTACGCCAAACTTACTGTTCAAATAAAATAGCACAAAAAGTATGATTTTTTGACGTTGAATATAAAATGTACTTAGTATATACTCGTGTATAAGCCGAGTTTTCCAGCACCTTTTTAATGCAGTTTTTGTGGTAAAATTAGGTGCTTCGGCTGATATT
>NW_022104870.1:1753-3206 GCF_000313985.2 Echinops telfairi | reverse complement strand
TTTGTGAAAAAGGAACATGGTGCATGAACCAGAGTCTTCGGTGCCGTGTATGATGAATTATGGCTAAATGCATTCTATTTCCAATGCCTCATCTCTCTGGCTTTCCCTTTGTTTTCAGAACTGCTGTTTTGCTCTATCAATTAGACAAAATCAGATACAATCCTCTAATCTTTGCTTGTTGCTGTAGGATGAAATTCTAGCATCTTTCTAGTAGCTACAAATGATTGAGTCCACAGGTCAAAACCTTAAGGAAAGAACGAACCAGGATCGGGGGACGGCTAATTGTCCGCATTCTTTCTACTTGGGTGCTGCGGGTAGGAGAAGCCCCTCATGATCAGCTGTTGCTTTCTCACAATGAATCCTGCCAAGTTTGGGAGTCATCGTTTATAAATTTCTCTACGGAGAGAAATACAGTGAAGTTCAATTGTTATCCTATGATCTGGTAAGATAGAGCCTTTGTATTGTCGATAAACCCCTATACATTTTTTTTTCTAGAAAGGCAGCATAGTCAACATGCCCTGGCTGAACGTGGGATTGGCTGTATGTCAGGGCTGACTTGATGGCAGCGTACCAATCACCACAACCCCATCCACTCCTGAGGACCCGATTCTGACTCACGGCGATTCTAAAAGGACACAGTGACTCCACAGGGCAGAAGAGAGCTTCGGAGGGTCTCCACCACGTACAGCTCATCTTCCTCCCGCAGATTGGCTGGTGGGTTTGAGCCTCCAACTTGGTAGTTAACAAGCCATCACAGCATGGAGCATCAGCCATGCTCCTGCAGAGTAGTGAAAATACACTCCAGGATCCTTCCCTACCACTGTGTTAGGAGGGCTCCCTAGAGAAGCAAACCAATAAAGCTTAGAGAGAGAGGCAGTGACAGGATACCAGGAAACGGCCTAAGGAGTTGTCGAGGCTGGCAAGTCATGGATCCGACATCAGGCTGGAGGCTTCTCCTGATTCACATAGTTGTAGGGATTGACAAAGCGAAGATTAGCATGTCAGACAACAGGCTCTTATCTCGTGGGCTGATGAATCCAAGATGGGCAGGCTCCTGGCTCACAGGCTGTGGAGGGTTAACAAGCCCCAAGTTTGGCAGCCATAAAGATACAGCTGTGCTTCAAGTACAAAGATGACGGTGCGCCAGATGCAGGATCACTGAGCAAGAAACCAGGGATCTTTGCCAGAATGTCTATCTATTAGATACAGGCCACTCCTCCAAGGAAACACCTTTTCACGGATTGGCTGCTTATAGCAGATCTCATTATGGAAGTGATTACATCATATCAGGTCTCATCAGGGGTTATGACAACATTATTACCCAACTGTCTGCCAAACACAGCTTTATGCATCCCAGGCTCAGCTCCTGACTCAGGCAGTTTGGTGAGTTGATGCTACTCTGGGAATAGGTGGCATTGAAATGTGTTGGGTTCAGAACTACAGGATACCAGAA
>NW_022104870.1:0-1580 GCF_000313985.2 Echinops telfairi | reverse complement strand
GTTAGTGTGGTTTCATGAGCAAAATGTAAAGAAGCAATGATGCCTAGGTTTATGTTGTAATTCCATCCATTTCTCAGACTTACTGGGCTATTTGTGATGATTTATTCAAAGTATGGTGAATCAATTGGGTTAAAACTCTGGACTACTCTAATGAAAGTCTCTTTTCCCCGTTTCAATCTTTATAAGAGCCAATTCCATCTAGCCCACTGTTTAGATAAGGTAACTGTACTTTATAGGCCAAGAGTGAGGCATAAAACCTGACATGGACGCAGCACAGTCCGTTCTAGCTGTTCGCTCCACAGGCTCTATAGTGAAATGGCAAAGAGCCTCTATTTAAATGGGAGGAGCTGGTTTGGGTTGCTGACGAAATTTCCACAACATGCAGAAGTGTGTATAAATAGATAGGCTTCCGTCAACAAGTAGCTTATTCAGGCATATGCTCAGATATATAGTAGCTCATTCATTAGACAAGTGTTTCAACTAATCTCAAGACTATACTAATAAAAGAGTAATCCCTTATGGGCTAAAAGTAATGCTGGTTTGCTTTTACATTGGTCTTCCATAAACCAAGGCCTAATAATAATAGCTGCACTTGGCCTTCTCCAAAGGAACTTTAAAGTCGAATGTTTTTTCTTAAATAGAAAATGTTTTAGTGTTCTGTTGTCCTTGAGAACATACACCAATTCAACAGTTACCACATGTCTTAGTAACATTGATTACACACGTCAAGTTGTGCAAGCATCTTCACCCTTCTTTTTGAGTTGTTCTCCCCCCATTAGCATAAGTTCACTGTCCCGTAAGTTTCCTATGTAATCTTTCAAGTTGCTGTTATAAATTTGGTCCCATATTGATAGTTCATCTAAAAGCATCACGAGAAAGATGAGGTTTTCTACTCTTGTAGAGAGTTAGCGTCTCGGAAACCCACAAGGGCAATTCTATAAGGTCGCCGTAAGTCAGAATTGACTCAATGGCATTGAGTCTTTTTTATGAGCATAATGCTCAAGTCACTTTCCTGCCCCCACCCCACCATCCCACACCCGCTGTGGCTGTTGCTTATATTGAAGCTCATATTAAAACAGTACAATATTCATAAACTGTAACTGTGATACTATAACAATTGTTTTATGTCAGAATCCTGACATGGGCACATATACGAACATATCATGTCATTTGTTGTTAGGAACCTGACTGTAGGCCCTGGTTTAAAGTTTAAAGGTTATCTGGGCAGTAGACTCAGGAGTTTATCCACCCTCATTGGCTCAAGGAAATTTAAAATCCATGAGAATTTGAAACTGTTCTGTATTTTTCCCTTTTTGATGAGGAATTTTGCACAGGCTCTTTGATCACGATGCTCAATCACAGAGGAACCATCAGTTCTGCTCTCTTGACAAAGGAAACAATCAGCCACATGTTCCACCTTCTCGTATACCTGACTCTCCTCCTTCGGGCGCTGCGCCAAGTAGATATAAACGAGTTGCTATGCTCTGGGCGGCTGCTTGCAAGTTTGTTTGACTCCAGGCTCGGCCGAACTGACTGGGGGGTGGAAGAGAAATGCTGAAACGTGTGATCAGACCATTTGA
>NW_022104869.1:4159-5823 GCF_000313985.2 Echinops telfairi | reverse complement strand
CACCATTATTTCTTCCTCCACGAATAGGCCTTTGACTCACAGAGAGGTTGATGTCTCCCATTCAGGCTGCACGTGAATGCACAGAGCACCAGAGCTAGTATACTCTCATTGTTGACATGGCGAGACCGGTCCAAACTGGATTCACTGCAGAACCTGTTTACTGCTCTTCCCATGTACAACCAGAGGGTTCTGGCTGGCTGGGGGTGGTGATGATATTGATGATGACCCTGACATTCATGGGTCCACACAGCAGTATTGCTACTAGACTCTATCAATATGTCCTCAGAAATAATTGGATTGCTCTAGAGACTTCCCGGAGAACTAGGTCCAATCAGACTTACTCTAAACTGTGGAATTGTCAAACACAAATGAATATTTTTATTTTGGGAAGAGGCAAGATGCCGGTTTTCTTTCCTATTGGCCAGAACATTGTTAAAACTTTTTCTGTCAGTTTCAGGCTTGTTGTCCCATCTCATTGCGGCTAGAAAAGATGTGACTCTGCACTCATTACATATGGCTAGACATGACATCTGGCTATTTCTAAAAAGATTAACTACACTCAAAGGACAATGAGTGGAAACTGTTGATGCTATTCAGATATATGAGCTGTTAATTCTGAAAGGAGTTCCCAGAAAAGGAGCTGAGGAGGAGAACGGTCCCAGGATGGGATCTGTTAGGCCCTTTCCCTGACTGCATGCAGGTCCTCGAGGGAGGTCGTTTGGAATGCCGTTGCAAGTCCCCCTCACAGAACAGGCTGTTGCAGGGGGGAGCGGCGTTCATCTGGATGAGATACTTCTGGTGTTTGTCTGAAGGGATGCATAACTCTTTCAAAATCAATTCTCATTTGCCCTACCATCTTTCAGGCAGAAAACTTCCCAGGGCCAGGTTTTTAGGAAGGGGAGAATCCTTCTACCTGGTGGGGGAAAGAATCCGTATTTGCTTGTTCCTTGTTTGTTTTAAACCAAACCAAACTTCCACGGGGTTTTCAAGGCTGCTATCTAGATGGAAGCAGACTGCCACATCTGTTTTCCATGGAGCCGTGATGCGTTCAAACTGCCCATCTTTCAGTACCTTCAACCCCACTTAGCCACTGGGGTTTCTTTAATTCTGTCTAGAGCATTGGTGTTCTGTTATGTAAATACTGTCTTAAAACCTTATTGTCCTAGTTAGATAACATTTTAAAGGCAAAAATCTCCAACAGTTGTATCTGGATCTTTGACCCTACAGTGGCCAACTGCAATCTCTCCCTGTGCTTTCTGACTCAACAGACATAAGGAAGATGACCTTTGAAGAACTCCGCTATAAGAACCCAAAGGCAGCCATAGAGAAGATCAGTGAAGACTACAAAATATATTGTGAAAAATTACCTGGAATAGGCAAGTGTTTGAATGACAGATTTGAGACCACCAGGGAAGACAGAATCCCCAAACTCAAGGACCGTAAGCCCAAAGCGGACTTTTGTATCCGTTTCTTCGAAATGGATGACTGATCAGGGCAGGAGGTTCTCTCTCTTACACTGGCAGCCAAAGGTCATGGAACGTGATTCAAATACAAATTGATAATGGTGTCATTGAGTCGGTTCGGACCCATAGCAATTCCTGTGTACGAAAGAGTCACAGCCTGGTGCTGGGCTGTCTTCACAGTCTTTGCTTGTGTTTGAGCCC
>NW_022104869.1:0-1404 GCF_000313985.2 Echinops telfairi | reverse complement strand
TTACAGCAACCCTTGACGGGTTTCTGAGACAGTCACTGTTTACCACCAATCTTTCTCCTGTGTCAGGGTTGTACCCTTTTACCACACTTATTCAATCTGTCTGCTGAGCAAGTCACCTGAGAAGCTGGGCTATGTGAAGAAGAGTGTGGCATCAGGATGGGAGGAAGGCTAATGAACAGCCTTCTGAATACAGATGACACCACCTTGCTTGCCGAAAGTGAAGAGTTGAAGCATTTGCTGGTGACGACCCAGGATTGCAGCCTTCAGTATGGATTGCAACTCCCTGTGAAGAAAGCAAAAATTCTCACAACAGCATGAATAGGTAATATGGTGATCAATGGAGACAAGATTGGAGTTGTCAAGGATTTTTGTCTTGCTTGGGTTCACAATCCATGCTCATGGAACCAGCAGTGAAGAGATCAAATTACACATTGCAATTGGGTAAACCTGTTGCACAAGATCTCTTTAGAATGTTGAAGATCAAGGATGTCGCTTTGAGAACAAAGGGGCATCTGGACCCAGCCATGGTGGGTTCCATCGCCTCCTGTGCCTGTGAGTGCTGGGCACTGGATGAGGGAGACTGCAGGAAGATGGATGCCTTTGAATGAGGATGCTAGCAAAGAATACTGAAAATTCCATGGACTGCCAAATGGACAGATCTATCGTAGGAGAAGTACACCCAGACATGAGGAAGATGAGACTTCGGACCTGTTCTCAGGAGAGAGCCACCCTGGGAAAGGACATCATGCTTGGTGAAGCAGAAAGGCAGTGACAAAGAGGACTCGCGCAGGGCAGCAGCTGTGCAGGGCCAGTCTGGTTTCATTCTGTCGTGTGTAGCGTGGCTACAAGGCAGAACAGACGTAACGACGCCTAACCACAGCCTTGTTGATTTGTTTATATTTTAAAGTTTTCTTTGCATGTTTTGCATAGAAGTCAACTGCCAACTCTATGTTGAAATCTTCTTGCCTTTCTGTCATGCTGGCTTTCATGGACAAAACTTTCAAATTTTAATGTCATCCAATTCAAGTAATATTGGTATCACTCCAGTCCAAGATCACAAAGATCGCAATGGTTTTCCTAGACATTTCTTTGTTTTGTTTTTCATATTTTGTCTGAATGTATGTATTTAATTTGGGGGGATATATATCTAGGAGTGGTTTTGAATCCCCTGTCATGATACCCACTAAGCCAGGGGTCCCACCCAATGTCCAACTACCACCATGTCCACAGTCTTCGGGTGGCCATACTTTGCTTCCTCTCCCATCAGAGTATTTCAATCCTAAATCCAAAGGTACAGATAGTTTTGAGGTAGAGACCAGTTCATTCAGTCGGGTTTCCACCTTGAGTCCTTCTGGTGTGGCCCTTGGGGGATGCCCGGTTCCCTGTAAGGCAAGGGTCCATGGC
>NW_022104868.1:4652-5727 GCF_000313985.2 Echinops telfairi | reverse complement strand
GGTGTGTGTGTGTGTGTGTGTGTGTGTGTGTTTGAAGCTGAAGTCGATGTGGCGTGGGGGGTACCTACTTGCTCTCTCTGTCCTTTGCAGGAAAGTTTGAAAGAACAGACATTTCAAATTTGCAACGGATAAATCTCAAGAGTTGCATAGCACACAGAGTTGGGGTGCATATCTTCAAAGAGAAGGGACAAGAGCCTTTGCCCCTTGCCTTCCTCTGGACCGCCTGTGGGTACTTCGCGGCAGAGGCTGGGTAGAAAGCAAGAGCGGTCTGGTTAGTTAGTACCTTTTGCTTTTCAGCGGAAGCTAAGTCTAAGCTGCTTCTTTGGAAGACACAAGGCAAACTGTATGTTAGAAGTAGAATTCAAAACCCTTAGCTTGTCCCTAGTTCTTAAGTGGGATGCCAGAAGCATCCCGTTGAAAGGGGTCCTGAGGCCGAAGTCTATGGGGTAAAACCTTTGTGGGAAATTTCAAGACTATCTGGCAGTAGTCAAATACAGGGGCATGCGTCCGGCTCCGAGCACTCTCGTAAGAGTTCATGGGAGGGGGAGGCCACTCGGGGCTGGGTGGGGTCACTTTGGGACCTTGTCCTTCACAGTCAGGCAGAAGGAGGGATAAGTCAGGCCTTTTGTCCTCTGGGAGGGGGGCGGGGGAACGGGGCGTGGAGGCGGCTCCTTGGATCTGACTATTGGAACCCCAGTGCCCCCTGTCCCCACCCCCACCCCGTTCCCCCCTCCCCCCGCACGCGCTGACCAGTGCACTTTCGCTGGAGACCGGGCAAAGGTTGTGTCTTGGGAATAGGAAGGCACAGCGAGGGACCAAATGGTGGCGCCCCGGAGCCGGGCCCTCCGCCATTGCCCATGGGGCGTGGAGGTCGATGACCCTCACGGACTTGGAGGCTCCAAGATCTCAGCCTGCACTTTCGGGTGCCGGGCTGCGCGGCCGGGCAGAGAGCGCGATGGCGGGGCACGTGACTTCGACAAACCTGGTAACCAGTTTTGTTTTCTTCCCCAGCGCCCGGCGCTGCTGCCTCGGCACCCAGCCACCGCCGGAGTAGGAGCGCGGGGGAGGGGCGGAG
>NW_022104868.1:1866-3380 GCF_000313985.2 Echinops telfairi | reverse complement strand
ATTCTCCTGTTACTCCAGCACATTTTCCTGAAGTCAGTCACTGGGCTAAAACACATTCTTTCCAGTGTCTATTGTTAACCTCTTTGACAAACCATTGTTTGAAATACTTATGCAGACAAATGAGCTAAACTCGAGCTTGTGTGTGGCCTACGCTTTTTTTCCCAAACCTTTTGCTTCAAAAACTTTTTTTCTTTCGTTTGAAGTATACCTTTCTCTAGTTTCAATGCCTTTAGCTCTACTAACCTGGAGACTCTTAAAACAAAAATCTACCTGTTGACTTTTACTGTGAACATCAAGAAACAGCAGGTGACAGGAGAATCACTGTAGTCCGTAAGAGGTACTGGGATCTTGTCCCACCACAATTCAGTTCATTTATAAATGTCTAGAAATGCACAGGAAGGAGAAAGAATATTGATCAAGGGGCTACTGTACTGTAGTCACATAATTATGAGCAAGAACGTCACTGGAACTGCTGAGCAAGTTAGAGGGAGAAAGGCAAGTTATGAACTTGCAACACATGAAGATTGTTTGCAGACACATACAAGGAACCCTGATGAAAACAGCCTAGCTGGATTTGAACGAGTGGACTTTAAGGTTGGGGTACTGTCAGAATGGCGAGGCTTGCCATCTAATCCCTGGGTATGTTTGGTAGTGCAAGCAATTGAGTACTCTGTTACTAACGGAAAGGTTAGTACTTTTACCTCACCCAGAGTGACCTGGGAGACAGGCCTGGTAATCTGCTTCCCAAAAGACTAGTTTTACTCGGCATGCATGGGCCACCGTAAGTCAGAATCTGCTCGATGGCATTTTTTATATACTAAAGATGTTACTCTAAAGGAGAGTTCATGGTGATTGTAAACATCTGGCAAAGTGGTTACTGCAAGGTCAGCAGTTCAAAACCACCTCCACTCAGAGGGTTTTTACTCAGCAGGCTTTGGGTAACTCCCCTAAAGAGTTACAGTACATATATGCTTGACAGAATGGATGGATGGATTGTGATAAGGGCTGTAAGAGCCCCCAATGAAATTTTTTTTTTTTAATGACAGTCTCAGAAGCCCACAGGGGCAGTTCTACCCTGTCTCATAAGGTCACTGTGAGTCAGCATCGACTCCATGGCAGTGAGTTTGGTCGTATTTTGAAAGCGAACGTGTGATGTTTTTGTTTTTGTCTCATCGTGCGATGCCTTTTCCAGATGTGTATTTGGAACTGGTTGGCGCATGGCTAAAGTTTCCAACGGGTGGGCTTCTAGGATGAAGAAGACTTTGCATTCATTTTAACTGGGTCCCACGTGGCATCTTGGGGAGTCAGGGCTGACTCGCGGGTACCTGACAGCAGCCATCTCTCCACTGGGAGTACGCAGAGGACCCTGAGAACCTGCAGATCTGCAGGAGTTATGCTGTGGGCAGGAATCATGGGATGGCAGAGCAGTGAGCTGAGCATTGATAGAGCAGACACAGGCAAGGGAAGGAAAGAAGTAAGAAGCGGAGAGACGGGAAGGCAAGGAAGGGATCCAG
>NW_022104868.1:0-971 GCF_000313985.2 Echinops telfairi | reverse complement strand
ACATAAGAAGTTTCTGCCTTCGTTAAAAACACCCCAAATCAAAACCAGTTGTTATCCAGGGGATGCCAACTCAGGGCAACCCGGGTGGCACAGAATAGGATTGAGCTCTGTGGGGTGGTCTTGGCTATGATCTTTTTTTTACCAGTTTTATTGGCACATCATTCACATATGCAATTCAATAGTTCAATCATAGCAAGAAGAGCGGTATAACTATCACCACAACCAAATTTAGAACTTGTTCTTTCTAGTACTCACTGTTACGAGTGCCTCATTTCCCAGAAATCAGCGCACACACACACACACACACACACACTCACACACACAGACACCACAGATCAAGAAGCAGTGAATCCACTTATTGTCTCTATAGCTTCACCCATTCTGGATTTCTGATACAAAAAACACATACAAAGACAAGGAAGCAAAAAAGCTAACAACCATAACAAAAGAAAAAAGAAAACGCTCAATCAAAAGGAAAGCAGAAAATATTAGTAACTAGAATGACTTTAAAATGGGTCCCAGGGGAGATGAAATGACGACGTGTTCAACTTTAACCTAACTCCATCTGCCACCATCCACTCTTCATGCACTGTGGGTGATAGCAAGGGTATTCACATCCCTGGTCCGTGGTCAGTGGGGATTCACTGAAGCCTTAATGCAGGTGAATTTCCCGTTCGCTTTGTTCCTTTTTAAACTTGAAACGACTTCTAAATGGGACAAAAGGGAGATCAAATACGAGATTACACTTTAACCTAACTATATCTACTGTGATAGTAGCTACAATGCTCCCTGATAATGATTGGCAGTGATCTTTATGGGAGCAAATCACCAGTTCCTTCTTCTGTGGCATTGCTGCCTGTGGTCAAACTCCCAACCTTCGGATAATTGTCCAGCACAAAGCATTTGCGTTGCCTATGGCACTGGGCGACTCATCGCACCTGAAGTCAGTCACTGGGCTAAAACACATTCTT
>NW_022104867.1:3905-5825 GCF_000313985.2 Echinops telfairi | reverse complement strand
CACATGGGCTGGTGTGCTTCTTCCATGTGGGTTTTGTTGCTTCCCTGCTGAGTGGCCGCTTATTTAACTTCAAGCCTTTAAGACTCCAGACATTATATCTTTTATTAGCCAGGCACCATCAGCTTTCTTCACCACATTTGGTTATGCACACCATTTTGCCTTCAGAGATCTTGTCAGGGAGGTGAAGATTATACAATACCCCATTCTGAGAACAAACCGTTCTTATACTGGGGTCAGATTTAAGTAGGGACCCAAAGTCCCTGTTTCCTTGTTGCATTTGCTCATATATAAACAAATACACATATATTTATATATCTTCAAATATATTTATATAATTCTTTATCTCCATATTTTTTTCTTTCTTCTATTTTTTTCATCCTGCCCCACTATCATGTTTACCTATTGTTCACCTCTCAGTAATTCCTCTCTGATACAATTTGATTGATCTAACATGTCAGAAAAGCTACACCCTCCTCGCCATCAATTTTAGAGCACATACTGTTCCCCTGTACCTGTCGTTGTTGGCTCCCTGCTCCCCTCCGCCCCTCCTCTCTCATGGCCCCCAAGAACCATTGGACTAGCCGATAACTCTGTATGATTGCCTATCCTGCCTATCTTGTATAGATAGGCACCAAAAATAATCAATCAATAGACAGATAAATCAGCATACAGACTGCCACAAGTCAGTCCTCTTCTTTAACTCTCTTTTTGTCGCCAATTTTTTGGGGTCAGTTTTACCTAGTTTTTCAGGTCTTTGTTGCAGTGGGGAATTACAGTGTTGTGTTTCCAAGGTGCCATATTGACTGTCAAATATCCTGTATCCCATGAGTCTCAATATGTGGTACTATCATTTTTGTTTTATTCCAGGTATATATTTAAATTTCTCTGTTGTGTTCTCTGAAAGGTCATCAAAGTGACAGGAAAGAAAAGATCAGACTGGATTTCAAACTTGTCCTTGAACTGAGAATAGCTAAAGTGGAAAGAAGAAATGATGAAGTAACAGCTGAATAGATGACTACAAAGTGCAGCCCAAGAAGACAGAGTATCATAAGTGAATGTGTAAAGACCTGGAATTAGAAAGTCACGAAGGAAGAACATGCTCAGCGTGTCTCAAGCTAAAAGAACTGAAAAAAAAAATTCAAGCCTTGAGTTCCAATAATGACATATTCTGTGCACAAAATATTGAATGATGCAAGAAGTAGCCAGAGAAGAATGGGAGGAACACACAGAATCACTGTACCCCAAGAACTGGTCAACATTCAACCATTCTAAGAGGAAGCATATAATCAACAGCCAATGGAATTGAAGGAAGAAGTCCAAGTTGCTCTGAAAACATTAGCACAAAATAAGACTCGGGAACAGAGAGTCAAAAACCAATGGAAATGTTTCAACAAACAGACATAGCACGGTTCACTTATGTATGCCAAGAGAGTTGGAAGACAGCCACCTGGCCAACAGACTGGAAACGATCCATAATTGTGCCCATCCAGCAGACAAGTGACCCAAATTCAGAAATTTTCAAATAATATCATTCATATCACACACGAGTTGAATTATGCAGGAGATAAAGATTGAGTTGCAGGTGTATGTAGACAGGGAATTGTCAGAAATTCAAGCCAAATTAAAAAGGAATATCATTGCTGATATTGAATGGATCGTGACTAAAAGCAGAAACTACAGAAAGACTATAATGTTTTACTGCCTATGAAAAGTTATTTGACTGTATAGATAGATCATAACACACTCGAGATAACATTTAGCAGAATAGTAATTTCTGAACATTGTGCTCATGTGGAATCTGTCCATCGAGCAGAACAAGGGGATGTGACATGGCTTAAAATCAGGAAACCATGGTGTGTGTCCGGGTGAAATCCTTTCACCCTAGTTATTCAATCTGCTCTATGCTGAATAAATAATCCG
>NW_022104867.1:0-979 GCF_000313985.2 Echinops telfairi | reverse complement strand
AGAAGAGCCAGTCTCCAAGAAAACACGAAACCTTCCTCTAGTTCTTTAATGCTCCCTCCTCACCTCACTACCATGACCCTAATTCTATTTTACAAATCTGGCTAGACCAGAACATGTGTACTGATACAGATAAGAGCTCTCAACACAGGGAATCCAGAACAGATAAACCCCTCAGGACCAATAAGGGGATCAGCAATACCAGGAGGGTAGGGAGGGGGTAGGGGTGGGGAGGGAGTAAGGAGGAACTGATCACAATGATCGACATATGGCCCCTATCCCAGGGGGATAGACAGCAGAAAAGTGGGTGAAACGAGACAGTGGTTGGTGTAAGACATGAAAAAAAAAAAAGAATAATTTATAAATTATCATGGGAACATGGGGGAGGGAGAGGGAGGAGGAAAACGAGGAGCTGATGCCAGGGGCTCAAGAAAGCAAATGTTTTGAAAAAGATGATGGCAACCTATGTACAGATGTGTTTGACACAATGTATGGATTGTGATAAGAGCTATAAGAGCCCCCACCAAAATAAATTTTTTTAAAAGGAAAAGAAATTGAACAAAAAGTTTGCTTTTTAAAGTGGATAATTCAGTGACATTTGAATCATCCACCATGTAGTGCTGCCTGAGGAGCCCTGGTGGCCCAGGGTTAGCTTTGGGCTGCTAATCAAAACCACCAGCCATTCTGGGGGAAAGATGCGCTATCTGACTCTTGCACAGACTGACAGTCTCAGAAACCCACGGGGCCATTCTAGTCTGTCCTTGACCGTCTCTGTGCGTAAGAATTGACTCAGAGGCACTGAGTTTGCAGTTTTGAGTTATAGGAGCATACAATGTTTGTCCTTTTGTGTCTTAATTATGTCACTCGATATAATCTTTTTGAGGTTTTCATGTTGTTACATGTAGGAGGAACTTCGTTTCTCTTTAAGGCTGAGTAGTATTCCATTGTATGTATACCATTAGAAATAAAAATCCATTCCTCT
>NW_022104866.1:4689-5838 GCF_000313985.2 Echinops telfairi | reverse complement strand
TTAACAGACCAAATAAGAAAAACCATACCATAATCTCAACAGATGTATAGAAATTGTAATAGAATTAAGCACCTATTAATTACAAAAAGGTAGTTGTATAGTATTATTATGTGGCAGGTGATCCACTCAATTACTTCTCTTTGAGATTTATAATTTCTTGTATAATAAAATAACAAAAATTAAGTTTTGTGTTATGGTTACCAGCTTAACTATCCTGATACCCAACCCCATTGTATTTAAAACCTATCGATATGCACTTGGGAAATTGAGGAGAAAGTAAACTCTGAGTCACTTCTCAGCTTCCCTAATACACCCCAGAAGATTCATCCTCATGTATTTGACCCATGGGAAATTTCTACACAGGTGCCAAATGTCTTGCTCCCTTCCCATTCAGGTGCAATTTTCACCCAGATAGTAGTACTTCTCCTCAAACAGTTCTGAGCTATTGCTTCAACCAAGATGTCCAAAGACTGCATAATAAAGTCCCTTGTTAGCGCTAAGGGAAACACTTCTGGTTTTTTACTTAATGAATCCCAAGTCAAGCTCCGTGGTGTGGCTCCAGGGACAGCCTGGCCTTGAGGCAGCTGCCTTTAGTTCTTACACCCACCTGACGGCCCATTGGCTATATAAGCACAGCTGTCTTCTTCTCATTGGAAAATCCTTTGCTGGGGTAATGATAGCAGCAAAATCTTAGTCAAAGAGGTAATTATGTGGAAAAATGATTGTGTGACGAGGATTAAGAAAGATGAGAGAAGTTAGTAAAAATTTGGATTTTTCAGGATGACTGGAGCAGAAATTAGGGGAAAGTTCTGAAGATTCATCTACAGAGGCTTTTGGAGCCTGGGTAAACATACTTCTTTTTTCCCTCCTAGTTTCCTAAGATAGAAAATTTTGCCTATTCCCAGAGTTGGACAATTATAGCACATCATTTGATGATACTCACTTAAGCTGTGTTCATCGTATCTCTGAATTCCAGGATACAAACCAAGAGTATATAATGTCCTCCCTAAATCAGCTGATGTTTTTGTCCCTTCTGGCTAGTCTACTAGTCTACTGCTCTCTCCCACTCCTTCTCCCTCTCCCTCTCCCTCTCCCTTTCTCTGTCCCTGGCTTTCTAAGACATATTTTCCCTGAGTCCTTTCATCTCAT
>NW_022104866.1:0-1077 GCF_000313985.2 Echinops telfairi | reverse complement strand
ATAGCATTAAAAACTCTTAAAACTTTTGTTAGCTCATCTTCAAACCTCTAACTAGATAAGCATGCAGCAGTTAGAAGATAGTCAGGACACGTTTAGGAATTGGATGGTATTTATCTTTGGTGCTTCTCACTTAATTCATTTCCCTCATGCCAAGTGCCCCCTGGCGAGTTCAGTATTGTCTAACGTAGACCTCACGAAGTCTTCATTTTGCACAAGCTTATCTCCCAAGAGCAATGCCTCTGTGTTTTTCATTCATGTATTCATTTTTGTTTTCTGCTACCACATTTTGAGGATTTTTTAAAAGCTATTTATTATACTTGGTGCCCCTTGTCTGACTGATTCTGAAAAGTTCTGAGGAGGTTTTCCTTGGTGAGAAACCAATCAATTTCTTCCATATCTAGAAACAAACCTATTGTATTAGATTCCTAGGGCTGTTTATTTGACATTTTAAAATATAAAATAAAATTCAATAATGGTGATATTTTAAGCATCAGCCACAGTTAAAAAGATAATTTTGTTTTTTAAATGTGAAACAAAAGTCATGAACAAGACCAGGCATTCTGGTTCAATAGAAGTTGGTAGAACCTCAGATATCTGTCAGGTTTGGAACTGAACTCATCCCTGCAGCTCAATTTTCAGCCAAACAGCACACGAGTCTGTAAGGAGAACAACAGGGGGTAGGTACACACACCTTGGAAGAATCAACCTTCTGAGAGCCAAAGGATGAAGTTCAGAATGGCTAGGAAAGAAGCAGTGGAAACAGAAAACACAGGGAGGAATTGGGAAAGTGGTGTTACATGAAAAGGATTGCAGTGAATGAGTTAAAGCAAACTCTATGAATTGTTGATTGCAAAACTGATCATCTTCTCCGTATAGCTTCACTTAATTCTCTCTCTCTCACACACAGGTTATTCTAAGAATCTCTAAATAACCTTAAAGAAGAAACCTACTGGGGAATCAAGTTCCTCATACTGACTTGTTGTACTGAGAGCATCTATGCAAGGCTTGGCTTTTTTGCAGTTTGGAATTTTCTCCCCATCTCACGGAATCTCTGATGTTTGGAGGTGGCCAAGGAGA
>NW_022104865.1:5183-5813 GCF_000313985.2 Echinops telfairi | reverse complement strand
TTTTAATGATAGATGTCTGATGTTTGGACTAGGGTATAACTGCAGTGATTGTCAAAGGCTTTATTTATAGACACACTTCTGGTCTTTGAAAATTCTTTTAATTTTTTTGTTTGAAAAAGTCTGTGAAGCATATCTTTAAACCACTTAGTGTCCTTGTAGTCTGGCATGGAATGTCCAAGAGTCTTGATCTTAATCATATGACATGCTATGAAAAGTGACTCTTGTATCTTTTTCATGTTTCTAACAAGAATCTTTTACTAAGAATTCAAGCAGAAAATAGATTATAATGTACCTACATAGAAGTGGGAAATTGAACTTATAATTTGAGTAGACATTAAACATTACGATTTCTATAAAGTCTTCCAATTCTAAGATTCAATGAGTATAAAACAGTATCTAAATTATAAACCAAAGAATCACTCAATCCAGGCTACCTTGGCTTTGTAATGAAGCAAGAAGGTGGACATTGTTAACCTAAACATGCATTTATTTTGCAATGAACATATTGACCTATAGTCACCATTATTTATTGAGTGTTTCTAAATCTAAATGACAGATTATAACACTTCGCAATAATTTTGCTGGTGAACACCAATAAGCTAAGATTCCCAGTAATGAGACGTGATCATT
>NW_022104865.1:2506-3866 GCF_000313985.2 Echinops telfairi | reverse complement strand
CCCAAGGTACAAGCTCCCCTCTCTGCTAACACATTTGCTATTACTGGTCATGTAGAAGCCAAACCATTCCCAGAGATGTTTCCTGAAATATTAAGTCAGCTTGTTGTGGACAGCTTCACAAGTCCTAGGAAATGAGCTTAACAGTTCCCAAGGCAAGTGTTGGATAGCAAAATCCCAAAGACCGAAGATATTGATATGGATGATGATGGTGTTCCTGATCTCGTACAAAATTTTGATGGGAAATCGAAGAATGAAGCTAACTAAAATCGTTCCTGATTTTTGGAAGTTGGCAGGGACTAGATTTAACAGCTCAGCTATGTGGTTTCAAAGTTTTACAGACATAGAGAACATCACCTGTTCCTAGTTCAGTAATATAAATATTTTGTTTAATGATGCTGTTTGTTCAGCATTTTTGTTCAATTGATTTGCATTTTGCACTTCCTCCCACAATATAATATTTGGTCAAACTGCAAAGTTTCGGTGCAGTTTGAGGGTGCTTGGGGGTTTGATTCTTGATTTTGTTTGTTTTTGTTTGGGAATTTTGTGTCCGAGTGTGTGTATGTATGTGTGTGGGTATGTGTGTGTGTGTACAGTGAAAAGCAAATTGGAAACACTTTTATTTATCCTCACCTCTTGCTCTACTGTAATTGTTCTAAACAGATATTTTCTTCATCCGTTTTACTCACATGCTTTTGTTAAAATATGCAGAATATGTAGCATAAATAAAAAATAAAATATGTTGCATAAATTTCACTGGTTTATAGTACTGACTATGTTTTTAAAATATGCACACATGTGACCAATCTAGTTGCATGTTCTGTTTCATCTTGCCTCATTTTCAATATATGTGAGTATTTTGTTTTTGAAACTCTACAAATTTGACCCACTCAAATATTATCACATTTTGCTTTAAATTTTATTTAATCCAGTTAAGGCAAACGTCGATTGATATGCTTACTAGTCAGTTTGTTTTTACTAAAATATATTATATACTATTTAATAGAATATACTACAATGTACTGGAAAATATATAGCCTGTCACTTTTCTGAGAGAAACGTGGAATGCTGCAGCTCATATTATATGATATAATAGGCTAACTGTAGTGATTTTTGGTATATTATCAATATATAATGTGGTCGTTATTTTTTCAAATAAATGTTTAGAGATATACATAAATTAAGAATTACTCTCTCATACATGAAGCTGAATTATAAAATTGCAATGACATAGTGTGGTGAGATATATAAATTGACAGGGAGCTTATTAGAAAATAATACCCCAGACACCACTTAATAAATACCTATGAGTGTGAACAGAATGGAACATTGAGTGTCTACAAATGATTTATGGTCTACATGT
>NW_022104865.1:0-962 GCF_000313985.2 Echinops telfairi | reverse complement strand
ATATTATTTATCTCTACTGGGCTCTTTGAGTTTCTAAGACCACCTTCTGATTCTCCAACTGTGATGGACTTTTTACTTACTGTTCTTTATACAATTGTGCCTCCAACATTCAACCCAATGATTTACAGTCTAAGGAACAAAGCCATGAAGACTGCTCTAAGATCGGTGTTTAAAGAAAGAAATCCACACCTGTTTTGCTGAGACAAGTTTTAAATTCCAATTTGGGAAACAATACCAAAATATATTGGAAAGGACACAACAAAGTTAATCAAGAAATAAAAGCTAAATGAAAAACTGATAGTAGATGAAGTTGTATAAATTAACTATTATTGAACAATAAAAATCCTTGGAACACACAGTTACATATCAACAACTCACGTTAATTTGTAGGTCTAAATATCACCCTATGAAGCTTGGTGTAGAAAAATGAAAATGAGTTTTATAAACTCTGACTTAATCTCTCTTTCCTGTGCCTTTTTATCAGCGTGAGAGAGTACTTAGTCAATTTGAGAGTGCTTCCTAATTTTCCCCCCAATTACACTGCAGTGTGCAGTACTACATTGTATGCAAACACTGAGGATCAATGTTCTCTGACAATTGATGAGTCCACTAAGATCCTATTAAGATGTCATTCTGCAAGGGAAACAATGCTTCACTTAGTAATACACAAAGACGACCCTTTGAAATGTTTCATTACATCATTTACATTGCCTCTTCAGATGCCAAAATTTAATCATCTGCAACTATTTTTTAAATTATGTAACATGTTATACAGACTCAAGTACGTATTGTTCTACCATTAAATTAATGAAAGAAGAAAAACAAATAATATGGAAAGCATAATATTCATGGGAAAAGAAAAGGTGCCTTTGAAAATTAAGCAAGATACTATATAAAGTATGTGATGATTCAAATTCAAAATTACAAAAATAAATTAAGCAGCAGATAAAATGCAAAAAAAA
>NW_022104864.1:3311-5800 GCF_000313985.2 Echinops telfairi | reverse complement strand
GTAGTATCAGTTAGCAGATGTCCCAGGTCAGTGAACTGTTGTCTTCTGGGTAGCGATGCCACATTGCAGGCTTCTTATAATGTCTGGTTCTAGTGTCCTCTAGGGATTCATAGTCAATGATACGCATGATGCTGAAGAGGATACGGGTACGTGCCAGCTTCTGCAAAGCTTCTGCTCCCAGTCCATATGATGATAACTAATCAAATGGTGAAGATACTTCAGCTCAGTTTGGAAGGGGTAGGAAAGAACCCACTCACTATCGTGAGGTTGATTACAATTCATCACAACCTTACAAGACAGAGTCGAATTGCCCCCATTGGATTTCCAAGGGTGCCAATGTTTATAGGAGCAGACAGCTTCATCTTTCTCCCAAAGAGAGACTGAAGGTTTGGAACTGCTGACCTTGTGGTTAGCAGCCCAACACATAACCTGGTGGTCCACAGGGATTGGGTTCAACTACTAACCTAAAGATTGGTGGTTCGAACCCACCCACTAGTACTACAAAGAACAAAGATCTGGGGTTCAGCTTCCATTCAGATGATCGGCAAGACACTGACTAAACAGTTTTAGTGCATACCACACGGAATTGCTGTGAGTCGAATTCTGCTGGACAACATTGACTTTGTCTTCTTTTAGTTCCACGGTGACATTGCCAATACAAGACAGGCTGGGGAATTAGTCCCTGGCAGAACATTTTCTTGTTGGTCAAATCTATACGGACATTGGGAGGGGAGTGTACGTTTTGGTGAACAGATGTTTCTGCCCCTGGAACACTCGTGGGTGAAATAGGTCCCCGTGATTCCTATGATCTGAGCGAAGCATTCTGACTTTGCTCACTCACCCAACTTACTGTCAAGTCCAAGTCAACTCCCGGGGACGCTACAGGACAGGGTAGAACTGCCCCTATGGGTTTCCAACACTAGCTCTTTTTATTTTTTTGGGCTGTGTGATTTTCATTTGTATTTACCCAGAGGCAAGCCATCTGCTAACTCATCATTGCTTTTGGCATTTTAGCCTGTGCTTTGGGCGAATGCTTGAGTTAATTTGAATTTTAGGGGTAATTAACTCTATACAAGGCCGTTGTGTTGTTTTCTATTGAAAGTAGTAAAGAAAGGAGAAAACTGGAAAATGGGGTGGAAATGTCCTAGAAAATTAACTGTAGACTTCCAGAAGAAGAAGCAAATATATCTTGAAAGCAGTCCAGCCAGAATGGTCCTTAGAAGTGAGGATGGTAAGACTTTGTCCAGGTACTTTGGATCAGGGATCAGTCCCTGGAGAAGGACATTACACTTGCTAATGCAGAGGCTCAGCACAAAAAAGGAAGATCTTCCAGGAGATGGATTGGCCCAGTGGCTGCCACAGAGGTCTCAGACATAGCAAGATTGTGAGGAGGGGGCAGGACCAGGCAGCGCTTGTTCTCATGCCGTAAAATCACAGTAAGTTGAAGCCAACTTGGCAGCCCCCCTGACCTCCTGCTGGAGCCTTTCCCAGGGGAAACCGGATGGAAGTCCAGTGGATGCTGCCCACCGAGGAGCCTGTGAGGACGTGGGGAGTAGAGGTGGTGGAGTCTTCAGGTGCTACCCAGACCCTGGTGTGAGGGTGAGGTCATCAGGGCTTCCCTGCCATGTCGTGTCCTGGGTTGTGGAGGAGCACGCCCAAAACACAGATAGCAAGGAGTTCAAGTCACTGATAAGTCGGCCTCCAGCGACCAGTAGAATAGATGGGGAAAAAAGCAAATCAGGCTAGACCATTTTGGACAGAGAGTCAAGGCAGTCTTCCAAATCTTCTAGCTGAAATTCACCGTGGGACCACAGAGCACCGAGAAAAGTCCTGTGGTTTTCTGAGACTGTAAATCTTTATGAGTGTAGAAAGCCTCATCTTTCTCCCAAGGAGCAGCTGGTGGGTTCAAACTGCTGACCTTGAAGTTGGCAGTCCAACTTGAAACCCACTTTGCCACCGGTGTTCCTGAAATACAGAAAATGACAAAAACAAAACAAACTAGAAAAACAACTGAGGTAATTATGCCGCATAAGTAATTTGAGGCCTGAAGTTGGATTTAATAATCCACCTGAATTAATAATTTAATCATCTAAAATATGTCCAATGGATATTCATTTAGTTTAAGTTCTCTGGACATCAGCTTAGATTTTCTCCTCAAAGTATTAGCTTTTAGAAAGCCTCATCTTTTTTCCCAGGGAGAAGGTGGTGGTTTTGAACTGCTGATCTTGTGAATCACAGCCCAAGGTGTAGGAGAATTGTAGAGCTGCAGTCTCGTGGTCCTCAGCCAGACCAGCAACCAGAAACAAATTACGCAAACTTAGAAGGCTGTTGCTGTTGGTAGGTGTCATTGACCTTATGCCCAACCGAACAAAACCCTGCCTGGTCCTGTGCCACCCTCTCAACCCTTCCTGTGCTGAGCCCCTGGTTGCAGCCACCCTGTCAATCTCTCTTTGAGGACCTTCCTCTTTTTGGTACCCCTCTACTTTACC
>NW_022104864.1:0-1363 GCF_000313985.2 Echinops telfairi | reverse complement strand
CCTGATCCCTTCGACACCTTGTGATCACATAGACTGGTGCGCTTCTTCCATGTGGGCTTTGTTGCTTCTGAGCTAGATGGCCGCTTGATTACCTTCAAGCCTTTAAGACCCCAGATGTTATACCTTTGATAGCCAGGCACCATCAGCTTTCTTCACCACTTTTGCTTATTCACCCACTTTGTCTTCAGCGGTTGTGTAGGGAAGGTGAACATCATAGAATGCCAATTTAATAGAACAAAGTATTCTTGCATTGAGTAAGTTTTATAAAAAGAAAAAGTGTCCTTGGCAGAAAAACTTAAGGGTCAGCAAGTACAATTATTAAATTGAAATTTGACGATGACTAGAGACAGGGAAGGAGTTGTCGATGAAAAACAAGTAAAATTAAGTAACCATTAAATAAGTATGTTATTCTTGGTTTGCAGAAGGTTATGGATGACAGTGAAAGCATTTGCAGGGTCTTGCAAGGGGGCTGCACTTCTGATGAATCCCCCTGACTATGACCCAGGGCTGTGAGGGCCTCGCTACAACACAGAGTGCATTGCAAGACAGATCCCTGTGCTTGTACTTCAGGTAAAATGGGACACCTTGTCATTTGATCTGCCTTTTCATCCAATGTATATTTGTTCCAGTTTTTAATATTTTCTGCTCTTTGATCGAGATTTTTCTGTTTTATCGTGTCATTGTTGTTAGGTTGTTTGTTTGCTTGTTTGGATTTTGTATGTTTTTCTGTCTACGAAATCCCAGCTAGCTAAGTCTATAGAGAAGGCAACTGGATTAATAGTTGCCCAAGGGAATGGTAGGGGGAGGTTGGTGGGAAAGCGAGAGCTAACAGCACCAAGTTCTTGAAGGAAGAAATGGCCTAAAACTGTGATGATGATTACACAACTCTTTTGAATATGATTGAACTCCTGAAATATATGACATGTGAATTATATGTCAATAAAACTGTTAAAATATGGTATGAAGATATTAGGACCAGCTCATTAATTACCGCAAAATTTGGGAGGGAGGTGTTTACTTTTGTTAGCTGGAAGCACCCAGATGGGAGACACTTGCATATATTGCCACTATCGCTTGAAGATCCTCACATCCAAAATGAAATTCACCTTTTTCCTGCCCACCACCAACCACCGCTACACCCCCCAGGCCTTCTGATCTTAGCCCCACCCTTCCACAGGGGCTACCAGGAGTCGGAGCAGACTCCTTGGCAGCTGACAATAACAACAAAGTGTCCCCACATGTGCTTGGTTTATCTCTTATCTTTTCTTTTTGTTGTGGAGTGGTCCCACCTCCAATACATCAATTGTCAAATTCTAAATTTTATATAGTCAAATGTATCAATCTATGTTATAGGGTTCCTGAG
>NW_022104863.1:4957-5846 GCF_000313985.2 Echinops telfairi | reverse complement strand
ACTCAGACAGCCTGTGGGAAGTGTCTGCTCCCTGGGCTGCTGGTTTTCTGTGGGGGGCGGGGGGGGCTGTCTTTTAGGGTCACTGTGAGTCAGGTTTGACCGGATTGGCAGCGAGTGTGTGAGGTCTTTTAGGTCCTGCAGGTGCCAGGGGTAATTGTTGGTCTCCGGACTTCTGGGCACCGCGGCTCTGTCTCCGGCAGAAGGCGATCCCCGGAGGTAGTGTCACCGTGTGAAGCCGAGCACAGGAGCTCTGACCACTTTCTTTATCCTTCTCCCTCAGCTGCCTGTCCCTGCTCTTACTGAAACATATTCATCAACGTCAGCTAGGCACGAGGCTGATTCCCTGGATGTGGGATGTACTGGGACTATTGGCCTGGCACCGAGTGGGCACACGGCAAGCCCCGTTCTCATGTTCATGATTGCCCATTTCAGCCTTAGGTCCCCGAACTTAGCACGCCTACGTCTCCCTTTTCAGAAACACAAGTGACCCTGCGCCACCCGCAAACCCGTCAGTTGGAAACATGAGTAGGGTAGCCCATGATCCATGACACAGGGTAGCGGTCTGCTTACACAGTGCCCCTGCATTATTCCAGTGCCCCAAGGGCTATGGCTGACCATTGGGCAGCTTCCAGGGGAGGCCCCGGGGCTCCGGCAAAGCTCTGAGTGGGCCTCATCCCCTACACACACACACACACACCCCCAGACTGTCTCCCATTTGAAGTGGACCTCTCTGCTATGCGCCTGGCTGTAGAAGGCAGCACAGCCAGGGCTGGCGACCCTTCTGCAACATTTCCCTCCTTGTTCTCAAGCACGAACGCTTCTGGTGCAGGGAGAGCTGCGATCTGCTTCAGAACCTGGAGAGGTTTGGGTTTGGGGGTTATGTCCCTAC
>NW_022104863.1:2720-4214 GCF_000313985.2 Echinops telfairi | reverse complement strand
ATGCTTGCACACTGAGATTAGGAGTCAGTGGTACACCGGATGCTTGCATACTGAGATTAGGAGTCAGTGGTACACCGTATGCTTGCACACTGAGAGAGGTTAGGAGTCAGTGGTACACCGAATGCTTGCACACTGAGATTAGGAGTCAGTGGTACACCGAATGCTTGCACACTGAGATTAGGAGTCAGTGGTACACCGTATGCTTGCACACTGAGATTAGGAGTCAGTGGTACACCGTATGCGTTTGTATACTGAGAGAGGTTGGAGTCAGTGGTACACCATGTACTTGTATCCTG
Source organism: Echinops telfairi (assembly GCF_000313985.2). NCBI lineage: Eukaryota > Metazoa > Chordata > Mammalia > Afrosoricida > Tenrecidae > Echinops > Echinops telfairi. The sequence continues at coordinate 3,918 of NW_022104863.1, read as the reverse complement.
AGGTTAGGAAGCGCCTCTGCCAGACCTCCTCCTTCCCAATCCTGAGTAAACCTGGGACACGCTGACTTGGGGGACCTCCAGGTCGGCTTGGTAGTTGGCCTCTGTCTCCCTGGCTGAGGACAGCACAGGCTTCAGGGGCGCCTGACAGACACCCCACCAGACTCGTGACTGGAGCCGAGGGGAGTGTGGGCTGTGTCGGCTTTCAGGCGATGTGTTGTGATGTCACCCATAGGGAGCAGGCCCTGAGGGATCCCCTGGAATGTTCTGGATTCTTGCTGTGTCTGCAGTTGCTCACGTTTTCCAGCCACCCCCCACCCCCCACGGTTCAGCAGTGCCTTAGCTGTGTCTGCTGGTGCCAAGTGTTGGGTGGCACCACTGTTGGTACTGACTAAAGAGGCTTCCTGGCATTGGTGCTGGGCACACGGGTCTCCGGCAGGAACCCCCTCTCCTCGGCTGCTCACCCACACCCACCACCCCACGGAAGGCCTGAGGAAGGTGCCTTGCCCTGCAGACCACTGGGAAAGAAAGACCCAAGGCCCAGAGAAGCAGGTGGAAGGGCTAGCCCCCATGGTGCAGGTGGGAGCACTAGTGCCCAGGAGGGCAACTGGCTTATCTCAGGTCAAAGAGCAAGTTAGGGACCGGGCTCATACTTAAAGCCACCTCTGCCCTCCATGCCCTGGAACAGGCTGATGTGCCCTTGCGAGAGAGCCCTCTGGCTGGCGGTCTTGTCTGGAGGGTGGACACTGTCTCTGTGGGCTACGTGTCCTTGCGCGTCTCGCTTCCCTCCCAGGCCTCTGAGGCTGGAATGGGAGCCCAGGGTGACGTCGTGCCCAGCACCGGACTGGTAAATCTCAGCCAGTGCCTCTCTCCTTCCTTCGTGCCCCCAGTGGTGCAGCTCTCCCCGCCCACTCCAATGGCTGTTGCCACAGTTGGCACAGGGGACACTCCAAGACTGCAAATGCTGGAGACCCCTCCAGGAAAGAAATGGGAGGCCTTCCAAGCTCGCTGGTTCCTGCCCCTGCCCCTCGACCTAACCATGACTGCCCACCTTTGAGCCTTGGAAGGGACGCAAGGGTCCTTTCTGGGCCCAGCACTGCCAAGGTCTGAGGGACCCCACAGAATGTCCAACCGGAGGCCAGGCTTCTGTTGCAGGCTGGTGCCGTGGCTAGTCCTGGGGACTTCTTCAGGACGTGGAGAC
>NW_022104863.1:0-1016 GCF_000313985.2 Echinops telfairi | reverse complement strand
TGAGTTCAGGGACCAGATGGAAGGGAGCAGGGGTCAGTAAAGAAGGGGAGGAGCCTGGGACAGGAGAGAAGGTGAGAGGAGGAGGGAGCCAGATCCTGAGCCCCTTCTAGTGTTGGTGTGGAGTTGGGATTTCTCCTCAGGGTAGGAGGAGGTGGTGATGCTTTGTAAGAAATGGCAGGGCCCAGTGGCAAGGAGAGAGGCACGTCCCTGTCCCAGTTCTGCCGCCATCTCCCACATAATCCCAAGGACCTCTGTGCCGAGCCCAGAGAGCACGGCCCTGCCCGGCAGAGGTGCCGTGGGCCCTTGAGGAACACCAGCTAGGGACCAGGCTGCCCACCCCTTCTTAGATAGGACACGGTGCCTTCTTCCAGCGCCCACTTGGCTGTCAGAGAGCCGCACCGTGTCTCTGATTATGAGAGGCTTCATCTGGGGGCAAACGCTGGACTCTGCAGGGTTCGCAGGAGTTGGAGGGGGCAGAGGAAAACGGGAAGGGCGTTTGCAACAGAGGACACCCACGATGACCAAGGGCAGAACACGTGATGTGATCTGATGTGGAAAGAGGCGGGTGTTCCGAGGGTCAGTCTGGGCAGGGCTGCCCAAGCTTTGAACGGCTTCGTCCTCCTAGGCTCTGCGTACCCTTCAATGCACGAGGGACTTATAAAAGGTGGGTTCCCGAAAGGGGCATCCGCCTCCAAGGAGCCGGACCGTCAGCCACACAACAGGTCTGCAGCCCGCTGCGCCGGCTTCCGTCTTAAACCCATCCCTGCTCTGGAAGGGACAACCCCGGGTGGAGTGGGCATGCGGTGGAGGGCCCGGCCCCTGTTTTCCTGAGGCTCGGGCTCCCGGCCATCACACACGCCAGGCTGGCACCCAGTTGCCCCCTTGAGTTCCGGGTCAGCTGGTGAGGCTGGAGCACCTTCGGGTAGCTCAGCTTTGTCACCCAGCTCCCAGCAGCCCCTTCCCCTTTTTATCCGAAGCCCCTCCTTGGCCAGTCTGGCCATGAATGCTCTGCCACT
>NW_022104862.1:0-5931 GCF_000313985.2 Echinops telfairi | reverse complement strand
AACTAGAGGAAAGTTGTATGTTTCATTGTTGCTACCCTGCACCCTGACTGGCTCGTCTCCTCCCCGAGGCCTTTCTGTAAGGGGGTGTCCAGTTGTCTACAGATGGGTTTTGGCCCTACACATTGGCCCTACTCTGCACTCCCCCTCATTCACAATGATTTGATTGTTTTGTTCTTTGATCCCATTGACACCTCCTGATCACACAGGCTGGTGTGCTTCTTCCATGTGGGCTTTGTTGCTTCTCAGCTAGATGACCACTTGTTTATCTTCAAACCTTTAAGACCCCAGATGCTATATCGTTTGATAGCTGGGCACCATCAGCTTTCTTCACCACATTGTCTTATGTACCAAAAACCAGGTCTTATGTGAAAATTGGCACTATGGGAAAATAGAGGGTCAGGTCACAATATGGAGGATGATTATATTATTACATAACTTCCAGATAACCTAGAATTGTGACCCACTCAAATTAACACATAACCTTAGTAATCACAGCCAGTGTTACTCTGGCCTTGCACTTTGGTACCAGACATCCATTGTTAATGTACAAAGTAGCCAATAACTCATTTTACTATTGTCACAAATGAGAAATATCTGATAATAAGAGAGTTGATAAGTGAGGAGTAGAGATCTAGGTTTATGAGGGAGAGATTTTTGGCCATTGGATCACTTTCCTATCCACAGCAAAAAGAACAGTACCTGATACTTAATCGATAATTTTTGAATGAACATATCAAAGAATGTTGATATCTAGGAGAGAAATCTTTCTATTCTTCGGCACCATCTTTAAGATTATCTTGATTAGCTCCTCTGCTTTTCCTCTTTTTCTCGTGCTCTTTGATGGTAGACTAATAAAAGCAACATAATTCAAAGGGGAAAAATGCGGGGCTTTCTTTAGCTTTCTCTTTGAACCACACCCCAGACAGGAAGTGAAATGGAAAAGGTAGTGGGGCCAGAAGTCCTCTAAGTGTGTATCAGCTTTTATGGTCAACTTTCCTCCTTGGAAAGCCTTATGCTCATCCGCATTCAGTGGCTGGCAAGTAGAATTGGCAGGATCTAGAGTTTATAGCATGCTTAGTTGGTAAGAAAACTTTCCATGCCTTTTTGATCTAAGAGGGGAAGAAAGAACACTGTCTTTTATTTGCCAACCATGGCAACTAAACCCTCAGCCGTGATGACGGAGTGCAGAGCGAACTCCCCGAGCTGCAGTCATCTCAGGGAGAAGGCCCTGTTGGGCAGTCTGTCTGTAGCAAGGGATTAAGCAGCGATGATTCATAGAAATTCCGTCAGACAAGGTACTCCATGCTTTATTTCAGGATCAGCTGGGGAGCCAAGTCAATTCTGCAGAAATGTGTTTAAAGTTTTCAGATGAGGATTTGAAGGTTTCCAGGTTGGAGTCATACTTGATTCAGACCATCTGTTAATGTGACGCTTACCACAGTGATGTTGTTTTTCCATATATTTTTCACAATTTACATCAAATTCAGTGTGATAAATATTAATTGAGGTCCCATGTATTCCAAAGACAGATGATACAACAGGATCTGCAATTAAGATACTTAAGGTTTAGAGGAAGTAAAAGATAATGTGTTTATGTGTCTCCCTCCACCCCGCAACCGAATGGAGAGTCAAAGTTTGCAATTTACACACATTTCATTTGCCAGGGCCGAGTATTGTGTTGGTATCTTTTTGATATGAAATGAATATATGAAAGAGTTTATAGTCATTTACCAAAAATGACTACTGGAATGGCATAACGTTATTGTGCATTATTGAGGCTGTAATGTACAGATTCATATTGTAATTGCCTCTGGGCACATAAAGCACCCTTCACAGCGAGGCAGTGACCCAAACTGTAGCATTAGAAAAAAAATCAAGACAGACATAGGCAATTTTGTTCCCTGTTAAAATGGCTTTTAAATTATGATTAAAAGGCAGCTACTGTTTGACATATTTAATAAGTTGTTACACATGAACATGTTTTTCTATTTCTGAGTTGGTCATAAAATAACATCATTTATTCCATCATTTAATTTGGAAGATCCTATGGTAGCATTTTAGGGACCTCAGAGGCAAACAAAAAGTACTGCTCAAAATGAGCATAAAACTTAATAGTGTTGGTATTTTAAACCAGTGGCACATAGATTTGAAATAATGTACAAATTTGATGTGTGGAGCATTTTTCTGAGGAGAGCTTTCATCAAATTGCCTAGTGGTCCATGTTCCCAAACAAAACATACTGAGAACCGCTGTAACAGAGGGATATACGTGGGTAAAGAATTATGAGTGTTACAAAGGGCTTGGGAGTTTAAAGTAATTAAGTAAAGGTAGGATGAGCAAAGGACAGAAGGGAAGGGAGCTTTTCACATAGAAATGGATGAATGGGTAGCAGGATTTTAACAGGAGGAGGAGAGGCAGGGTCCTTGAACTGCAGAGTTCACCAGTAAGAAAGACACAAGGTAAGGAAGTGTAGAATTTTCTAGGGGAAGAGCTGGTGGTTCAAAGCATAAGGTATATGTAGGACAGAGATAGGCAATAGTCATCCAATCTGAGGATTGTGCTGTGGGAGGTCTTCCAATCTCTGTTGAATGAATAAAGCATTGCTGTTAGGTGCCAGTGTGTTGGTTCTGACTCACAGGGACTCCATGGGCACAACAGAATGAAAAATGTCCTGGGCCTGGCCATTCTTATAATGTTTGCTATGCCCCAAGTACAGGAGATGAAGTCTTGCCAACCCTTCTTCTAAAGAGAATTCTGGCCATACATTTTCCAGGACAGATTTGTTTTTTCTTCAGGAAGTTCATAGTATATTCAAAATTATTGGCCAGCACCATAATTCAAATGCTTCAATGCTTCTTTGTTCTTCCTTATTCATTGCCCAGCTAGAAATTAAAAGAAAAACCCAAATGCTTCTATATTATTCTACACTATTACCATTGTTTGAGTTGCCACTTACAGACATTTTTATCTTTGTGGTAGACTACAGTTGCTTTAACTAGGGACCCTAGTGGGTTATGAGCTGGGCTGCTAACCACAGGTCAGCAGTTCTAAACCACTATTTGCTCTGTGGCATAAAGATGAGGCTTTCTACCCCTGTAAACATTTGTAATCTCAGAAACCCACAGGGGAGATTTTCTCCTGTCTTACTGTGTAGTTATGAGTTGAACTTGAATCAATGGCCCCGAGTTATAACTTCTTTATGTGTCCAAATACATATTTGATACAAAGTTGTGTAGAGAAAGGGTCATAGACATTTAGGTGAAAAGGAAGCCAATTTAAGAGCAGGTGGAGGACCGAGTCAAGAAAATTGAATAAAAAAAGAATTTAGTTCAGATGGACTGCCTTACACCTAAAATTATGACTCTAATAGACAAGATTTGTCCCTAGAAAAAAGAATGGGGGCAGAGGCTTGTGGTGTATTTGAATGAGAAAAGGAGTCACAGAGCGCTGCTTCCTTGCATTCGTGGAAAGGATCATAGCAAAGTGCGGTGAAATGAAAAGGCCTATCTTTCACTGACCTTGAGTGACAGTGGTGATATTTAAGATATTGGTGGCATAGCTTTCAGCATCAAAGCAGCATGCAAACTACCACAGTATGCCAACCTGCCATTTAAGTGGTAGATACCAACAGGTTTTTGTGGTGCTTTCAGACTTGGACAGACTAGGAAAAATACACAGGCTATCCACTTCTGAGAAATCAACCACTGAAAATCTTAGGACAAGCAGTAGAATAGTACGCTGTCTAGTGCTCCAGGATGAGGCCCTTGGGTTAAGAAGCACTCCAACTACAATTTAGGAAGCACTGCCTCCTCAAAATAGAGTTGACCTTGATGACAATGTAGCAAAACTTCCAGGACCGTCATTTGGTACAAAATGAAAAGAAACACATGCATTACCCATTAGTAATCATAATATAGAATGTACAAAATACGAATCTAGGAAAATTAGAAGTCATAAAAAATGAAACAGAATGAATAAAGATCAGTATTCTAGATAGACATTAGGGAGCTGAAATAGTAGTGGCCATTTTGAATTGGACAAGCCTATGCTTTACTGGGAATGACAAATTCAAATGGGAGGGAGTCCTGTTGATCATTAAAAGAAGGCTCTGTGGGGATGGTGAAAATGAGGAGCTGATACCAAGGGCTCAAGTAGAAAGAGCATGTTTTGAGAATGATGATGGCAACAAATGTATAAATGTGCTGGACACAATTGTCATAGAAGCAGCAATTAAGTAATCAAACATTGGGCAAACCCGATGCTTTAAAGCGTTAAAAAGCAAAGATGTTACTTTGAGCACTAGGGTGTGCTTTATTCAAAGCATGATATTTTCAATAGCCTCAAATGCAAAGGAAAGCTAGACAACAAACAAGGAAGCCGAGAGAAGAACGGGTACATTTGGATTATGGTGTTTCATAGCGTGCCAGAAGAACAATATGTTTGTCCTGAAGAAGGATAGCCAGAACGCTCCTTAGCAGGGATGATGGGTACTTTGGACATGCTCTCTGGAGGAACCAGTCCCTGGAGAAATATGTCATATTCGATAAAGTCAAGAGTCAGCCAAAAGTAGGAAGGCTAGAATGAGAGGAACCGTATTGACATAGTGGCTGCAATGATGGGTTCAAACATAACCGCTGTGGTTGGCACAGGACGGGGTAGAATTTCGTTCTGTGGTACAGAGATCACTATGAGTTGGGACCAAATTGATGGCAGCCAACAGCAACCTCTTTCCTTGGGTCTCATTAACCATAACATTTTATTTACGGAAGCAATATGCTACAGTGAAAGTCATAGTAGCATATGCCGTTTCTTTCTTTTTGACATGAAAAAACTTATGCAACATGAGTATTTATTATTTATCAGAAAAACAATTACTGTTGTCCATTAGGTAACATTTTTACAAAATTGGGATTATAGTATATATGCATTTTTATGTATTCTGCCTAATAGTATCCTAAACATTTTTTTGTGACAACTATTTTTCACATATAGTGTCCCACAGTACTAAATTGTCATCATTTTTTGCGATGTTCTTGATATTGTTCCCACTCATTTTTATAATGTTGGCAGTGTGTCCATTTTGTGTCCATTTCTGAACAGAATCGGGTAAACAGGCTTGGTCAAGCTGTATGAACTCATACATACACGTAAACAATACACAGTGCCACATGGTGCCACAGCACTGTCAGTAATTCCCATCTGAGCCCATCACATTGGACTTTGCTCAACACTACCTGTTGCCATGGTAAAATATTTGCCAATTTTACAAAGAAGATTTCTTAGCTGGTCATTACAAGCATTTGAAAATTTTTATATTTAGTCCCTCTTCCCCCCAGTCATCTGTTCTTGTTTTTTCTCACCTTTAAATTGTTTAGGACTTTTTTCTAGTGATTGTAGATAAGTTCTTCATATCTTGACAGTGTTAATCACTCAGAGACCACATTTATGGTTACCTTTTTGTACACGATGACTATGTAGTAATCTTTTATTTTAGATATATATTTTTAAGGTTTTATAGTTCAATCTTTAGATATTTTTTCTTTGTGAATCATTTCAATTCTTTCTCTATCCAGAGTTCAAGGAACTTTGGTGAAGTGGTCGGCTGGTTTGGACCTACCTAGTGGGCTGCTGTGGTTGGAATTCACTTCAGTGCTATGGCTTTGGTTTGGCTCTATCCACAGATCAGATACATATTCATCTACATTTTCTAAGGTCTGTGCCCAGGTTTCCACAGGCAGCTCACTTACTTTCAGTTGTTTTCTTTAGACTAGTCCATGATAGCTATGTTCTGATACAGGTAGGAAGGAATGAAGATGAGACTCTGCTGTTATAGTCATGGGATTATAAAGGCAGATGGGTGACATTGGGGACCTTGGGAGTAGTCTTGGGATTATAAAGGCAGATGGGTGACATTGGGGACCTTGGGAGTAG
>NW_022104861.1:4341-5932 GCF_000313985.2 Echinops telfairi | reverse complement strand
AAAACACTGGGCAAAGTGGGGGAAGCACAAGAGAATGCCAGTTGCAGAGGAGGGAGCCACAGCAGGTGGAGGGATGACCCTGGGTCATTTGAGGTGTCAAACTGTGGCTGCAAGAGCTTTTACTGAGTGGCTGGAGAGCTTGGGGAGTGGTGACGGGGTGCAAGAGGACAACTAGAGGTGGTAGCCACAGTAGGATCCGCAGCTCTGTGGGTGGCACAGGCCAGAGCAGCCCTTGCCCCAGGCCACGGGTCTCTAAGACTGCAGCAGGTGCAGGAGAGGGAAGGGAAGTCGGCTCCCAGTTTGGGGAAGCTCTCCAGGCTTTTGTGGGGATTAAGCTGGCTCCCACTGACCTATCTACACGGAGCTCCCATCATGAGCTGCCTAACTGGTCGCCCTCTTGCCGGACCTGGGAAACTTTTATTGTTGTTTATTTTCAATTGTTTTTCTGTATTTGGATTATTTTGTTTCTCCACTAGTCTTTAATAATTCTTTTCTTCTGGTTACTGAAGGTTAATTTTTCTGCTCTTGTTCTAATTTTCCAAGTTGTTAGGTTAAGATGTTGATTTTTGCTTCCTTCTTCTTTTTTGATGTGTTCATTGCTATTAATAAATTGTCCTCTGAATACTGCTTTTGTTATATGCCAAAGGGTTTGGTACATTGCATTTTCATTCTCATTTGTTTTAAGGAATTTTACATTTTCATTCTTTATTTCTCAAATTAACCAGTAATTTTAAAGCAGAGTTTTAGGGTAATTGTCATATATCTATGTAATGTAGATTTCTATTTTCATATTTCTGTGATCTGAAAGGGGTTTAAAATGTATAAACACTTGCTTTGTGGCCTAGTGTCTGGTTTATTCTGGAGAATGTTCCATGTTTAATCTATTGTTGTTGTTTGGAGTGTTCTATATATGTCTAAGAAGTAAAGATGGTTTGCCACAGTTCTTCTGTGTCTTTATTGAGTTTCTTTATCAGCATTATGGCCTTCCTTGACAGTCATCTCCTAGTATTATTATAAATATTGTCTATTTCTCCAGTTTCATACGAATTTGATTAATATATTTTGAGGCTCTTTTGTTGGGTACATCAATGTTTATTATGGTTGCTTTTTTTTTGTTTAATTGTCCCTGTAATCAATCTAATAATACCCTTCTTTATCTCTAACAATAAATTTTGCCTTGAAGATTAAAAGCGCCACCCCTTTATTTCCCAAACCATTTTATCAGGCTATAATCCAGACATCACACCAACGCATAGTTCAATCATATCAAGCACAGTTGTACAATTGCTGCTCCAATAATTTTCAAAACATGTTCTTCCTTTCTTTAGTCCTTGGCATCAGCTCCCTGTTGCACCCCTCCTCTGATGCTACACTCACCAAGAACCCTATTTTAGTTATTGTCTCCACAGGCTCACCCAACCTGGGTTTCATATACCAAAAAACAGAAAGATACACACAGAGTCAAGAACACTACCAACAGCAACAATATAGAACAATTTGGAAAACAAACACAACAGAAAATATTAAAAACCAGATCAAGCTGAAAATGTATCAATAGACAAGATCAAATGATTAAGATTTTAACCATTCA
>NW_022104861.1:1904-3685 GCF_000313985.2 Echinops telfairi | reverse complement strand
AATTTGGATTACTTTGAGTACTACTATAGGTGGGTGGATTTCTGGGTGGTGGGTCTTGAATTTGAGCTCAGGTTGATATTTGCTACTGTTGTTGATTCTTTGCCCAATGAACTCGACTTGTATTTTTTTGTAAGGGTGGCCATAGTTTTACAAATTCTCTTAATTTCTCCTTATTTGGAAAGGCCCTTATTTTCTCCCTCTTATTTGCAGGATATTTTTCCTGGATATGAGATCCCTGTTTGGCTTCTTTTTTTCTTTCTTTCACAGTTTTATATATGCCATTCCTTTACCTTCTTTTTTTTAAAAAAAAAATCCCCTTTGTTGGTAACTTTTCTTATTTTTCCAAGTTGCTCTCAAGCTTATCTTTGTCCTTAATATTGGAAAGCTTGACTATGTTCTTTTGGGGTCAATCCTGTTTGGAATTCTTTCCATTTCTTGAATAATTAATATTTTCCTCTTTTTTTCCCTGATGTTGGGGAAGTTTCCTTGGACTGTTTTCTTTGTGGATTTGTTGTTGTTCTTTCCTATTCTGGAACATCATAGTTATTCCTCATGATAGTGTCTCTCATAGCTCATAGGTTTCTTTGGATTTTTAAGCTCTTTCTTTTCGATTTTTCTTCTCATAGATTGGAATGCAGAGATTTGTCTTCAAGTTCGCAAACTTAGTCTCTCATTGCTTTTAATTCTACTGCTTTGCTCTTTTAAGGTGCTGTCCAATTCAATATCTTTATATTAATCTTCCAGATTTCTATTTTGTATGTTTTTAAACTTTTCCTTTATTTCATCCACAGCTCTCTGAATGTTTTTCTCCATCTTTTCAAACTACTTGAGCATAATTGTAAAAATTCCTTTTTCTGGTCGTTCCAATGCCGGTTCACTTTTCCCATTGATTTAGTAAAGAAAAAAAATTTTTTTAAGAAAGGGAAGTCATTTGGTCCTTTACACTGGTCACTTGTTTGTGCCAGCCTTTCTTGTTTCCCTGTGTAGATTGAGATTGTCTACTGTCTCCATAATGTCATGACACCATAATTTTCATGCTGGCAGGTGGCTAGTTTGTGTGGAAATAGTTGACTCTGTCAAGTGGTACAAGAAAGAAGTAATAAAAGCAACAAAACAAAAAGCAAACAGTTGCTGACACTGCTATAATCCTTTCTGAGTAGACTCTCTCTCAGCCCAAGAAAGTGGGTGGTAATTTGGAATTGCGAAAATATATCCCCGTGTATGCTATTTTAGCTCCAGACTATTGGCGATAACCATGCAGAGAGAGGGAGTGATTAGGACTTGCTCTGTTCACTTTTTCCATTGGCTTAGTAAGAAAAAAAATTTTTTTAAGGAAGAAAATGCCCCATAGACTGTAGTTCTGGATTACTGGCACAAGTGTTAGTCTGTGCCAACTCCAAGTACTTGGTACCCTGGGGATCCAGGGATATTAAGCTGATATTCCTACAGTCTTCTGACCAGTATAACTAGTCTGGCCATTCCACCATTTCTTCTGTCCACACACAAAGCCCCAGAGATTTGGACCATTTGCGGGTTTCTATGTTCAGCTCACTTAGTTTTTCTTCTGAGATTCTGGTTTTACCTCCTGTTGGTTTTTTCTCTCCAAACTTGTTGTAGAGGATGTTTGAAGTGCCTCTGCCCAGGTAGCCATCTTAAACTAAAAATGCAAATTGAGTTCTCTATGTCTTTGGACTGTGTGATGGATTGGTACAGGATGAAGCATGACCAATGAGATGTGATATGTGGGCAGAGTATACATAAAAGAGAAAATAGAGCTTCAG
>NW_022104861.1:0-976 GCF_000313985.2 Echinops telfairi | reverse complement strand
GCTGCCTGCAACTGGAGAGAGTTACTATCAAAACAGAATAATGTGAAATACACCACCTGGAGTTGATCATGAAAAGAATAAATAGGTTTTCCACCTCATTAGACACTTAAATCCCACTGTCATCAAGTTGATTCCAAGTCAAAGCAACTCAGGAGGGTCGAGTAGAACAGTTCCTTATTTCTGTGAGAATTACAGGAGCAGACAGCTTCATCTTTTTCCTTCACAGCAACTGAAGGATTCAAAGAGCTTACCCTGCAGTTAGCTGCCCAATGCCTAACCCACTAAACCACCAGAATGCCTCATTAGTCCCTTAGGACAATGTACCTTGATTGTCGAACAGCTCCTCCCTCAAACTTCCCACTACTCAAACAGCAAGGTTGGGGGAAAATATGCTTGGTGTTCATAACTGCTCGATAGTTGAACCAAAAACCTGACTTGAAAAACCTTGTACAGGCCAAGAATTAATCACGCATTGAGTCTTGCCTCAGACACAAAGGGGTGACACTTCATTTAAGCCCACTGTCAGTCAGACAACACATAGTGCTTGTGCTAGTGCATTAAAGCATTTGTCCTTGTACTTTTTTGGTGGTGTGGGGGGGGGGCTTTTTATTTGCATAAAGTATTATAACCATGGCTCCAAATAATAGTAATGATAGTAGCAGTAAAGTCAACAGGAAAACTGTCAGGACCATGATACAGTTAAATAAAGAAATCATTGCAAAATTTGAATAAGGTCACTGCTTTTCTGATTTGCTGGCTTAATACAACATGTTGACATTATCAACATTTTTGAGAAAAGAAATGTGAGTAAAGTGGCTAATGTGAAATTGTTAACCATGAGACAAAGAACCCAGACTATCAAAGAAGTTGAAAAGTTAATTTGGATAAATCAGAAACAACTCAGAGTGATAGCATATCAGAGACAGTGATATGTGAAAAGGCTAAAAGCCTCCACAGTGATTTAAAGTCCTGGAAA
>NW_022104860.1:4928-5934 GCF_000313985.2 Echinops telfairi | reverse complement strand
AATCAACTAGGGGGAGAAGGGGAGGGGTGAAGCGCACGCGCCGCCTGCCATGTTGTGTGCCAAAACAAGGCGCATGGCCAAGCGCAGCATCAGAGCAGAGCATGTGTTCAGTGGCAGGAGGGCCTGGGGAAGGAAAGGAGGAAGGTGTCCCACGGGGAAGCTGGTAAACACACAGGAACAGGGTGAGCATGTGTCCAGTGCGGTGGGACCACCCAAAGAACATGTGCGCTCTGGGTCCAGGTGGCAGGGTGAGCGGGCAGAGAGGACGGATACCGCCTGATGCTGGTGTGGACAAGACACAAACCAACCACCAGCAACCAGTTGTCCTCGCTGCCCACGCCTGCCGTCTCCACGTGCATCCACGAGGAGCCTGGGCTGGTAGGGCTTTCCTCAGCTGTGATCTTGGGGATTCGATGGCCAGCCTTGCTTTCAAGGAGCCTCTCTGTGGATTTGAACTGCCGCCTGTGGCAAACCAGGTCATGCTATGTGTCTCCTTCAGGAGTGTAGTGCTTACGCACAGGAAGCAAGTGCCCCCACTCCTGCGGGGTCTTCTCTGGGCACACATTACAACTTGGAGAGCACCCACCTTCTTTCTGAGTGCTTCTGAGCCCCAAGGGCTCCCTGCCCTGGGTCTCTGAGCCGGCCCGCGTAGACGTGGATGGGCAGTGTCAACTTGGGCTCTGGCCTCCTGGTGAGACGACAGTGTGTGCCTCTGTGTGGACTTTCTACTAGGCTCTACACTCCCTCAGACCTGGGACAGTTTTTCATCCTTTTATTATGTTTTTTTAAAGCAGTCTTTAAACAGCAGGGGCTCTGCGCCCACGGGTGGAATCAAGGACTACATTGTCGATGGTGCTGAGAGAATCAGGCAGCGCCGTTTCTGGAATGAAAAACTAGGGAAAGTAGGTCAGCCGGACCAGGCACAGTCAAGGCAGTCTTTTAATAGAAGAGGCGAGCATTATTTAGGGGCAGGAGCGTGAAATGGGGAGGGGGAAGGACATTTGAA
>NW_022104860.1:1895-3441 GCF_000313985.2 Echinops telfairi | reverse complement strand
TATAACTACCACAGCTGGGTTCTCTAGAGAAGCAAAGCCAATGAGTCCTGCATTGGTTTTGCAAGTGTATGTACATTGCATGTATGGGTAAAGAAAGATTTCTATCAGGAAAAGGCTCACATTGTTGTAGAAGTGGGTATGGCCAGTCTGGCTCAGGTTCGTGGGTTGCACGGTAAGCTGGCGGCTTCTCCTGACTCCACAGCTGCAGGAGCTGATACACAGGAAGCAGGAGGTTGAAACAGGAAGATCACAGGCTAGCGATGTCCAGCTGAATGAATCCAAGCTCAGCAGTCCACGGATGGCTCCTAGGATCAGCAAGGGATATGCTAGGAGGTCAATGGACCAGATCCAGGGTCCAGGTCCAGCAGTGGAAGTGAGCTAGCTCCCAAACACTGTCAGCCTATACTAAGAGCAGGTCATACCTGGAAGACTATCAGTTGTATCAAGACTGTGACCCATTTAAGGAAGTGGCACTCCACTCGGTTCTCCCCACAACTGCTTGGCCGATTCACAGAGGATCTTTCATCACACCTCTGCCAGAGAGAGCACCCTCCCAGGAAGCCCTGCAGAGCTGGGTGTAGAAGGAGTTCAGAGGCTGGACTCACCGAGCCAAGGCATCTATGGGTGGCCATCGACAGCACACCAAATCCTGCAACAACCACACCCAGGGGTGTACCCCCCCACACACACACACACACACTCCCTGCAGAGGGTTTCAGCGTGTAAGTCATGTTCTCCTCATAGAAACACCAGTTCCTGGAAGATGTTGGCCTCCTTCTGGATGCCTGGCCTCATCGCTGAAACGGCCAGCCTCTCTGCGACCTGACATGTGCCCAGAGTGGGCCCTGAGCACTCCCTGTTCCTCTGCAGGGCCTGTATGCATCCAGCACCCGGGCAGGGACACTCCCCAAGGTCCAGTGGTCCAGCTAGAGATCTTCCAGCTGCACTGGGGACAGAGAGCCCTCTCTGGAGGCCACACTGCCTCCAGCTGAATGGAGGAGGACTGCTTGAGAGGTAAGCATCTACCTACAGAGCAATATGAAAGGTGGGAGCAATGCTGTCCCACAAAGTCCCATCAAGCACCGACTCCTGGCAACCCCAGGTCCAGTAGTACTGGACATCACTGGGCCCTGCGCCGGCCGGCCGGCCTCACAGCCAATGTCATGCGTGAGCCCCCTGTTGTGGCCACTGTGCCACTCCATCTCCTGGAGGAGCTTCTCCTCTTTCCCGCCGGCCCTCTCGTTTGTCCAGCACGACGCCTGGAGGGTCTGAGGACCAGCTGTGGCTCAGCTTCCACGCGGGCCTGCGTGACCTTTGACATCCCAGGAGCCCGCCCGTCTCCTTGTGTCTGCCCTTTGGACTGCATGAGCTGCCGCATCCCTAAAACTGCAGGAGAGCAAATTGAGTTTCTGTCACTTGCCGTGGACGCGGTCCTGGCTAACCTCCATTGTCTCCCTTCTCACCTGCCCACCCCCAGCTTCCTCTGCGCTTGTAGCTCACGTGGGTGAGACACCCTCTAGCGCAGTGGTTCTCAACCTTCCTAAGG
>NW_022104860.1:0-1039 GCF_000313985.2 Echinops telfairi | reverse complement strand
TCGGGGAGCCTGAGGAAGAAGGAGGCAGGGGGTCTCTAGCACTTGCCATGAAATGTCAACCCCCTTCCATCCACAGCCTGGGGTCCATGCAAACATCTCCAGCAACCTGTGCCAAACACCCAGCCAGAAGCCACTCGAGATGGTCTGGTCCAGCTCCTCATTCAAAGGTGAGGAGCCTGCGGTTCAGGGTGATGCCCAGGGCCACACAGGGCATCCACGACAGAACTGATGGGAACCTCCCGCTTCTGACGTCTCCTCTCAGCCATGTCACCCCAAACCTCTCCCGCTCATTCTCTGGATTGTTCGCCGGGTCCTGGCACCTGTAAAACCATGCCAGACTGATTCTGAGCACCAGAGGGGATTTGCGGCCATCAGTCATCTGGAAACAATGCAAACCCAGACCCATTACCAAGGAGCAGATTCCGACTCATGGTGGCCCATGGGCTCCAGAACAGAACTGCTCCGAAGGCTGCTCCCGGCCACCATGTGTGTGGAAATAGGTGGACTGCAGTCCTTTCCTCTGGGGTATCACGGGATGGGCTCGAACCCCCAGCCTGTAGGTTAGCCATTGCTTGCAGACTGTTTGAGACACCCAGGGACCCTCTCAGCCATTATCTACAGCTGTGCTGTACATGAACCCCAGAGACAGTGTCTAAAACGACAAGCACTTGCTATCTCAGGTGTTCTGGGGACCAGGACTCTGGAATCAGCTTGGTTGGAGGGGGGTGGGGGGGCGGCGTTCTCGCTCAGGTCTCTCAGGAGGTTTCAGGTGAGCTAGAGAGTGAAGCCAGGAGAGGCGGGCTGGGGAAGGTGTGCCCAGCAGGAGAAGCTGGGAGCAAGGAAAAATTCCAGGACCCCGAATTCCTGGAGAGGCAGAAGTGAAGAGGAGGGGTGCGCAGGAAGCAGTGTGAGCGCCACCCTGAGAGGCTTCGGGCCCGGTCCACACATCACCTCTTTGCCCATGGTGCCAACAGTTCACACACTGTACTGCCAACCAAAAGGCTGGAGGTTCAAG
Organism: Echinops telfairi; assembly: GCF_000313985.2. NCBI lineage: Eukaryota > Metazoa > Chordata > Mammalia > Afrosoricida > Tenrecidae > Echinops > Echinops telfairi. The sequence goes on along the minus strand of NW_022104860.1, from coordinate 24 downwards.
TCCACCCAGACACCTGGGGAGAAA
>NW_022104859.1:0-5935 GCF_000313985.2 Echinops telfairi | reverse complement strand
AACTAGAGGAAAGTTGTATGTTTCATTGTTGCTACCCTGCACCCTGACTGGCTCGTCTCCTCCCCGAGGCCTTTCTGTAAGGGGGTGTCCAGTTGTCTACAGATGGGTTTTGGCCCTACACATTGGCCCTACTCTGCACTCCCCCTCATTCACAATGATTTGATTGTTTTGTTCTTTGATCCCATTGACACCTCCTGATCACACAGGCTGGTGTGCTTCTTCCATGTGGGCTTTGTTGCTTCTCAGCTAGATGACCACTTGTTTATCTTCAAACCTTTAAGACCCCAGATGCTATATCGTTTGATAGCTGGGCACCATCAGCTTTCTTCACCACATTGTCTTATGTACCAAAAACCAGGTCTTATGTGAAAATTGGCACTATGGGAAAATAGAGGGTCAGGTCACAATATGGAGGATGATTATATTATTACATAACTTCCAGATAACCTAGAATTGTGACCCACTCAAATTAACACATAACCTTAGTAATCACAGCCAGTGTTACTCTGGCCTTGCACTTTGGTACCAGACATCCATTGTTAATGTACAAAGTAGCCAATAACTCATTTTACTATTGTCACAAATGAGAAATATCTGATAATAAGAGAGTTGATAAGTGAGGAGTAGAGATCTAGGTTTATGAGGGAGAGATTTTTGGCCATTGGATCACTTTCCTATCCACAGCAAAAAGAACAGTACCTGATACTTAATCGATAATTTTTGAATGAACATATCAAAGAATGTTGATATCTAGGAGAGAAATCTTTCTATTCTTCGGCACCATCTTTAAGATTATCTTGATTAGCTCCTCTGCTTTTCCTCTTTTTCTCGTGCTCTTTGATGGTAGACTAATAAAAGCAACATAATTCAAAGGGGAAAAATGCGGGGCTTTCTTTAGCTTTCTCTTTGAACCACACCCCAGACAGGAAGTGAAATGGAAAAGGTAGTGGGGCCAGAAGTCCTCTAAGTGTGTATCAGCTTTTATGGTCAACTTTCCTCCTTGGAAAGCCTTATGCTCATCCGCATTCAGTGGCTGGCAAGTAGAATTGGCAGGATCTAGAGTTTATAGCATGCTTAGTTGGTAAGAAAACTTTCCATGCCTTTTTGATCTAAGAGGGGAAGAAAGAACACTGTCTTTTATTTGCCAACCATGGCAACTAAACCCTCAGCCGTGATGACGGAGTGCAGAGCGAACTCCCCGAGCTGCAGTCATCTCAGGGAGAAGGCCCTGTTGGGCAGTCTGTCTGTAGCAAGGGATTAAGCAGCGATGATTCATAGAAATTCCGTCAGACAAGGTACTCCATGCTTTATTTCAGGATCAGCTGGGGAGCCAAGTCAATTCTGCAGAAATGTGTTTAAAGTTTTCAGATGAGGATTTGAAGGTTTCCAGGTTGGAGTCATACTTGATTCAGACCATCTGTTAATGTGACGCTTACCACAGTGATGTTGTTTTTCCATATATTTTTCACAATTTACATCAAATTCAGTGTGATAAATATTAATTGAGGTCCCATGTATTCCAAAGACAGATGATACAACAGGATCTGCAATTAAGATACTTAAGGTTTAGAGGAAGTAAAAGATAATGTGTTTATGTGTCTCCCTCCACCCCGCAACCGAATGGAGAGTCAAAGTTTGCAATTTACACACATTTCATTTGCCAGGGCCGAGTATTGTGTTGGTATCTTTTTGATATGAAATGAATATATGAAAGAGTTTATAGTCATTTACCAAAAATGACTACTGGAATGGCATAACGTTATTGTGCATTATTGAGGCTGTAATGTACAGATTCATATTGTAATTGCCTCTGGGCACATAAAGCACCCTTCACAGCGAGGCAGTGACCCAAACTGTAGCATTAGAAAAAAAATCAAGACAGACATAGGCAATTTTGTTCCCTGTTAAAATGGCTTTTAAATTATGATTAAAAGGCAGCTACTGTTTGACATATTTAATAAGTTGTTACACATGAACATGTTTTTCTATTTCTGAGTTGGTCATAAAATAACATCATTTATTCCATCATTTAATTTGGAAGATCCTATGGTAGCATTTTAGGGACCTCAGAGGCAAACAAAAAGTACTGCTCAAAATGAGCATAAAACTTAATAGTGTTGGTATTTTAAACCAGTGGCACATAGATTTGAAATAATGTACAAATTTGATGTGTGGAGCATTTTTCTGAGGAGAGCTTTCATCAAATTGCCTAGTGGTCCATGTTCCCAAACAAAACATACTGAGAACCGCTGTAACAGAGGGATATACGTGGGTAAAGAATTATGAGTGTTACAAAGGGCTTGGGAGTTTAAAGTAATTAAGTAAAGGTAGGATGAGCAAAGGACAGAAGGGAAGGGAGCTTTTCACATAGAAATGGATGAATGGGTAGCAGGATTTTAACAGGAGGAGGAGAGGCAGGGTCCTTGAACTGCAGAGTTCACCAGTAAGAAAGACACAAGGTAAGGAAGTGTAGAATTTTCTAGGGGAAGAGCTGGTGGTTCAAAGCATAAGGTATATGTAGGACAGAGATAGGCAATAGTCATCCAATCTGAGGATTGTGCTGTGGGAGGTCTTCCAATCTCTGTTGAATGAATAAAGCATTGCTGTTAGGTGCCAGTGTGTTGGTTCTGACTCACAGGGACTCCATGGGCACAACAGAATGAAAAATGTCCTGGGCCTGGCCATTCTTATAATGTTTGCTATGCCCCAAGTACAGGAGATGAAGTCTTGCCAACCCTTCTTCTAAAGAGAATTCTGGCCATACATTTTCCAGGACAGATTTGTTTTTTCTTCAGGAAGTTCATAGTATATTCAAAATTATTGGCCAGCACCATAATTCAAATGCTTCAATGCTTCTTTGTTCTTCCTTATTCATTGCCCAGCTAGAAATTAAAAGAAAAACCCAAATGCTTCTATATTATTCTACACTATTACCATTGTTTGAGTTGCCACTTACAGACATTTTTATCTTTGTGGTAGACTACAGTTGCTTTAACTAGGGACCCTAGTGGGTTATGAGCTGGGCTGCTAACCACAGGTCAGCAGTTCTAAACCACTATTTGCTCTGTGGCATAAAGATGAGGCTTTCTACCCCTGTAAACATTTGTAATCTCAGAAACCCACAGGGGAGATTTTCTCCTGTCTTACTGTGTAGTTATGAGTTGAACTTGAATCAATGGCCCCGAGTTATAACTTCTTTATGTGTCCAAATACATATTTGATACAAAGTTGTGTAGAGAAAGGGTCATAGACATTTAGGTGAAAAGGAAGCCAATTTAAGAGCAGGTGGAGGACCGAGTCAAGAAAATTGAATAAAAAAAGAATTTAGTTCAGATGGACTGCCTTACACCTAAAATTATGACTCTAATAGACAAGATTTGTCCCTAGAAAAAAGAATGGGGGCAGAGGCTTGTGGTGTATTTGAATGAGAAAAGGAGTCACAGAGCGCTGCTTCCTTGCATTCGTGGAAAGGATCATAGCAAAGTGCGGTGAAATGAAAAGGCCTATCTTTCACTGACCTTGAGTGACAGTGGTGATATTTAAGATATTGGTGGCATAGCTTTCAGCATCAAAGCAGCATGCAAACTACCACAGTATGCCAACCTGCCATTTAAGTGGTAGATACCAACAGGTTTTTGTGGTGCTTTCAGACTTGGACAGACTAGGAAAAATACACAGGCTATCCACTTCTGAGAAATCAACCACTGAAAATCTTAGGACAAGCAGTAGAATAGTACGCTGTCTAGTGCTCCAGGATGAGGCCCTTGGGTTAAGAAGCACTCCAACTACAATTTAGGAAGCACTGCCTCCTCAAAATAGAGTTGACCTTGATGACAATGTAGCAAAACTTCCAGGACCGTCATTTGGTACAAAATGAAAAGAAACACATGCATTACCCATTAGTAATCATAATATAGAATGTACAAAATACGAATCTAGGAAAATTAGAAGTCATAAAAAATGAAACAGAATGAATAAAGATCAGTATTCTAGATAGACATTAGGGAGCTGAAATAGTAGTGGCCATTTTGAATTGGACAAGCCTATGCTTTACTGGGAATGACAAATTCAAATGGGAGGGAGTCCTGTTGATCATTAAAAGAAGGCTCTGTGGGGATGGTGAAAATGAGGAGCTGATACCAAGGGCTCAAGTAGAAAGAGCATGTTTTGAGAATGATGATGGCAACAAATGTATAAATGTGCTGGACACAATTGTCATAGAAGCAGCAATTAAGTAATCAAACATTGGGCAAACCCGATGCTTTAAAGCGTTAAAAAGCAAAGATGTTACTTTGAGCACTAGGGTGTGCTTTATTCAAAGCATGATATTTTCAATAGCCTCAAATGCAAAGGAAAGCTAGACAACAAACAAGGAAGCCGAGAGAAGAACGGGTACATTTGGATTATGGTGTTTCATAGCGTGCCAGAAGAACAATATGTTTGTCCTGAAGAAGGATAGCCAGAACGCTCCTTAGCAGGGATGATGGGTACTTTGGACATGCTCTCTGGAGGAACCAGTCCCTGGAGAAATATGTCATATTCGATAAAGTCAAGAGTCAGCCAAAAGTAGGAAGGCTAGAATGAGAGGAACCGTATTGACATAGTGGCTGCAATGATGGGTTCAAACATAACCGCTGTGGTTGGCACAGGACGGGGTAGAATTTCGTTCTGTGGTACAGAGATCACTATGAGTTGGGACCAAATTGATGGCAGCCAACAGCAACCTCTTTCCTTGGGTCTCATTAACCATAACATTTTATTTACGGAAGCAATATGCTACAGTGAAAGTCATAGTAGCATATGCCGTTTCTTTCTTTTTGACATGAAAAAACTTATGCAACATGAGTATTTATTATTTATCAGAAAAACAATTACTGTTGTCCATTAGGTAACATTTTTACAAAATTGGGATTATAGTATATATGCATTTTTATGTATTCTGCCTAATAGTATCCTAAACATTTTTTTGTGACAACTATTTTTCACATATAGTGTCCCACAGTACTAAATTGTCATCATTTTTTGCGATGTTCTTGATATTGTTCCCACTCATTTTTATAATGTTGGCAGTGTGTCCATTTTGTGTCCATTTCTGAACAGAATCGGGTAAACAGGCTTGGTCAAGCTGTATGAACTCATACATACACGTAAACAATACACAGTGCCACATGGTGCCACAGCACTGTCAGTAATTCCCATCTGAGCCCATCACATTGGACTTTGCTCAACACTACCTGTTGCCATGGTAAAATATTTGCCAATTTTACAAAGAAGATTTCTTAGCTGGTCATTACAAGCATTTGAAAATTTTTATATTTAGTCCCTCTTCCCCCCAGTCATCTGTTCTTGTTTTTTCTCACCTTTAAATTGTTTAGGACTTTTTTCTAGTGATTGTAGATAAGTTCTTCATATCTTGACAGTGTTAATCACTCAGAGACCACATTTATGGTTACCTTTTTGTACACGATGACTATGTAGTAATCTTTTATTTTAGATATATATTTTTAAGGTTTTATAGTTCAATCTTTAGATATTTTTTCTTTGTGAATCATTTCAATTCTTTCTCTATCCAGAGTTCAAGGAACTTTGGTGAAGTGGTCGGCTGGTTTGGACCTACCTAGTGGGCTGCTGTGGTTGGAATTCACTTCAGTGCTATGGCTTTGGTTTGGCTCTATCCACAGATCAGATACATATTCATCTACATTTTCTAAGGTCTGTGCCCAGGTTTCCACAGGCAGCTCACTTACTTTCAGTTGTTTTCTTTAGACTAGTCCATGATAGCTATGTTCTGATACAGGTAGGAAGGAATGAAGATGAGACTCTGCTGTTATAGTCATGGGATTATAAAGGCAGATGGGTGACATTGGGGACCTTGGGAGTAGTCTTGGGATTATAAAGGCAGATGGGTGACATTGGGGACCTTGGGAGTAGTCTT
>NW_022104858.1:4899-5713 GCF_000313985.2 Echinops telfairi | reverse complement strand
TGTACCCCGATCCCCACGGATATTACAGTTCCCGCACCCTGTCTGCCTGAGTTCCAGGTCTCCGCGGGCCTTCTGGGATGTTTCCAGTTAAATCCTTTCTGAGCTGGTCACAAGCTTCTCTGCCTTCGGCCCTGGGAATCCTCAGGTCCCCTTTTCCTGCTCAGACCGCTCATTCACTCTCACCCCTCACGCCAGAAATGCCCGGTTGAGGGTGGGTTCTTGCCTGGGGCCGTTCCCTCCTTGTCATTTATCAGGCATGAGAGCAGGGGATCCCAGAGTGACCTTTACTGAAAGGAGAGGCCAGCCTTGCAGCCATCAGGCCACTCCACTGATGGCCGAGCTCTGTATTAGAGCTTAATTTCTCAGCTCCTTGCTTTGCAAAAGGGCACAATAGCAGTGACCGCCCCAAATCCCCGCATAGATTAAGTCCTCACTTGGATTGCAGAGGCCCACATAGAGTAAACCTCCACTGAATGCTTTCTGCTCAGGAAGCAAGGTTGTAGGTAATCTGGCCCACAGGCAGAGGCTTTGGAGTGGAGTACCTTCCCTTCTCTGCAGGCAGCCGGGGGCGGTCTTTCTTACAAGCTTGCAGGCCTGTGTGCCCTTGATGGAGGTCACCAAACTGAAGACAGTACAGGCAGTCTCCTAGCCATCCCCTATCAGTCTTGCAAGCGTCTGTCATTCTGATGTGTTATTGATTGGCCCCAATCATGCTTTTGTGAGTTTCTTTTGCCCTTCCCTCCCCACACCCTCTTTAGTTTACATCTCAATTGTGAACCTGGGAAGCCATTTCAACCTGTTGGTGGCTTCCCTC
>NW_022104858.1:0-2881 GCF_000313985.2 Echinops telfairi | reverse complement strand
TTTTTATTTATTTCCTTTGTTAACTGTTTTTCATTGTTTGATTTTACTGTGTAGAACTGACCCAATGTTAGCTCCTAATTTTTAAAATTGTGTTATAATTGTTCCTAGTACAAAGGCAACATCCAAATATACAATTCTTATATGTAGTAAGGTATCTTATTTAAAATAGATGACATTTTCTCTGCCCCACTGCATGGTAGTACTTAAATGTTCTAACCTTTTTTCCAAGTGTTCTTGATAGAAGGCTTGTTTTATTCGCCGGTTTATTGTTCTCAGGTGCACTCCAGTGCATTCTGTTAGTGATGCCATGGGAACTCAAACTTTTCCTTATGCTTTTTAGACTATAATCTATATGTTAACAGATTGCCACTTTGTGGGACTCAGCTGCTTACGACTCTTATTGTAATGCATATATACATCCATTGTGTCAAGCACATTTTGTACATTTGTTGCTTCCATCATTCTGACATGGTGATTCTTTTTTTTTACATGGTGATTCTTATGAGAATTATTTTTGTGTTTCCGAAGACAGAAATGTCTTCTTTTAGTTCATTCATCAGTATATGAGGAGCTTCAACGCTACAGAAAACTACAGGACTCTAAATCCATGACTTTCCTCACAAAATGGGTGGAAACAAATTCCGCATTTCAGGGTCATAATCTGAATAAGTTTGCACTTTTGATCATGCTGTGTTTTCTTTAATCATGTTTAAAAGACCTGTTTTATTCAGCAAGACAACTCTGTTGCCATTTTGTGCCCTTCTCTTTGGTATGGGGTTAGAGTGTGGCCGGATTATTAGATGTTCATTCTCTTCGCTGTTTGAAAGGTGTTAACAGCTGTTAAGGAACCTTCATAAAGCTGAAGATTGTTTCTTGGGACATTGCTGGAGGACAGTAGCATTTCCCCCATTACAAATGGTAGATTCACAGCTAGGAGAGAGAGGAACAGGATTACAAGACAAGTTCAGCACTTCTCTAAGGCAGCTGCTTTTCTAAGGTTTGTTTACAACCTAAGTGAGGTCACTCCCTTCAGACCTGCAGTTAACACCTTCTTTTCTGGTCGTCGATTCCTATGCTTTCTCTGAAGTGAAAACTGGTTCTGACCGAAGTGAAGATCTCTGAAGGCAAATAGTTCACACACAGATTATTTTAACTTCTAAGGAAGCCCGATACTTGACTTCATAGATCTCAGGGCTTTGGAACATAATAATACAAATAGAGATGTTTTCTTGGGGGAAACTCTGCAACTGAGAATTCCAAGACTACAACAGGAAACCCACCCTGACAGCACATCTCTGCCTGCCTCAGAGCCTGGTTCATGTGCCCACTTGATCATAAGCACCCGCTGTAGCCCATTCCTGAAGTGAGGTTTGTTCCTGGGTTCACACTGACTTCCTTCGCTGTGTCTCACACAGGAATAGCTGGCCATGCCCCACATTCCAGCGATGGATTTACAGGTAGAGCTCATCCTTGGCATCTTCTCTGTAGATGACTAATCAGGTCTTCATGAAGTCTGCATATTCCTAGCACAGCATCAGGTCATATTGGGCAATCCACTGCAAGCCCCAGGATGGCTGTTCCAATAAGTAAGGCACCTGGAGGATAAATTATATTGATTTATTGATCATGCTGAAGTAATTCTAGGTGGTTACCATTTAATCTGTCTCTAGCCTCCCCTTTGTTTCCCAGTTTGAGTTCAGAGACCAAGGTGATCCTGGAGACAGATTATTTGAGGTGCTGAAATTGGGGCAGATGTAGGTCTCAGATCAGTTATGCTGTGTGGAAAGTGGATCATTCTTGGTTGGATGTTTTGTGCTTCCTGGAAGGTAAGAGACCCTGGAACCTGGGCAGGAGTACATATCCTAGACCAGGTACTCTCATCCAGTAGGTATGCAATACAGGCTCAGGGTTAAGGTCAAAGGTATTCAGTCCTGTGCCATCATCCTGACGATGAAGCGTCCACTAATGACTTTTTTTTTTACATGGCTGTAAATACCTTTATTTTATTTTTTTGGAGGGGGTGTGGGTGGAGGCTGGGGTGCTCTCCTGTTGATAACATGGCTGGTTTTAAAATCCTATATTGAAAAATGTTTTTCCTCAGAACTTTGATGAAACTGCTCCCTAGGATTCTTGTACCCAATGCAGCTGGCCAGAGGAAATCTGGAGTCTGTCTAAAGCTTCTTGGTCAAGCTGTCTGGTCATTCTTGGTCCGTAGGAATTTTCACTTTTTGTCTTTATCCATAGAGTTCTTTCATTGCACTAGAACTGGTGTTTAGTTCATAAATCCTTTTTTTAAATCATTGTATTGCGGGTCGTACAATTCTTACCACAATCCATACATACTTCCTTCGTGTCAAGCACATTTGCACATTTTTTGCCATAATCATTCTCCACTGATGATTTCTTAGTTGCCAATTTGTCCACACCAAGGTCTCATTTTTCAGTCCAGAGTTTATTGAGATATCCATGTGCCCAGGGTGCCCGGTCAGCATTTCACATGTTAGGTCAGAGAGGGGTTGGCCCGCTGTTGTTATCATGAGTAACTCTTTGAGGACTTACTTCTTCATGAGAGGGGAACCCCAGTGTGCTCTGGCAGGGAGTTCCTGGCACGGGACACACAGGGTGTCCTTAGGATTGACATGTTTCCAGTTTGGGGTGAAGATCCAGCTCCACTTGAAGGATGTCTTGTGAGGTTAATTTGGTGGCTCACACCAATCTAAAGAATACCCGGAGCCACATATTTTAGGGTGAACGGCTCACACTGGTAGAGGGGTTACACAAAATCATTATCTGAGCTCTTTCCCTAGGTCTGAGTAAAAGGCTAATGTTAGTTTTGAAAAATGGATACAATGGTTCCAATGTATGTACCTTTAACTTTCTG
>NW_022104857.1:4535-5947 GCF_000313985.2 Echinops telfairi | reverse complement strand
TGGTGTGCCACATGGACGGAGAGAATTCTACCCAGGGAACTACCGTGGCTCATTCTATAATTTAAGGCTTGGTGCTTAAATTGTGTAATTAAGAAATTGAAAAAAATTTAAAAAAAAGAAAATGAATACCTTTTAATTCATCATAAATAAAGAGCTGAAAAATCTTTTCTCTTGGAAAATTAGATGAAGCCAACAAGAACAGTGTGCAAAACTGGAGAACTCTATGCACTTTTCCCCATACCTGTGAGGAGGGTTGATCATTCCATTGTTGTGATTTGTGTTCATGAATAGAAAACGCAAACAGCTGTGGCAAGAGTAGACGTGGAATCCAGCCACTTAGCTTGCTCTATGGCTTTAGTGTGTACAGGCAGTCCTCAGGTCACACATGGCTGCCTCATGGACAACTTGTACACATGCCCTTTGCTGCTATGCAAATCTAGCCTCACTTGGAAACAATTGAATGACCCCCCCACTCATAACAAATTCATCACAATTACCTTCACGTGCAGCATGTGCAACTCTTAAGGCATTGAGCCCTTTCTGGGTGGGTTGTACTTGTTGCCACAAAGTCAGCGATCCTCATTCACCAGCTGCTCCTGGGGAGGAAGCTACGGTTTTTTGCTCCCTTTGGGAGCCCACAGATAACCCGTCCCATAGGATTGCTCTGGGTGGGAATTGACTCAACGGCTGTGAGGGTTTTTATTCTTTTTAAGCTTTTTCTTGCAGCATTTTAAAAAAACAGTGAAGGGGAAATAAAATACACATGGATTAAACCTTTGGGGCATCCCCTATGGCCATATGTGAATAGCCTTGCTCTCATGCAGAATGCATCGGAAAGTGGATTATTGCAGAAGCACTTAGGTTAAAAATCAAATACCTTATCATTTGATCTCCCTATTGACCCATTTACAATTTGTCCTAGTTCGTAATATTTTCTGCTTTCTTTTTGATTGAGGTTCTTCTGTGTTTTTGTTATGGTTCGTTTTTTGTAACTTTTTCTGTATATGAAATCCAGGACAGGCAAATCTATAGGGATAGTAACTGGATTAATGGTTTTGGGGGGTATGGCAGGGGAGATTGCAGGGGAGGGCAGTGATGAGCCAATGACAATGAGTACAAGAAAGAAGAAACGTTCTAAATTGATTGTGGTGATGCTTGAACAACTCTTAATATGATTAAACCATCGGATCACACAATATCTGAATTCTATGCCAATAAAACTGCTTAAAAACGAGATTATATATCTTTATGGGAGCAGGTGGCCTCATCATTCTCCTGGAGTAGCAGGTGCTTTTGAACTCCTGATCGTGCACTTAGCAGCCCAATCAATGCTTATCCCACAGACTTACCAAAGCTCCTTTCCAGGGCTAAATAAGAACTGTTTGTAGCTTTTTGGACTGACTTACAAATGT
>NW_022104857.1:0-837 GCF_000313985.2 Echinops telfairi | reverse complement strand
TAGTTACCTGTTCTATGATCAGGACCAAACTGAAGGAATGAATCAGATCAGAACCTGTAATGTGAAAAGGCTACTTGTCAATTAAGCCACTGTTTTCTTTGGGAGCTAGCAGAGTGCCCAGGCTGCACATTCCTGGGACGTGAACACTGCTGGTTATGCAGCCCCAGCCCTCGGCAACACTGGAGATAACCTAATTAGGAAATGGGAAGGTCCTTTGGTGGGGATGAGTGTTCATACCCTTTCTTTACCAAGATCGGGATGCTGAGGCTCAGGTTGATTTGGATCAGACAGTTCAAGGGTGGCCCTCCCAATTTACTCCACATTCCTCACATAATTACCCGTAAGCCCAGCAAGCAACACCTTGGATTCCAGCCTGGATTACACTCCTCCTTAAATGCATTCCAAAGGAGATGTGTCAGGACTGATCATTCAGATATTTTCCAATGGGTATTGAAGGTCCCTAATGCATGATAGTTAATATTGTGGCTCTGACGACTAAGAGGAAGCCTAATGTGGTTTTGTTTACTAGTTTTGACTGATCTTCAATAGGAACTCATTTGTTGTTCACAGTTGGCTTCTCATCTTTCATTGAACTACTCTCAGCTTGTTTGTCTTGAGTGGCGATGCTCTTACAATGCGCTCAGAGGGTTGCCTTCTGTTGAGAGAACAGAGGACTCAGTATTTCTGCTGGTTTAATCCCAAAGGCTGAGACCTTCAATGTCCCATTGTACGAGAGAAGAAAATACAGGCTTTTCGTTGTACAAAGTGTGTGCATTTTAAAGTGTTGCATTCGTTGAGCCAGTCCCCGGTCCATACCTCCATTCAGAACTTGTTGAG
>NW_022104856.1:5049-5976 GCF_000313985.2 Echinops telfairi | reverse complement strand
TGGTCTAGCCAGTCTTGCAAGATAGAATTCGAGTCATGGTAGTGGGAGCGGGGAGGAAACCTTTAGGAACTAGAGGAAGATTGTATTTCTCATCATTGTTACATGAGAAAAGAAGTCTTGATACATGTTCCAACATTGATGAATCTTAAAAACATTATGCCGATAGTAATAAAATACTCGCAAAAGGACAGATATAGTATGATCTAACTTGTATGAAATAGCTAAAAGGGGCAAATGTGTAGAGACGAAAGTTCATTAATGGTGTCAGTTGTATACAAGAAAAACATTAAGTTGATAAATACTATTATATATACATAGTTATGATATGATGTGTTATATAATAATGTATTATTAAATATTGGATATAATATAAATACAATATATGAAATATATAATTATATAAATGCTAAAATAATTCTATGACAAATGTAATATGGTGCATAGTATCATGTATGCTTATCTAAGTTTTATATGATATGTACATATATACATATATATACACACACAATTCAATAAGAGGCAAGAAATACCTATGCTTAGGTATTTCTCTTAATCTAAGCGTGGTTTGTGTGGTTTTCCTGCTACTTTTGACTTTCAGTTTCTGACCATTTCTCTTTGCTTTAATACCTTTGGAACTTGACATTAACCCAACCTCCAATTCTAGTTAGAATGCTCTGTCTCATGAAAAAACATTTTTTTGGTCAACATCTGTGGCAGTTATATAATCTGGCAACTTGTGAATGGGTAGAATTTAACCTGTCTATCAGGTCACAGCTTGATGACCTCATTTGGAGGCACTATGGAGATAAATAGCTCCCTGGAAGCGGGATACATAGAGACTCTGGGGAGACATTCCTGTTGACAAGCCACACGGAGCTACGCTGATAGAGCCAGGGCCCTGGAGCTGAAGGAGCCACATGCAGACCC
>NW_022104856.1:2063-3799 GCF_000313985.2 Echinops telfairi | reverse complement strand
GGGGGGGGGTGAAGGTCAGGGAATGAGGGGAGGAAGGGGGAACTGATCACAATGATCGATGCTTAACCCCACGCCCAGGGATGAACAACAGAAATGCAGGTGAATGGAGACAGCCACAAAATATAATATATTGAAGAATGGAACTTCCAAAACACTGAATTGTAGTCATTTAGAGCCTGTACATAGACCAAGACCTGTACATAGTTGTTGAAATAGAACAAGGGGAATCGATGTTCAAGGAGAACAGGGGGATATTGCATGATGTAAAATCAGGAGAGATGTCGATCAGGATTGTAGCCTTTCATCATATTAATTATTCTGTCTGCTGAGGAAATGCTCTGAGAAGCTGGACTGTATGAAGAATTCCATATCAGGAACCTTGGTTATGCAGATAACACCATTCTGAAATCAAAGAGGACTTGAGACATTTGTTTCACAAAAATCAAAGGCTGCAGCCTTCAATAGAGCTCAAGGTAAAACAAAAAGCCTCACAAGTAGACGCATCTACAACCGCATGATAAGCAGAGTAAAGCAACCAAGTAAGATATTCCACTGGGCAAACCTGCTGCACAAGAAAGACCTTTCCAAAGTATTAAGAACAAAGATGTCACATTGAGGGATAAGTGGGCCTGGTAGAAGCCTTGGTGTTTCCAGTCACTGCAAATGCACGTGACAGATGGGTGATGACGAAAGTGGATCTCAGAAAGATGGATGCGTTGAATTATGGTGTTGCCGGAGAATAGTGAATGTCCCAGGGCCTGTCCAGAAAAATGAACATTTTTGTCTTGGACCTAGTATCATCAGAATGCTCCCTGACAGAATTTGTCTTATGTACTTTGGACATACTGTCAGGAGAGACTAGTCCCTGGACATCATGCTCGGTGAAGCAGAGGGTCAGTTAAAAGCAGGAAGACTGGCACAGCAGCCACGACAATGGGCTCAACCATAACAATAACTGGGAGCGTGCTGTGGGGCTTGACAGTGCTCCCTTAGTACGCATAGAGTCACTGTGAGTTCGAACTGACTTGAGGCCCCTGCCGACGTGTGTGGAAAGGTATTTAAATCCATCTACTTGTCTCCATCTCCATGATCACCATCCAAATCTGGAATACCACTATTACTCATCTCATTTGACATAATACCTTCCCACAACCCCATGAATATATCCTTCAAATAGCCACCGGGATCATTTTCTAAAATAGAAATCACATATTCACTAAAATCCTCCTTTCAACTCTTTACGGATTTCGGAAGTCCTCATCTGGGTCAGAGGGTCATCAGGATCCCTCTCGACAACGTTTCTCGTGCTTTTCATCTGATGATCCATGCTGGAATGCCATACGACTTTTAATTGTGCCAACTTTTTGAATTACTTTCTACCTCCGGGACTGTGTTCACGTTAGACTCTCTGCGTAGAATGTTCTTTTCCAAGCTCTTTGACTGAAGCTTATCACATTTTAGGTCTCAAGATACAAGTTCCATCCTCAGATAAATCTTCCCTTCTCATCTGTCCTTCCAGACTCTGCTTTCTTCGTAGTACTTTTCTCTATGGGCTGCTTTCTTTCCTTCAGCTTCTACTTCATTTTTTGAGAAGCTCTGGTGGTGCAATGGCTACACATTGAGCTTCTAACTGCAAGGTCAGTGGTTTGAATCCAACAGCGTCTCCGAAGACAAGTGTCGAAGCTACATGCTCCTCAGAAGCCTGAAGTGTCAGAAACCCATAAGGTGGGGGGGGG
>NW_022104856.1:0-891 GCF_000313985.2 Echinops telfairi | reverse complement strand
TGTAGCAAGAAGTAAAGAGGAGCTCTGCGTGCTGAAGCCTCTGCAGAGACCTGCCTCAGCAGTATGACGGGATCTGTACAAGTCACCAGACTGAATCTTTGACACGAGTGTGTCATCGCCACTTTGACACCAAGGGGCCGGGGACGTAAGGACAAACTGCCAGAAAGAGTGTTTAATGCCAGTCTTGCCTCAACCTCTGGCTTCTATGCCAACCCACAAATTCAATACAGGATTGAGAGTGACTTTGTAAAAAGTGTTCTAATTCAAAGCCGAGTGAAAGAGAAAACAAATGCTTTTCACGCGCAGCCTAAGCCTTTCTTGGAGCATGTATTTCTTTTGTTTTTGTTTTTTCCTTTTTTTATAGATCATATTATTGGGGGCTCTTACAGCTCTTATAACAATCCATATACCAATTGTATCAAGAACATTTGTACATATGTTGCCATCATCATTTTCAAAACATCTTTCTACTTGAGCCCTTGGTATCAGCTCTTTTTTCCCTCCCTCCCTCACCTTCCCACCCTCGTGAACCTTTGATAAATTATAAATTATTATTACTATGTTCTCATTTTACACCGCCCACTGCCTCCCTTTACCCACATTTCTGTTGTCCATCCCCCTGAGGGGTAGGGGATTACTGTGATGGGTTCCCCTTTCTCCCGCTTTTCCCCCTATCTTTCCCTTACCCTCATGGTCTAGCCTGATTTGTAAGGTAGAAGTGGGGTCATGATAGTGGGTGGGAGGAAGCATTAAAGAACTAGAAGAATGTTATGTGTTTCGTCGGTGCTGTACTTCACCCTGGCTGGCTCGTCCCTTCCTTGTAACCCTTCTCTGAGGGGATGTCCAATTGTCCATAGATGGGCTTTGGGTCTCCATTCTGACACACACCCC
>NW_022104855.1:4947-5978 GCF_000313985.2 Echinops telfairi | reverse complement strand
GGAAGTTAAAATCTTTCCATTTCTGGAAGGTCTCAGCGAGAGAGATCCTGTGTCGTGATGAAGGAATTCATCTCTGTCCTAGATGCAAAGGAAATAATTATTACAGGAAACTAAAAACACATACACACGTGAGGCTCAGCAGTTTCCCATATTTCAAGCACCAATGGGTACTTGTCCTTTAGTCGAGGGAAATGAACATTGTATCTTACAGTTGTCATTCGAGCAGTTAAGCATGAAGCACAGCTGATCACACCACACATTCCTCCTAGCGTGCTCGGTGGAACCTTCAGCCCAAAGCAGCAAGGTCAATGCCCTCTTTAATATTAAGTCTAGCAGAAGTCAGGCAATGGGGGCGATATTAAGTTTGGAAAAGTCTGTTTGGGTTTGAATGCCAATTCGCCTAATTATTGGCTTGGCTTAAGAAAATTTCAAGTATAACCCCCCTTAGGTTTCTATTTGTCCTTCCCTTTCATCATGGTGGGTCCCTTTTCTAATTACGCATAAAGGCTTTCATGGGGGGAGGAATTCTTAAACCAGTTTCTGATTTTGAGTTGGGGAAATGCTAGGTGAGCTGTTGCTTTTAAATTGCTGAGGGCAGAGAATGAAAACGTTGTACATGTGAAAGTGTTCATTTTCCAGCCAATAATGACAGAGTGGACTTGCAAAATGAATTAGTTAGCATTTTGCTACCAAGGAGTTGTTGAGATTGTAATTCTTGTAAGCATAAGTAAGAAGCTCTGTCTACACAGTGGGAAAAGTGCTGACCATTGAAGCCTGGGCTCATGTGACTTGAACTTGAATTCACTTGAACACTCTGGACCAAGACCCTTAACTTGGCTGAACCTAAGTTTTCATATATATATATATGATCGTACTAAGTTTTTCTGCTTGTCTAAAAATTTTTGATGA
This sequence comes from Echinops telfairi, assembly GCF_000313985.2. Taxonomy (NCBI): domain Eukaryota; kingdom Metazoa; phylum Chordata; class Mammalia; order Afrosoricida; family Tenrecidae; genus Echinops; species Echinops telfairi. Next base: position 5,069 of record NW_022104855.1, on the reverse strand, counting down.
TTCTAATATTTGTCTTTCTAAGGTGGTGGATCAGTCAACCCAACTCTGCAAATGAATAGCTTCAGTACACAATTTTATCTAGGGGACTGGGAGAGTAGCACACATGCACCAGGTACTGAACA
>NW_022104855.1:2422-3390 GCF_000313985.2 Echinops telfairi | reverse complement strand
GCAAGGTCAAGAGTTGGGAACCATCACCCACTGTGAGGTAGCAAGATGGGATTTTCTACTCCTGTAAAAGAGTTGCAGTCTGGTGAAGAGAAAAGTATCAGAGCTAAAATTATGAACACCCAATTTGTAGGAGGCTGTGTAGAAGGACAGTGGAAGCCCAAAACCTATCTGCAGAGTATCTAGTCAGACTGAGCTGCTGGCAGATCTGTTCTAGCCAAAGGCATGAATTCCAAACAGCCTTACTACCAGGTAGAGACCATTATCAATCTTGATAATGCCATATAGAACTCGATACTTGGTCAGTGATCCCCCTATAGACATGACCTGAATTTGTACAGGGGGCAAGTATCTCTTACTTGTTCCATGATAGAAATTTTCTCCTTGGCTTTTCAAATGTTGATGGGTTTTTTTTTTCTCTCCTCTTTATACCTTAGTTGTACTTTTGTCTTTATTTGTTGTATGATTTTAGGCTTACCATCTTAGTGCAGTTTTGTTTTTTATGGTTTTCTGTTGGTTTTCCCAGCTGTAAAGCATAGGAGTGGATGCATATTGAGAATAACTGATACAAGGGGTTATAGGGATTGCAGGGGTGGGGTTTGGGGATAGGGACAGAAAGGGGATTTGGGGAGTAAATAATGAAATGGGGAGGTGGAGGGAGCATTAAGACCAATTGTAATTACACAACTCATTTTAAAGGCAATTTAACAACGGCGAGGGGTGGGGGGTGGGATGCTTTAAGACTGATGTGGTGGTGACTGTATAATGAACCTTGATATGACTGAATGATTGGACTGTTGAATTTAATTATATGTAAATTACGTGCCAAGACAACTGTTGGGGTGGGGAATTACAGTCTCAGAAACTCACAGGGCCAGCTCTACTCTGTCTTATAGGGTCACTATGAGTTGGCATTGACTCAATGGCAGTGAGTTTAGTTTGGTTTCAGTTTTAGGTAATATGGGTACTTT
>NW_022104855.1:0-1330 GCF_000313985.2 Echinops telfairi | reverse complement strand
CTTGGCATTCTGTGATGCTCACCTTCCCAACAAGATTGCTGAAGTCAAAATGGGTGCATAAGCAAATGTGGTGAAGAAAGCCGATGGTGCCTAGCTATTACAAGATATAACATCTGGGGTCTTAAAGGTATGAAGTTAAACAAGCAGCCATCTAGCAGGGAAGCAACAAAGTCCACATGAAAGAAGCACACCAGCCTGTGTGATCACGAGATGTAGATGGGATCAGATAATTGGTCAGTGACCCCCCTATAGATATGACCTGAATTTGTCCTGGGGGCAAGTATTTCTTACTTGTTCTATGACAGAACTTTTCTCTGAGATCAGGTATCAGACATCAGAAGACCTCCAAACAAACAAATATATTGTTGCAGATGATGGGGGTTAGGGTTGAGACCCAAAGCCATCTGTAGACAATTGGACATTCCCTCACAGAAGGGTCACAAGAAAGGAAGGAGTTAGCCATGTTGCAGCATAGCACCGATGGACCACACAGCATTCCTCTAGTTCTTTAATACTTCTGCTCCCCCCCCCACTATCATGACCCCAGTTCTACCTTATAAATCCAAGTATACACTGGTACAGATAAGAGCTTTTAAAACACAGTATCCAGGACAGATAACCCCTTAGGAACAGTAATGGGAGTAGTGGATACTATGAAGGTGGAAGGTGGGGGAAGAAGGGGGAGAAATAGAGAATGGACTACAATGATTGATGTATAACACCCCGCCCCCCGCCCCCGTCCCAGGGGGACGAACAACAGAAACGTGGGTGAAGGGAGACAGCGGATGGTGTAAGATATGAACATAATAATAGCTTATAATTTGTCAGGGGTCCATGAGGATGGGAAGGCCAGGGAGAGAGGGGAAAAAAGAGGAGCTGATACCAAGGGCTCAAGCAGAGAGAGCATGTTTTGAAAATGATTATGGCAACCTACCGTATATACAAATGTGTTTGATACAATTGATGTATGGATTGTTATAAGAGTTGTAAGAGCCCCAATAAAATGATTTATTAAAATAAAAAGTATCTCATAGGGTTGCCATGGCATTAGAAGAGCTCATGAACATAAAGCACTCAGAATAGTTCCTGGCATATGGCAAGTGCTTAATAAATTGTGTTAGTTACTACACTTATTTACTTGGCCAACTGATTGGAAAAGATTCATATTTCAGCCTGTGACAAAGAAAAGCGACTCAACAGAATGCTCAAACTAAAGAGCAGTATCACTGATATTGCACGCAAGTAAAATTTTGCTTAAGATCATCCAACTCTGGCTGCAGCAGTACATTTACAGGGAGCTGCCAGAAGCTCAGGGTGGAGTCAGAAGAGC
>NW_022104854.1:4860-5984 GCF_000313985.2 Echinops telfairi | reverse complement strand
GAAAACAAATCTCCTAATAACAACCCTTACTATGTGACTCTGGATTATGTCAGCTACTCTTCAAAGAACATCTTTACTCATGTAAGCTTCACCAAGTGTCTCTATAGTACAAAGGTATACAAGAGTTGTATAATTTATACAAAGTCTCACAGAGCTGTTTCAAAGCCAGTCAATAGCTTTATTCCAGAGAGGTGCCCCAGTGGCACAGTGGTTAAAGTGCTCAGCTGCAACTGCAAGGGGCATGGTTAGAACCCATCAGGTCTCTACAGGAGAAAAAAGAAGAAGAAGCAGGGCACTCTGCTTCTGTAAATATGTACAGTTTTGGAGACGTGATATCATCAAACCCTACCCATGACTCTCAAAAGTCTATTCCAACTCATAATGATCCCACAGAGCGGGACATGGACAGGGGACAACCACCCCATAGGGCTTCCACACCTGGAAGTCCATGTGGGAACAGTCTTATTTCTCTCCTGTGCAGTGGCTTGTTGGTTTGAACCACTGCCCTTGAGCTTCGAAATAACTGTGTCACTGGCCTTGAGGTTAACCCACTGCACCAGCAGGCTTCCTTTGTAAAACCTACAAGGCTCGGTCCTGTTGGGTAACTGAAAGTTGGAATCAATTTTATTTGTGTTTTGTTGCAGAAATCAAGCTCTGAACTACATCACCATACAATCTCTCTAACCAGATGTGTCCCCACAAAGTGCCTCCAGAGAGACAGACAAGGGGCAATAACATCCATGTTGGTCACTTTTATTCTCAACCACCTGGTCTAGATGAAGACTGTCAGCCTTGGAGGAAGGCTCGCTAATAGCCTGTGACAGGCAGATGGCACAGCCTTGTTTGCTGACAGTGAAGAGGACTGGAAGCTTGGATTAAAACTCAGTGCTCCTCATAACTGGACCAATAAACAGCATCCTGGTAAAGCAGTGGTGCTCAACCTTCCCAAGGCCGCGACCCTTTAATGCAGTTCCTCATGTTGTGATGAGGAAATTATTTTCGTTGCTGCTTCATAACTGTAATGTTGCTACTGTTATGAATCGGGCAACCCCTGTGAAAAGGTCGGTTGATCCCCAAAGGGGTCGTGACCCCAGGTTGAGAACCATTGTGGTAAATGAAGAAAG
>NW_022104854.1:0-854 GCF_000313985.2 Echinops telfairi | reverse complement strand
AGGAACTGGAAACACAGGGAATCCAGCACAGGACCCCTCAGGTCCAATATTAAGAATAGCCATACCAGGAGAGGAAGGAGAAGGTTGGGGGAGATAGAGGGAACCAATCACAACGATCTACCTATAAACCCCTCACAGGGGGGATGGGCAACAGAAAAGTAGGTGAAGGGAAACATTAGTCAGTGTAAGACATGAAAAAATAATAACATAAATTATCAAAGGTTCATAAGGGAGGGAGAGTGGGGAAGGGAGGGGAAAAATGAGAAGCTGATACCAAAGGCTCAAGCAGAAAGAAAATGTTTTGAAAATGATAATGGCAAAAGATGTACAAATGTGCTTGACACAATGGATGGATGGATGGATTGTGATAAGAGTTGTACAAGCCCCTGAAAAAATAATTTAAAAATTAAAAAAAGATGCCTGTATTACACTCTGAGGATAGAGTGAACTAGTACCACCAAGAAAGGGAGTTGAGTGTCCCTTGAACCCAGGATACCTGCACTGAGAACCCCCTAGAAGCAGAGAAAGACTGATGACACCACCCCAATTCAAATGCATCTAGTCTTCTCCAGTCTTCTTTATTCAATGTCCAATTTTCACACGCACTGCAGAATACAATATAAGACTTATCACAAAAGGAGCCCAAGGGTAATAAAAACTGGGAGCAGGGGGTGGGGGAGGGAACATTAGAACTGATTGTGATGCTGTCTATACAACTCTTCTTAAAAGCAGTTTCACTATGGGAGTGCGCGATGGGTGACTATTATATCAAGAAACTATTAAAAAAAAGAACGACGGCAAACCTGACCAATGGTTAATGTGGGTGATGGAGGAAGAGTTTTTATTAGGGGACA
>NW_022104853.1:4939-5894 GCF_000313985.2 Echinops telfairi | reverse complement strand
ATGTGAGACACTGAGGGAAGCCTCCCTCCACAGTTTCAGGGATTCTCTTTCCTGGCTTGCAGGCTGAACAAGTCTTGTATCACTCTGCCCTTCAATTAACCCCACCTGTGATTGCCAGCCAATTAGGGAAGATAAGCTAACAAGCTCAATGATGTAACCTTGCTGTGAAGCACAGAAAGTTACAGAAGGCTCCATTCTTCATTGTAATTAGGACCCACAGGTCCCCTGGCATTAAAGGCAGCAAATATCCTAATGAATATGGGACATTGTAATGCTGGTGGACCACAGTCAGTCCTTGAAGGACCCTTGAAATGCAAACGTAACCACACGTGAGGAAAATAAGAAGGGCAGCCCAGGAAATCCAGCCTTCCCGGAAGTTCAATACTTATCTTGAAGGGAGACGCTGGGCCAAGCCTGGCTTCCCATCTTGAACGGAAATATCTTCCATGGCCTGAATGGAGATGCCAAAGTTTTCTCCCTTCCACACCCTGTTGGGAAGTCAATTGGCTGGACCTTGGGAGAAACACGGCAAAAGCTAGCTTTCCATTCTGACCTGAAGTCTTTTTCCTAGCTTTGAATGAGACTTAGAGTGAAGTGTAATTGCTTGAGCCGGATCAGAAGTCCCGTGGCCGGCCTGCAGAAAAACGCCTGGCAGAGCCTAGCTTTCCCAGCAGTCCTGAAAGTTCATTTCCTGGCTTCTGTGTTGACTGAAGGCGAATGCCCATTTCCCCAGCCTTGCCAGCACTCTTTTGCCTGGCCTAGGGGTAGACAACGGGCAGAGCCTCACTTTTCCATTAAACCTGGTAGTTGCTTGACATGCTGACTGGGAGACGCCAAGGAAAGCTGCTACTGCCCACAAGTCCCAAAATCACATGCAGGGCTAAATGTGAGACACCGAGGGAAGCTTCCCTCCCCAGCTTCCAGGGAGACTCTTTCCTGGCTTGCAGGCTGACCA
>NW_022104853.1:2639-4149 GCF_000313985.2 Echinops telfairi | reverse complement strand
TAGTTGCTTGCCACGCTGGTGGGGAGACACCAAGGAAAGCCGCTATTGCACACAAGAGCTAAAATCCCATGCAGGGCTAATTGTGAGACTCTTTCCTGGCTTGCAGGCTGATCACGCCTTGTATCCCTCTGCCCTTCAATCAACCTCACGTGCATTTGCCGGCCAATTAGGGATGATAAGCTAACAAGATCAATGAGGTAACCTTGCTCTGAAGCACAGGAATTTACAGAATCCTCCATTCTTTATTTTCATTAGGACCCACAAGTCCCCTGGGATTAAAGGCAGCGAATATCCTAATGAATATGGGACATTGTAATGCTTGTTGACCACAGTAATATTCTGTCCTGGGAGGACTCTTGAAATGAAAAACATAAGCACGGGTGAGGCAAATAAGAAGGACAACCCAGGAAATCAAGCCTTACCGGAAGTTCAATGTCTATCTTTCTGGGAGTCGCTGGGCCAAGCCGGGCTTCCCAGCTTGACCAGGAATATCTTCCATGGCCTGAATGGAGACGCCAACGTTTTCCCGCTTCCACAAACTGCTGGGATATCCATTTGCTGGAATTTGGGAGACACAAGGCAAAAGATAGCTTTCCATTCTGACGTGAAGTCTTTTACCTAGTTTTGAGTGAGAATCAGTGTGAAGCGTAATTGTCTCAGCCTGACCAGAAGTCCCTTGACCGGCCTACAGAGAAATGCCTGGCAGTGCCTAGCTTTCCCAGCAGTCCCAGATGTTCATTTCCCGGCTTCTTTGATGATTGAACGCAAAGGTCCATTTCGCCAGCCTGACATTCAGTGTTTCGTCTGGCCTAGGGGTAGACAATGGGCAGAGTCACACGTTCCAGCAAGCCAGGTAGTTGCTTGCCACGCTGGCGGGGAGAAGGTAAGGAAAGGCACTATTGCCCACAAGTCCCAAAATCACATGCAGGGCTAAATGTGAGACACCGAGGGAAGCCTCCCTCCACAGTTCCAGGGAGCCTCTTTCCTGGCTTGCAGGCTGACCAAGTCTAGTTTCCCTCTGCCCTTAAATTAACCCCACGTGTGATTGACGGCCAATTAGGGAAGATAAGCTAAAAACTCAATGAGGTAACCTTGCTGTGAAGCACAGGAAGTTACAGAATGCTCCATTCTTTATTGTGATTAGGCCCACAGGTCCCCTGGCAATAAAGGCAGCAAATATCCTAATGAATATGGGACATTTAATGTTTTTTGAGCACTGTAACATTCAGTCCTGTGAGGACTCTTGAAATGAAAAACATAACCACAGGTTAGGCAAATAAGGAGAGCAGCCCAGGATATCCAGCCTTACCGGAAGTTTAATGTCTATCTTGTTAGGAGACGCTGGGCCAAGCCTCGCTTCCCAGCTTGACCGGGAATATCTTCCATGGCCTGAATGGAGATTCCAAAGTTTTCTCACTTCCACAACTTGCTTGGAAAACCATGGGCTGGACTTTGGGAGACCCAAAGCAAAAGCTAGCTTTCAATTCTGACCTGAAGTCTTTTACCTAGC
>NW_022104853.1:0-1304 GCF_000313985.2 Echinops telfairi | reverse complement strand
CGCTTCCACAACCTGCTGGGAAATCCATTAGGTGGACTTTGGGAGACACAAGGCAAAAGATAGCTTTCCATTCTGACCTGAAATCTTTTACCTAGCTTTGAGTGAGAATCAGTGTGAAGCGTAATTGCCTCATCCTGGCCAGAAGTCCCTTGACCGGCCCACAGAGAAACGCCTGGCAATGCCTAGCTTTCCCAGCAGTCCCGGATGTTCATTTCGCGGCTTCTTTGGTGATTGAACGCAAAGGCCCATTTCGCCAGCCTGACAGTCAGTCTTTTGTCTGGCCTACGGGTAGACAATGGGCAGAGTCACACTTTTCCAGCAAACCAGGTAGTTGCTTGCCACGCTGGCGGTGAGAAGACACGGAAAGCCGCTATTGCCCACAAGTCCCAAAATCACATGAGGGCTAAATGTGAGACACCGAGGGAAGCCTCCCTCTACAGTTCCAGGGAGTCTCTTTACTGGCTTGCAGGCTGACCAAGCCTTGTATCCCTCTGCTCTTCAATTAACCCCACCTGTGATTGCTGGCCAATTAAGGAAGATAAGCTAACAATTTCAATGAGGTAACCTTGCAGTGAATCACAGGAAGTTAGAGAATGCTCCATTCTTTATTGTAATTAGGACCCACAGCTCCCCTGGCATTAAAGGCAGCAAATATCCTAATGAATATGGGACATTGTAATGCTTGTGGACCACAGTAGTATTCAGTCCTGGGAGGACTCTTGAAATACAAACATAACCACACATGAGGCAAATAAGAAGGGCAGCCCAGGAAATCCAGCCTTCCTGGAAGTTCAATGCTTATCTTGAAGGGAGACACTTGGCCAATCCTGCCTTGCCTAGATTTCCCAGCAGTCCCGGAAGTTCATTTCCAGGCTTCTTTGGTGACTGAAGGCGAAGGCCCATTTCCCCAGCCTGCCAGTCAGTCTTTTGCCTGGCCTACTGGTAGACAATGGGCAGAGCCTCATTCTTCCAGAAAACCAGGTATCTGCTTGCCATGCTGATGGGGAGACACCAAGGAAAGCCGCTATTGCCCACAAGTCCCAAAATCACATTCAAGGCTAAAGGTGAGACACCGAGGGAAGCCTCCCTCCCCAGCTTCCTGGGTGTCCCCTTCCTGACTTGCAGGCTGACCAAGCCTTGTATCCTTCTGCCCTTCAATTAACCCCACATGTGTTTTCCAGCCAATTAGGGATGATAAGCTAACAAGCTCAATGAAGCAACCTAACTGTGAAGCAAAGGAAGTTACATAAGGTTCCATTCTTTATTGTACTTAGGACCCACAGCTCCCCTGGGATTAAAGGCAG
>NW_022104852.1:2501-6037 GCF_000313985.2 Echinops telfairi | reverse complement strand
TTATCATTGGTTTGACTCAAACGCAACATGAGATAATAAACTAAGGGTCTTCCTTTCAAAACACTGATTTCTGTAATAGTTTAAGGAAGAGAAAGGGTATATTCTTTCTTATTTGAACACTAAAGATTTAAACGATATTAGACAAGTCCCTTTTCTTTGCTTCGTTTGCTTTTGCTTACTTGTGTGCTTCCAATCTCAACATTTGATTATTGGTACAGAACCACTTTCCCATCTAAATCCTATGATTCTTTAGCTTTACATCTGCCTTCTCATCCTGCATATTGGAACCATCACTTAAAAATGACTAATGTATTTGTCATAGGTTTAGTATCAACAAAGAAGTGCACATTATAAGGATAGATAGCTAGGGCTCGGAGATGTGCACCTTGAGACTTCTGGAAGCAGGAGGAAATGTTTTAGCAGAATTTTCATATTTATATACTCTGTGTGTTTTTACTTAAATCCCTCACAGATGCTGAAATGGGGCCCCAGGGACTCTAAGGCTATATGATCAGAGTGATTATGTATGTTTCACACATCTTGAGCCCCGGGAAGAAAAATATTCTTCCTACAGAGCTTGTCACCAAGGGATAATGAAATTATTTCCCTATTTTCCTGATTGGTCAGCATCCTCTTGCAAATACCCTTTCTACAGGGTAAAAAATGAATCTTCACTTATGTGAAATGCTTTCAGTTCTTTGGGGAAAAATTTCAGGATAAATATCAGCTATTCCTATTATCGTGATTATCTCTCACTTATTCAATATAATCTGACACTTTGTCTTCCCTTTGTAGTCATTATTCGTTTCCAGTTGTGAATCGCAGCGGCCCGATGCACAGCCGAATGAAGCACTGCTGAGTTCCGCGCCGTCTCACATTTTTTGCGAGATCCGAGCTCATTGTCGTGGCCATTGTGTCAGTTCTTTAGGGGAAAGCCATTTCCTTTGCTGACGACCTGCTTCTTTACCAAGCAGGATGCTCTTCTTCCTCCGAATAGCACGTGCAGAAGGTGAAGGATGAAATCTTGCTATTCGTACTTCTAACATGCATTCTAGCTATCCTTCTTTCGAAACAAGTTTATTTGCTGTTCTGGCATTTCATGTTATACTTCATACTCTGCCAGCACCATAATTCAAGCGCATAGATTGTTCTGCGGTCATCTTTTTCCCAATGTACAACTTTTGTATGCCTATGCGGCCATTGAAATTACCATATTTTTTTTTTTTGCTCAGGCACATCCTAGTCCTCAAAATTACAATGTTGCTTGTGTTAGTCTTGGAAAGAAATCCATGGACACACATGTGTATAAGAAAGAGATAAATATATAAGAGCAATTGAACATTGAGAAAACATCCCAGCTCAGTCTAGATCAAGTCCATAAGTCTGATACTAGTCCATAAAATCCTCTTCAGACTCATGAAGCACATGCAATGATGCCGAATGCAGGAAGATTACAGGCCAGTGGATGCAAACTCTTGAGGTTCCATGCCAGTTGAAGCATCCTTAGGGATCTTGCAGGTCTCAGCATGGCTCCACTTGGCTTGTCATCAGGAAGGTGAAGCAGAGAGTGAGAGGTAGGCTAGCCTCCAGAAATCTATTTATCTCGGTCCCTACCAATCAAGCTGCAACCTGGTTGACAGGCTAAATTCTACCCCTTTATTCTTAATACTCTCAAGTTGACATGAGATTATGTAACTACTGCAAACTTTTGCTTTAAAATAAAAACACATTGTGTGTATATTAATAATACTTTATCTGTATTAATAGATCTACTGTTCTAACCAGGCTTACTTAAAACTTGACACTTTTATAAATTACACTAAACCACATGTCCACTAATAATATAGGGCCAATCCTTATAAAATTTAATCGTTACATTTTTTTCACCTTCCTCTTTCATCAAAAGTGGGGAAAACAAGTGTATTTTTTCACAAAGGAAAATATGCTACCTTCGATGCTACCTTCGATAGATGAACATCTCAGAGCTTCATAGGCCCTGAAATCTATTTAAACTACTTTGTTATATATTTGCTTAGAATTCTAGGAAATTCAAAACAGGTAAACATTTTCTGTCATTCAGTTTTGGATGCCTGGGTGTTGTAAAATTCTAAGGTAAATTGTTCACGATATTCTGCTTCAGCTTGCTGTAGTCTTCAGAATTTACCGGAAATTCATGGATTAAAGTTAGAACCTACAAACGGGATAAATTTTAAACTAAAACACTAAACTCACTGCTGTAGAGTCAATGCCAACCCACAGTGACCTGACGGAACAGGGTAGACGTTCCCCTATGGGTTTCTGATTCTGTAACTCTTTACAAAAATAAACCCTCATTTTCTTCCCCCTCAGAGTGGCTGGTGGTTTCAAACTATTGACCTTGCTGTTCATAGCCCACCTTGCAGCCACTATACCACCAGGGCTCCTTAGGGTAGCACTTTAGGTGACAGCAATCAGGTGCTGTCTTTTAGAAATGAAAGGTAAAGTTTCAAGATTTAGAACTGAAAGAAAGCATAATATACATCTTCTCTAATCTTCTGGGTTTAAAATTACTCAAGAAAAGACAGAGGCAAAAAGAGTCCAGGTATACAGTAGCACAGTGGAGCAAGAGTGGTTGCATACTGAATGTCTTTGGCATGCTTCATGATACAGTACCCTTAAGACACCTGTCACTTCTCTTAAAGGTTTTCTGTACTATGTTGAGAATCTGCTTTCATTTCCTAATTTATTTTCAACTTTAAGGAGCCACAACTTAATATTTTTCTTTTGAAACACACTATCTTGGAGAAGAGATGAGTTAAAAGATGACGAGGTTGTTAGCCTTAGATATGAAAACAACTGTCCCCAGAAAGGCCTGTTTTAATCTGTGTTGCCCTCGAGGGCAAAGCCAAGGCCAATGGTTAAATGTGAGAGCAAGGCAGGCAAGAGTTCACTATAATGAAAAACTTTTAAACATTAACATTAAGAGTGGTCTAGTAATTAATATCACTTCCTTATCATGGAGAGAATGCTAATCTCAAGAAACATTCATTCAAAGGCAAGATAAATGGAAGTTAGGGCTATTTTAGGGAAGAATCTAATAGCCAAGTAAAAATACCTTCTTTATTTAAAAAATCCTGTATTTAATCATTTAATGTACAAAAATGAGTATGACAAGTCATACTTTTTTTGAGGGGAAAGAAAGTTAACACTATGTCAATAACTACTTATCAAGAGAACACTGCTGAAAAACTGATGCATTTGAACTAGGATGCTGGTGAAGAATGCTGCAAGTACCATGGAATTCCAGAGGAACAAAATCTCTGTCTTGGCAGAAAAGATGGTGAGACTTTGTGGTACGCACTTTAGGCATGCTATCAGAAGACAGCACTGTCTGGGAAAGTACAGCACGATTGGTAAAGTAGAAGAGCAACAATTAAAAAGGAAGCACCTAATGAGCTGGATTGACGAAGTGATTTCAACAGTTGGCTCAAACCTAACTATCCTGAGGAGGGCAGTGCAGGCCAGAGGGTTTCACGTGCAGTAGCGCAGAGGCGCCC
>NW_022104852.1:0-706 GCF_000313985.2 Echinops telfairi | reverse complement strand
GAGTAGCAGAGAGAGAGGTGTCTTCTGCCTCCAAGGAGGAAATACCCGATTTCCCAGAATTCTCAGGAGAAGGCCATGCTCACACAGAAGTCTCATTGGCTGTCTCCTGATTGACAGTTTAGAATCCATCCCTACACTCTGAATCCTTAAATTGACACCAGGTTAGGTGACTACCACATTATTCTTTAATATTTTAAAGAGGTCTTTTGTAGTATATTTGTCTACTGTTATATGTTGTTTGATTTCTTAATTGCTTATTCTGTGAACATGGATTATAGATCCAAGTAAAACAAAATCCTTGACAACTTCCTTCTTTTCTTCTTTTCTCCATTTATTATGATGTTGTCTGTTGGTCCAGTTGTGAAGATTTTTGTTTTCCTTACATTAAGATATGATCCATTTTGAATCCTAGAATATTCTATCTTTATCAGTTAGTACTTTAATTCTTCTTCTTTTTTAACAAATATGGCTATGCCATCTCTATACTGAAGAATGTTAATAAGCCTTTGAGTTACTTAATTGTGCCAAGCTGGCCGATAATCACATGTGGGGCTAATTGAAAGGCGGAGGGATAAATGGGTGGTGAGCCTCGCCTTTCTAGTTCTTGGGTCTCTTGCTTTGTGATGGTCGCACCAGGGTGCAGATGCCTTATCAGTTCCCTGCTTCAGCTTGCAAGATTGACTTCCTACAAGACATCCCCAAGGAG
>NW_022104851.1:2257-3917 GCF_000313985.2 Echinops telfairi | reverse complement strand
CTTATAGATCTCAGCGCTGGTGTGTGTCTCCATGTGGCTCCTCCAGCTCCAGGGCTATAGCTCCATTATTGTAGTTCCATGTGGCTTGTCATCAGGAATATGAAACAGAGAGTGTGTCCTGCCTCCAATGAGCTATTTATCTCTGTTGTGCCTCCAGATGAGGTCATCAAGCTGCAACCTGATTGACAGCCTTAACTTCACCCCCTTCACTCTTAATAGTCTCAAGTTGACACCAGATTATGTAACTACCACAGGGTACAGATATGGATCTCTTCCTGTCAGTTGACCAGGTAGCTTTCTTCCAAATTTCCTGGCATTGGCTAGTGGGTGCTTCCATGTTCACATTTCAATTGACATTAATTCCTGGAGCCTTGTTTTGGGCCAACGTCTTCAGTGAAGCTGGGACTGCTTCCTTCGGCGGCCTCCGCGATTCATCATGAGTCATGTCTTGAAATCGTTGAATGTTGAGCAGCTCTTTTGGATGGAGTGACTGCGTGTTTTCCTTTTCATCCTTTCAGATGCATCGTTCGCTCTTTGCTCATGGAGCTTGTAATATTGCAGCACAAGGATGGGCTTTTCTTCAGTTCTTTCAGCTGTCCTTTCTGTTTTCTAGCTCCACGCATTTGACCATTTCAGTTTTCACATTTATATTTCCTTGCTTTGTCTTCTCAAACTGCCTTCAACAATTTCTGTTCAGCTGTTTTATGTCATTATTTCTTCCATTTATTTTAACTACTCTATGTTCAAGAATAGGTTTCAGAGTCTCTTATGAAATCCATTTGGATCTTTTCTTTTTTCCTGTAGTTTTAATAATTTTCCCCTTCCCCCCACCCCCTACCCTCATGGCCCTGGATAGATTATGCACTATTACTATTTTCATATTTCACACTGACTGCTGTCTCCCTTCCTCCATGGTTTCTGTTGTCCTTCCCCTGGGTGGTGGGGGGTGGTGGATATGGTACCCTTTTGGTGTCACTATTCTCATTCCTGTTCCTGGATACCATGCATCGTGAGCTTGATCTCTTATCTATACCTGTGTGCCTGCTCCTGTCCAGTCCAGAGTGGGTATTTTTTAATGATTGTTTGCTCTCTTCATATAATCTGTCTTGATGTCATCCCACAGCTCATCAGGTCCTTTGTTATTAGTATTTAACGAGTCTAGTAAATTCTGGAGAAGTTCTTAAACTTCAGGTGAATGTACTCAAGGTTGTATTTTGGCTCTCATGGACTTGTTCCAATTGTTTTCAACTTCAACGTTGACTTATGTATGAGCAATTGATGGTCTGTTCCATAGTCAGCCCCTGGATTCACTGGGGATGATCCTATCCAGCTTCTCATCATCTCTCCCCACAGGTGTAATCAAACTGATTTCTGTGGATTTCATTTGGAGAAGTCCACATGCTTTTGTGTTTCTGAAAAAGGAATTTGTGAAGAAGGCGTCATTGGTCTTGTGAAACTATAGCATGTGATCTGCTCCGTTTCTATTACTAATGCTTTGTTTTCCAACTACTGCTACTTGCTCATTGTTGCCAGCTGCCATTAATTATCAAAGCACCTTGACTGTATGTTTGATCAATGTCAGACAGAAAACACTAGTAAAAGTCTTCAATTTCTTAATCACTAGCTTTAGTGGTTGGTACCCAAGTTTGAATGATCACTG
>NW_022104851.1:0-1593 GCF_000313985.2 Echinops telfairi | reverse complement strand
GCAAGCCAGCACAGCATGACCAACTGACAGACAAGCGGTGGATATTCCTAACTGATTATCACAATCCTCACTACCAGGGTTAACAAATAACCCCAAGTTAGAAATCAGTGAACCACACTGGTGTCCAAAACCTATCTGTTTTGACTGACTTCAAAACTGTCCATTTTAGGTTTGCACATTACAGGCGGAACTGGAAGACTGCAGCAAAGTGGGTGTAGACTCCACAGCACAGAGAAGAAATGTGAATCTATAGAAACATCACAATCTTGGCACATTTGTTCCTGCCTGTTCCTCCGCAAATTAGATAAGACAAAATAATAAAATGCAATTAAGTGGGTAAACCCAGTACAAAACGTTCTTCAAATTCAGCAAACAAATATACGAGGGCTTATTCTGCATTTTGAATTGACTTTGTTGTTCAGACCATGAGCTTCTTGAAAGAACAGGCCTGATTTTGCTTGCCTTTGTACCTCTTGCACAGGGAGGCGGCTCATCAAGTGTATGAATGAGTGAATGAGTATTCCAAATAGGTGTGCAGGTGACTGACAGAGGGATGTGCGCTGGAAAGTGGAACGGTGTGTATTGGTATGATTGGCGTAAGCTATCATTGAGCCTATTCCACTTCAGGGAGACCCTGTGTGTGTGAGGAGAACCACTACTCAGACACACGATTCTCAAGGCTGAAGAATGTTGCTAGACCTTTCTTCAAAGGCATCTTTAGGTTGGTTCAAACTCCCCACCTTTGGACTTGCAGTTGAGATCTTAGCACGCGATTGTGGCATCAGTACACCTAGGTATTGTTTTCCTCTTCTTCTGCTTTGGACAAGAGCATTGTCTGATCTTTGAGCTTCTGTTCCTCAGGTGTAAACTGGGACTATAAAAAAGACCCACCTGATAGTACTAGTAGGGACCTACCCATAGGCTGCTGTGATAGTTAGGCTTTGTATCCACTTGGCTGGGCCAGGTTTCTCAGTAGTTGGGCAGTTGAGGTCTTTCCCAAAACGTGATCTAAAATAATATAGTCGAGTCCTTGATGGGATCTGCTGGGAGCAAAGCAGCTACTCACAGCACAGCCAGGATGACATCCCCCAGGGGTGGGGCCTGTTGGAGAAGTAATTCCTCACTGTGCAAGCGTCACTCTTCCTGTCGGCCCACATCCGTCCGAGGTCTGTTGTGTTGGTCTCCAGATCTCCAGAGCTGCTATTGTCTGCTGACCCTGCAGCTCTCAACAACCGCCCATACTGCATGCTGATGTTGAAGATATCAATGAGCTGACCTTTTGCCTGCTGACCCTGGGAGCCAGCAGAGCCTGCCAACCCTAGATTCATTTGGCTCTGCTAGTCACAGGCCCGAACTGTTGGCACCTACCAGCTGGTGGTTTTCCTGCTTCATCTTCCTGCTTCCCGGTCCAGCAGCCCCACAGTTCTGGATGAGACTCCCGCTACACATCTCACCCACAGACTGGGAGTATGTGATGCTGCAACAGGGTGAGACATTTTTCTTGATATAAACTTATCTCTCTGTATATCCATGTAGGAGCCCTAGTGGCAGATTGGTTACAAATTGGGCTGTTAACTGCAAGGCCAGCAGTTC
>NW_022104850.1:5086-6265 GCF_000313985.2 Echinops telfairi | reverse complement strand
TGAGGTCCATCCTTTGCTTTTTAATTGTGTGCAAGATAATTTAATGTAATAATACTGCATTTTCTTTAAAAGACCAAACAAAACAAGCATTCCTTTAAAAACCAACTTCCTTTACATGTCCCAATCATGTACTTAAACCTGTAGTTCTGTGTGAGAACTCGATATTTCCTGTAGACGTATTTAAGTCATCAAACCAGGACGTGATTGGTGTTTGCCGTTACAACTTTCTCATGGTAAGAACATTTACATTCATCCTTTAAATTCCTTCCCACAATGATGAGCTCAGAGGTTATAAACTGCAGAAATTAAATAAACATTCTCTGAGTGGATCAATGTACTAAGGAAAAGAGTAGTTATGGATCACTTGTTCCAAGAATACTTTGATTCCAATTTGCTACTTAATCGAAACTACAGATGGAAAAAATAAAAATGATTTGTATCTCTTCTGGCATGCAACTCTAATTTTTTTCTAACCTTTCAACTAATGATCCTTTTCTAATACATCTTTTTAGGGAAAAGAATTTTAAAAATGTACAATGAAAGACCAGTATTAATCACATGTATTCTACAAGTGAAAACAACGCAACTATGCTTGTATCTTTATAGTACTAGATGAAAAACCTGTGGTTGAATCAATTTCCATTTCTAATGACACTGTGGCAGAGCAGCACTAGCTGTAGATTGTAGCAAGGCTGCAATCGTTACAGAAGCCGACTGCCTCATCTTTTCTCCCTAGAGTGACTGGCAGATTACAACCTCTAACCTTTAGGTGAGGAGCTGAGCAATTAACCACTGTGCCACAGAGCTCCTTGTCTGCAGTGTGGATGTCCGTCAAAACTGCCATGGTGCACGGCATATATTTTGCCCAAAGCGATTGGATCTCCACCTCTATCCATCTGACTGATATTCCCCACTAACTGCATGAGTTAGACATTTTCATATCACTTTCTTTGATCAATAGAAAGTGAGCTCCAGCAAAGCTATAAAACCCTTGGCATTTGTTGAAGTCTGAAGATGGAGCCTCCCTCAGCCTGAGTCTCTGAGACAGAAAAAGATAGGATGTGATCAACTTCAGCTAATCTGAATTGACACATAGTATGAGTGAGAAATGGATTGTCACTAGGAGTTTGGAAATTGTTATCGCAATATAAAGTCATCCATTCAAATGAGTATAGTCAT
>NW_022104850.1:2030-3522 GCF_000313985.2 Echinops telfairi | reverse complement strand
CACCAGAGTACATGATCAGCATCTATTGCCTGGATTTTTAAAATAGTCTCTTTGGATGGCTCCAAACTTCTAGTTCACCCTCACTCACCCCCACACTCTACATAAGATGCACTTACTTACCCATAAACCTTTTCTACCACTTCTCTTGGGGGTAGGTTGCCTGAAACATTGAAGTTATTGACCGTACATGTTGTATTATACATTAAATTATGTCCCTAACAAAATATGTGAAAGTTCTAAGCCCTGTGCCTGTGAATGTTTAGAAATTGAGCCTTTGGTGATGTAATCAGGTCGTTTCTATGAGGCTAACACTTACTGAATTCTCATTCAATGTGGCCATTGTTCTTATAAAACAGAGTATACTGACACAGAGACAGAGAAAGGAAACATGCAGAGGTACATGCTAAGGAGCACCAGGAGCTATCAGAGGCTAGAGAAAGGTGTGGAAAGGTTTCCCCTCAAAGCCTCAGAAGGAATCAACATGGCCACCACCTTGATCTCAGACTCCCAGCTTCTAGAGCTGTGAGATGATCAAGTTCTGTTGTTTAGAGCCACTCATTTGTTGTCTTTTGTGATGGTAGCCCTAGGAAACAAGTAAGAAACTAACATAGTCACCATGTTTGAGCTGAGGTAGAGAAGCTATGTTTTAAAGCACCGTTTTATGTAACCGAAGTATTAGAAGTATTAAAAGCAAAGAAGTTGGAAGAATGGCAGTTTGGGGGAATCTCTTCCCTTTTGTGAAACTCACATCCGCTAGAGCATTGGGGATATGACAGAGGATAGGGGAAGTGGAACAAAGCAAGTGCATCTTACTAAATCCAGGCCGGGCTTTCGGTAGGACTCTTGCCTAACTCTATGTGGAAATCAAGGGCCACTGGATGGCAGGCTTCCTCCTTATGCGACACATTTTAGTGCATACATTAGTCAGTCTTATCCTAGAACATCCACTACTCTGGGACATCCACTTATCTATGATACAAAACTGTGTCCCCTAGAAAATGAGATTATGTTCAGCAGATTTTTGACATAGCACATTTTTTTATTACTTTGGGGGTTTTTGTCTCTGCAATGGGAACTTCCGAATGAAGGGAGAGAAAATGGTGGGAAGATGGCAGAGTTGCAGGATTCTTTGAAACAGCAAAAATGACAATGGGGAAGTAAAATGTATATAAAGATTATTAGAGAATAGGAGAAAAACTTAAAATCAGGAAAATACCTGAAATCTCTTAACTTTGGTTCTTGCCTTTCAACACTTTGGCAAGAACTACAGGTAAGAGATCTTCGGCCAGACCAGGATTAGAAAGAAGTAGGAAAAATCCACATTCATAAAATCATTCATTTCCATTAAGTACAAGGTCATATCACATCAGTAACAGTCAAGTCAGAGTTTCTCCTCAAAACCAAAACCCAGACTCACGGCCATCAATTGATTCTGACTCATAATGGCCCTATAAGACAAGGCAGAACTGCTTCTGTGGGTTTCCAAGACTGT
>NW_022104850.1:0-1116 GCF_000313985.2 Echinops telfairi | reverse complement strand
TCCCTGTGAGCAAGATAGGACAGAAATATAAGAGTAAGGCAAAGAGAGTAGGACACAAAACTCCATGCCCATCGGCAGTAGACTACAGGAGGCAAGTTTCAAAATGTTATCATTTACTGGACATTTTAATTATTTCATTTATTCCTTATCTTAGAACCTAAACTAACTGTATTACCTAAGTGTAATAAAAAAGTCATGGAACCTGCTTGATATTTTTTATATAGTTGCTTCACAGTAATAAAGGATAGAGTCAATGAGAGGAAAGTTGAGTTTCAATGACTGATTTTTCAAAAGTAGAACACCAGGTCTTTCTCTTAAGGTTAATCTGGTGAGCTGAAACTGCTAAATTTTTAGTGGTTGGCATAGTGATTCCCTGTGGATAGTGTCCAAACATAGTGGTATATGTTGAATACTTGGTGTCCTTTGGGAGTCTGAGGTTTTGCTAAACGCTAGGCAGAGGTTGGCCACATGGCCAGTACCCAGAAAAACCCTTGGACACTGATCTCTAATGAGTGTCCTTGGTAGAAAACCCAGCACCTGGGTGGTCATAATTGGGTGCTGGAGGAGAAAGTGTGTCCTATATAATTTCATGGGTAAAGGAATCTTGGGATTTTGCTTGCTTTCTCTTGCACTTTATCTGATGCACTATTTCCTTTTGTTGATTTTACTTTGTATGCTTTAAGTATAATAAATCTTAGCCATGTCTATGATGAGTTCTGTGAGTCCTTCTAGCTAATCAGTGATGCTGGGAATGGTGTTGGGAACCCTTGGCACTGCTCAATGCTAGGGAACAAATTGAGAAAGACAGGGAACTGCCCTGGAGGAGCTCATAGCCTATGATAAGAAGGTGGGGAGGAGGGTGTGTAAGGAGAAAATGCGTATCATTGTGGTAGTTACACAATCTGTTGTCAATTTGAGACTGGGGAGTGAAGGGGTGGAGGTTGGCCTGTCAATCAGGTCAAGGCTTGGTGACATCATTTGGAGGCATTAAGGAGATGGATGGCTCGCTGGATATGGGACACTCGTTCACTCCCTCTGAGACATGCTTGCTGAGAAGCCACCTGGAGCTACCCTGATGCAGCCAGAGCCCTGGGGGCTGGAGGAACCACGTGGAGA
>NW_022104849.1:4658-6060 GCF_000313985.2 Echinops telfairi | reverse complement strand
AAAATGACTTCTGTTTTTCTCTTTAATTGCTTTATGATGTTTATTTTTATTAGAAGTCAATTAAAATAATGACTGTTGATAATGCTGAGAGAATGCCATCGGGCTGGCAGAGACTGGCAGCTTCTGGGGAGCCGCAGCCCAACTGAAGCTGGGCTACAGACCATTTAGACTGAGCCCAAGACATCAAGCACGAACACATCTGATGTTGCACAATTAAAACGTGAAAGTTACTTAGATGGGAGGGCAGCAGAATTCCAGCTGGAGGCCAGACTCTGTTGGCCCTGGGATTCCAGCTCTATCTCAGGCTACCGCTAATGTACATGTTGCCTGAGGAACTGAGAGCTTTCTGGAAAACAAAAAAGCTTAGAGAAGACAGTGCAGAAACTCCAGTTTGCATAAAAGTGAAAGGGTTAGGTTTAAGATGGGTTTACGACACTTTTGCCAAGCCAGGGGAGTGCCCAACAAAAGGTCCTTTAAGGGATTATGGTCCAGAAATGATGTGAGGACAGGACAGAGAGTCACATGGAATCATATTCGGGACTTCAACATGGATCTAAGACCTGCCCTGCAGTACCATATTCACGGATCAATGAGTCGGTGGCCTGCTGATATGATGTATTTCACAGCAGAATTCTTGCCTGTTTGTTAAGTACGTTCTAAAACTAGCTGAGGTAGCCTCCAGGTTAAGGAGGTCACCATCGCGGTCCCAGAGAAAGCTAGATCCACAAGTCCTTGCCTCCACTGAGTTACCTACAAAGCAATGCTGAGAAAATCCCTTCTTCATGTTCTCATTTCCCTAGTGTCTTCAGGATGGGCCGGGTAGTTAGTTGAAGGACTGCCCTTTGGATGGGGAACGCTGACAGGTGAGGAACAGACTTGGGAATTCTGAAAACCGGATCCGATCGTTCTCCTAACTTAATTATCTAGCGTTCCCTAACATTCTTTATCTGTCAGCATTGCCATATTAAAATGTTATCCTGCCTGAAATGCTTATTCCATTAGTCAAAATCCCGCCAGCTTGCAGTGCCCCACACCCTTCAAATATATTGCTATTGCCCTCACTGGCAGTTTCCATTTCAGCAACTGTCAGGATAAAAGTTAGCATAACCTGGGGCGTAAATGGTTACTGTCAAAGGATCCGTGTTTCTTATGGTGACACACCATTCCCCTGAGTAGAATTTGAAGCCTCCGTAGCCGGGGACTTGTGGATTGTCACCATGTAAAACAAAACGGCCCCCCCTACCCCTCCAAAAAAGCTACCTTCTAAGACAGAGTGGAATGGCCCACGGGTTTTTCAAGGCTGTAGATTTTTCTGGAAGCAGGCTGCCACATCTGTCTCATGTGGATGTGTTTGTGAGTTTGCATGCCCACCACGAAGCAGCAGAGAGCTTTAAACTCTGTG
>NW_022104849.1:1920-3044 GCF_000313985.2 Echinops telfairi | reverse complement strand
GGGGTCATAGAAGCAGTTGCTCAGCACAGAAATGCTAGAACAGCATCCCAAGGCTCTTTAATATTTCCCCCTAGACTGTGTCTTATAGGATTGGCTTGTGCATAGATCACAATCCTATGTGTCTCATAGGATAGGCTTGTGCATAGATCACAATCCTATGTGTCTCATAGGATAGGCTTGTGCATAGATCAGCTCTGTCCTTGTCTGTAGGGCACTAGGATGCAATGCGGTGATTGGATTGTCTCTTGGGAATAAAACCATGCCATTGAAAGACTGTAGGGCCAAAGGAACCTTACTTAAAACTCTAATTCTATAATGTTAGGTCAAGAAAACTGAGGCATCAAGGGGTTGCTTGTCCAGACTTGCAGAAAAGCAAGCAGGGTATAAAAAATTCACTAGTCCCCGTGAGATGTAGTGATATCTCATTTATTCAGATGTTTAATGTCAGGTAAGTACTTCTTAAGTACTTAAAGTTCATTTCTCTCTCCCCTCCTCACTGCACGTTACATCTAGTATGAAAAGAGCTTTCTGACTTCTTAAAGAAGAAACTAAGCTTTTAAAAATATGTTGGTATAAAAATGAATTATTATAAGGTATGATAATACTACTTATTATTAGCATTTTGGTCACAATTATCAAGTAAGGCTACAAGCGATTTATTTTGCTTTATACTAAAATAATAGTAATAATAATTAAGTTTTCAAACTGCCATCAATTAAATTCTAACTCATAATGACTCTATTGGATATAGTAGAACAGGCCCTTTGGGCTTCTGAAACTCTAAATCTTTACAGCAGCGGTTCTCAACCTTTGGGGGTCAAACAACCCTTGCACAGAGGTCATGTAAGACCACTGGAAAACACATATTTCCAATGGTCTTAGGCACTGAGACACCGCTCCTCTATCATCTCCAGGTGGGTCCGCCCATGTGCAGATACACCCACAGACATACTACACTATGCTTCAAGACAAAATTTCATTTATTTTTAATTAGAAATAAATATTTCACAATATATAATAGCATATTGTTTTTGTGATTTATCACTATGCTTTAATTATGTTCAATTTGTAACAATGAAAATACATCCTGCATATCAGATATTTACATTATGATTCATAACAGT
>NW_022104849.1:0-1153 GCF_000313985.2 Echinops telfairi | reverse complement strand
TTGTCTTACATAATTTGGCCATGTAAGATGTTGTCTTACATAATTTGGCCAAGGAGAGACCAGTCCCTGGAGAAGGACATCGTGTTTGATAAAGTAGAGGGCTGCGGAGGAGAGGAAGGTCCTCAGTGAGATGGGTTGATACAGTGGCTACAACAGTGGACTAAAGCATGGCCATCATTGTGAGGATGGTGCAAGAGTGGGCAGTGGTTTGGTCTGTTGTCCATAGGGTCACTGTGGGTCAGAACCTTCCCGATGTCCAACAACAACAACCACAACAACAACAACAGCAGGACTTACAATAATAGTATTGAGTAGGAGTGGTAATTGAAGGGAATGCTTTAAGTATCTCTCAATGGAGAATAATGGTAGCCATTGGTTTTGTATGCTGTTGTTGTTAAGTGCCATCAAGTCAATTCCAACTCATAGAGACCCAATCTATCCACAACCGAACCGAATGCTGCCTGGTCCTGCGCCATCCTCACCATTGCTGTGCTCGTCAATCCAGCTTGTGAGGGATTCCTTCTTTCGGTCATTATGCACGACGCTACTTTGAGAAGGCTTCTTCAGTCCTGTGTCGAGTGCCTTGAAGCCCGAGGGGCTCATCTTCTGCCACTCAGAGGGTGGTGTCTCTGACAGTGTGCTGGTGCTATGCATGAGGTCTTCAGTACCTGACAATGTGTGGCGGCTCTCTGTAAGACGTTCATGGCTGATTCCTGTGAAGTGGACAGCCCATTCCTTCTTCAGAGTCTGTTCTTGGTCAGGAACCAAGGCTGAAACTGTTTCACTTTCTGTGAATCTGCTGGTATTTGGACTACCAGTGACATAGCTTTCGGCAGCATAGCAACACACAAGCCACCACAGTATGACAAACTAACAGACAGGTGGCAGAGAATGAGGGACACCATTGCTTATATCCTATTTAACCAAGCTAAATTTAAGAAGCATATCACTGATTATACTTATCTTACATGAAAGCAGAAAATACCGTTTCCCATGGACTGCTAAAAGGACAAACAGCTGTTTTGGAAGACATATATCCAGGGTGCTCCTTAGAGGTAAGGAAGGCAAGACTTCATCTCGTGTACTTGGGACATGCTTCCACGAGAGACCAGTCCCTGGGAAAAGATATCATGCTTGCTAAAGTGGATGAGCA
>NW_022104848.1:4378-6084 GCF_000313985.2 Echinops telfairi | reverse complement strand
AGGAATTACCCACTGAGAAGCCTTACAGTTTCTCCCCATTAACGTAAACTCAGTACCCCCAAGGGTCACCCTTCTCATGTTTCCAGTTTCTGTCGTCAATTTGATCCCATGTAGATAGGTCTTTAGTGTCTGTTTCTGTGTGCGTGTTACTCGTTTGTGATTTGGTTTTGTTTTTAATTTTTTGTTGTGAACTAGGTGGCTTGTCCAGCTGTCACTTTGTCATACTGTGGTAGCTTGTGTGTTCCTGGGGTGCTGATATCTCAAATACCAGCAAGTTTTCCCCAAAGCGAAAAGGTTTCAGCAGAGCTTCTAAACCAGTGGTTCTCAACCTGGGGGTTGAACGACCCTTTCACAGGGGTCACCCGATTCATAACAGTAGCAAAATGACAGTTATGAAGTAGCAACGACAACAATGTTTGATCGGGGGTCACCACCACATGAGGAACTGTCTGAGAGGGTCGCGGCATGAGGAGAGTGGAGAAGCACCATTGCAGAGGATAAGAGGCTCCACCCCAGCTCTCCCATTGGTGACTCTTTGGGGTCTGGTCCAAGTTGGGGGTTTATACTGACCAAGAGGAACTCCGATGGCATTGGGGGTTGAGAGTGTTTCTCATGAAACTTGCTCTTAATCATAGAGCAATGAAGGCAAATGGAGAGCAGAACATTTCAAGGCGAAGCCTGAGAAGACGAAGTGAAGTGCTATGATGAATTGCACACAGACCTAGAACTAGAAAACTAAAACGGAAAAACAATACAGTGCATCTTAAGCCGAAAGGACTTTAAAAATTCAAGTCTTTTGAGTTGAAACATTGAAAGATTCTCTGGGCAAAGTACTGAATGATACAGGAAGCATCAAAAGAAGATGGAAAGAATACATAGTCACTGCACCAGAAGGAAGGGCTTGACATTCAACCACTTCAGGAGGTAGCATTTGAGCAAGAACCAATGGTACTATTAGGCTTCTCGTGTGAGAAATACCTCGGTCCTTGACTTCACGTGAGAAAGAATTCAGGCGAAGCCTGGTTTGTGATCCAAGTGGGTCTTTTATAAAGGCTAGAAGCAGTTTCAGGTGTTACAGTAAATTGAACACAAGCCAGAGAGAGAGGCTACAGCACAGCTGGGGGATTGCAGCCCACTGCCCTGACCTGTATCTGAGCAAGCATGGTCTCAACGTTTCTGGCTTTTTCAGCCCCCCCCATTGGCTAAATTAAGCCCACCCAGGTTTACTGGCTTCCTGTCTCAAAGACCTGAAGGTGAGCATGCCCTCTGGCCTCTAGTTACGTAACAGCACTGAAGGAAGAAGTTCAAGCTGCGCTGACAGTATTTACCAGACACAAGGCTCCAGGCACTGTTGGAATATCATCAATAGAAATGTTTCAACCATCTGATGAAGCACTGGAAACACTTGCTTGTCTATGCCAGGAAATTTGCAAGACAGTTACTTGGCCTATTGACTAGAAAAGCTTCATAATTGTATTCATACCCAAAAAAGGTAACCCAACAGAACAATATCTATTGACTGTACCAAGGCATTTGACTGTATGGATCATAACAAACTCTGGGTAGCCTTAAGAAGGACCAGTGGAGTAAGTGGCGATACTGGGAGGGTAAAGGGAGAGTGGGTAGGAAAGAGGGAACCGATTACAAGGAACTATATGTGACCTCCTCCCTGGGGGACAGACAACCGAAAAGTGGGTGAAGGGAGA
>NW_022104848.1:0-2018 GCF_000313985.2 Echinops telfairi | reverse complement strand
GCTTTCATTTCACTTGGTGATCACCGAGGAGTGTGATGGCTAGATTGAAGGAAACCCTTTGCTTAGCTATCTAAGAAACTGCCAGGCAGTCTTCCAAAGTCTCTGTGTCATTTTGCATTCACACCAGCCATGAATGAGAGTTCTTGTTGCCCCACTTGGACTTGTCAGTGTTTTGAATTTAAGCCATCTAATAGACATGTAGTGGCATTTCATTATTGTTTTGATTTGTAATTACCTAAGGGCATACCCAATGACGACAGTGACACATTGAAGGGGCTCTGCTGGCACTGTTGGGAAAGCATTGGACTACTAACTGCAAGATTAGTGGTTCAAACCCACCAGTCTCTCTGTGGGAGAAAGATGAGACTGTGTGCTCTCATAAAGATTTATAGACTTGGAAACCCTCGATAGGGTAGGCATGAGTCATGATGTGTTCCTCATTGCTGTTGGTCTGTCGATTCTGACTCAAAGCACCCTATGCACAACAAAGCCGAAACCTCCCACTCCTGCACCATCTCACAGTTGTTCTTTTGTGTGGACCCAGGGGTGCAGCCACGGCATCAGTCCATTTCCTTGAGAGCCTTCCTCTTTTTCTCTGTCCCTCTCCTTTACCAGGTATGATTCTCTTCTCCAGGGACTGGTCTCTCTTGACAACATGCCTGACATATCTGAGACAATGTCTCACCATCCTGGTCTCCAAGGAGCATTCTGAACATACTTCTTCGAAGACAGATTTGTTTGTTCTTTGGCGGTCTGTGATACTTTCAGTGTTCTTTGTCAGCACCAACCTTCAAATGCATCTCTTCTTAATCATTCTTCCTTATTCAATACCCAACTTTTTTTTAATTTTTTTATCACCAAGGCTACGTTTTCCAACTACGGTTTCCTGTTCTTGTTTCCAACACTTGCGCTCCCAGGGACAATAATTATCAATACACCTTGATTGCACAATAACTATCAATACCCTTAGCAAATGAAGGTCTCATGATTTCCACTCCCACAGGCTTCGCATCACCCTGGTGAGCCGTCCTTTGCGAGGGCAGCTCCTCCTCGGTCATATTTCTTTTTTTTTTTCCCTCGGTCATATTTCAAGTCTCTTCAGGGGCCCAACCTCTGACACTATCTTCTGACCATGGGCTACCTCTATGCATGGGCATGTCAGTGGCTATTTCCACCAGTGTGGGCAGCCAATTCCTTCTTTGTAATCTGTTCTTCGTCTGGAAGGTGCACGGAAGCCTGTTCACTCTGGGTGACCCTGCTAGCCTTTGCAATACCAGTAAGATCGCTTCCAGCATCACGGCAACACACAAGCTACCACAGTACAACACACTGACAGCCCAGTGGTGGATTTCAAATAGTGAATGGAAAAAATATTGCTAGAATTTCATGACCCAACTACCAATCAAGTGAGGTGGTTGAATGAAGGCATATTCAGATCATTTGCCAGATCTTAAAATTTTACTCTGGAAGTACTTTAAAAAATATATTTTACATTCTATTAGCACTTTATCAACATATCATACAATTCAGTAGTTCAGCCATATCATGAAAAGTTGTATAATCTTTTTACCACAATCAATTTCAGAACATTCTCCCCCACCCCTTCGCACTCATAGTTATTCATGTAATTGTTTTCTTCAATTTTGGCAAAAATATGTTAGGTAGCTAGCGTAGGGACTGGGGCGTTCATTGCACATGCTCAGAGGTTCCAGCTTCCGGCCAGGAAGGGGTGGTACACCAGGTGGGCGTTACACCTGGACCGGCCCATCTGGGCCAGGTGAATTCAATTCAGCCAATGGAGTCCACCAGGATTGTCAATCATGCTTCCCAGCAGAGGACCTGAAATACCAGAATTCAGAGCCCTGCAGCCCTTCTGCTTTTCAAGCTGCTGCTCGGAGGCCATGCAGCATCTCCTCTGGCCTCAGGACTCCACGTGTGTCGGGGGTGAAGAGCCCTGAGATACCTGTGTAAACCCGAAGTTTCTTTACCTTTCATAAAATTCACTTGGGATGAGAGCA
>NW_022104847.1:2913-6063 GCF_000313985.2 Echinops telfairi | reverse complement strand
CTCCTTTCCAAAAAGCCTTGTAACTTCCCAGAATCTCATCAATGCCTTTATTATAATACCACATTTTAGTAAGCTCCTATATAGTAAACTTATGTGTCTCAGTGTATTTTCTTATATCATAAATTCTTTAACTGCATACCTGTTTTATTCTCTTTTGTACCCCTATGATTTGGCCCACTACTAGATATAAAATAGATTTCAGTATAGCTGAACTAAAAATCATATATTTTTCATAAAAACCAAGAAACCAAATAATCAAATTTTGAAAGAACTAAATACTTACTGCTTTTTGAGATGGATTAAATGCTTCTTTCCTTCTATTGTAATGATATAAGCCACCTACAACATGAGCATTCACAGAAATTTTAGTAGTAACACTTTAAAATAAGAAATGTAAATTAAAACTTTAACTCTAAATTGTGCTTAAACAGAATGGCTAAATTAATAATATACAAACATTATATATGTTTCCTGAGCCATTGCTTCAGGATACTGAATATTATATGAGACTACTGTTCTAAGAAATCCAAGATAATGTTTTCACACTAAAGGAAATATTTTTTGATGCTTTCCAGGAGTGGAAATAGGAGGTAGGGATGGGACGCATGGGCTACAGAGTAGACAAGTCTTAACTTGGGGGGAGGGGAACACAATACACAATAAGAGGGAGGTTGGCAAAAAAACTATAGAAGGGGAAAACACTGGGAGATTTTTGAGAGTCAAATCACAGTTTTTCCTGAAAAGACTGAGTGTGCCTTTGGAGTGCTCCAGCCTAGGGAGTCTTCTGAAAGATCCTCCCACCACATCAGGAAAACTTGATCCTGGAGCTCTTTCCTCTAGCCCTACCTGAACAGCAAGCATGTGAAAGCTGGACATTCAATAAAGAAGATGAAAGAAGAATTGATGCATTTGAATTCTGGTGCTGGAGATGAATATTGAAAACCCCTAGGACTACTGAAAGGACAGACTGATCTGTCTTGGAAGAAGTACAGTCAGAATGTTCCTTAGAGGCAAGGATGGCAAGACTTCATCTTGCATACTTCGGAGGTATTGTCAGGAGAGGCCAGTCCCTGGGAAAACCTACCACGCTTGTTAAAGTAAAGAAGCAGCGGTGTAGAGGAAAGCCTTCCATGAGGTGGATCGACATGGTGGCTGAGACAATAGGCTCAAACACGCGGATAATTGTGAGGACCTTGCAGGACCAGGCAGTGTCTCCCCTTCTGGTGTGCATCGGGTTACTGTGGGTCAGAAGGGACTTGATAGCATCTGCCAACAACAACAATCATAATCTTTGCAGCTCCAATCAGATGACTGAATGAGATTAGGCAAATGTAATAGATTTCCTCTATTCCTGATGGGTCTCAGTAAGGGAAGTGATAAAAGATAGTGATAGGATTCTATTATTCTGTTATAAGTGACTGCTAACAAGGTTGACTGGGATAGTAAGAAATTGGAACTTTATTGACATTGGTCAGTATTATCTCAGAAGTAAAATAAAGCAAACCTGTGGTGCGTGTCCTTTGGGTCGCACAATCCCTGCTCACTGAACTTTTTTGATCAATGGACAGGAATTTGTGACACCAGAGAAATGACTGAGGAATGGCAAAGGATTGGCATCAACAGAACCATGGCCCAGAGCAAAGGACAGAGCAATGGGCTACTTGGCTACAGAATATGTTGCCACTTGCAAAACTGGGGGATTTAGGTTTGCTGACCCAGCTGAGCGCCTCCAGGTTGAGGCATAGGCAGGAGAGGCATGACTTTTACACCTTGTAACCTTGCCCTTGTAGGGCAGACTCCAAGAGCTCCCTCCCCCCACCCCCGTGACTGAGAGGTCATGGACCAGAGAGAGAACTACCTGAGGGCTTAATAGGAGAAGGTTGCCCTGACCAAAGAACTATGCCTTGAGGATTTCTGATCTGGAATTGTAGCCTGCTAACTTCCCTTATAAAGCTCACAATCATGACTATTGTCTCGGGGGCCATGGTATTGAATGATCCAAGCCACCTGAGAAGTGAGTAGTTTTGTGGCAAGGTTGTTATCACAGTAGAGAAGGAAGGTTGAAAGGTGGGGACACGTCTATTTAATCTCAGCCTTGGGAATTGCCCTTGGGTTTTCACTTTTAATCTAGTTCCCCCTTGTGAAGTCAGAAGAGGTCAAATGCTACTTCCTCACTGTTTACATAACTCTAGAGAAACTTTTACACAATTCCACATAGTGACAAAGACAAGGATTTGCACGCAATGCCAACTGTGATTAGAGAATTATAACTATATCCCCCCTGGGGAAATAAATGTGATACATGTGCAGTATAGAACAGAAAATGGATGTTAAACTTATGAAGTAGATGTACATATATCAATAAAGAGAAATGCACATAGAGCAACAAAGATAGTTCTTAGAAACTTATGTTCAGCTGAAAAAAGAGAGAAACCTAATTGAAAATAGAGCATAATGCCATCACATAAAGTAAAACATATTCAAAGTAAATGTAAATATTTCTATAAGTTTTCTCGTGCAGCCTAAGAAAACATTACAAATCTACATGCTTACAACAACATACATTTATTATCTCAGAGTTTCTGGAGATCCAGAGTCTAAGCAGTTTCATCAAATCCTCTGCTTAGGGTGGGGCTGTGATCTCCTCTGGAATGTAGGTTCAAATTGCTGACCTTGAGGTTTTCACAAACCACTATCTTACAAGGGCTCCTTAGAAATATAATTTAGAGAATTTTTAGTGTTTTGACCATCAGGTGCAGATGAACTCTTAACAGCCTCTCTTGTTATTTCAAAGCACACTAAGTGTGCATCCTCTTATTTTACTTTCTTTTTGTACTTCCATTTCCGTTTTTCTTCTCTCCACTACCACACGCAAAGACATTCATATGATTATACGAGGTGTTTTTTTTGAATTTATGGATATCTTTGTATAATATTGTGATTGACAGAACTCTAAGATGTCTGTGGCCAGGTGCACATGCTCTGATGTCAAACCAGTCCAGAGAGGCTGAGATCACCGAACCCGGAGGCCAAATACCGGTGTATAATAAAGCTCATTTTACAAGTCAACTTCCCTGCGGAAATGAGGAATGGCTAGGTGAAGCAGCTGGGGTCGAGACTGACCACAGTGGTTCTCAGCCTTCCTGATGC
>NW_022104847.1:0-1675 GCF_000313985.2 Echinops telfairi | reverse complement strand
TCAGATGCTGCTCCCACTCATCCACATTCTTACAAAAGGCATTTTGAAGCACATTCAAAATTCCCTCCAAATAAATAGCAGCTGAGGAGTCCAGAAGACGGGTGGATGACACAGTGGCTGCAACCATGGACTCAAGCATAGGCACAATTGTGAGGAGGCACAGGAACCGGTGTGTTGCATTCTGTTGTGTTGTGGGTCGCTATGTGACTCCATGGCACTAACAACAACAACAACAACAACAAGGAGTCCTGATGGTGTCAGGGCTAACCCAAGGTTAGCAACTGGAAATGCTGCTCTACAGGAGAAGGGCGAGGCTTTCTACCCCCATAAAGACTTACAATCTCAAAATCCACATGGCAAAGTTCTACCCTATCCTGTAGAGTTGTTATGAGTTCAAATTGACTTGAAGCCAGCGAGTTTTTGGTTTGGTTTTGGAAGCAAAAGTTAAGGAATTTACTCATTTATAAAGGGTTAGTGGAGCTAAAGAAGATCAAGGATATTAAGAGTGGTATGTGTTTGACTTTTTCTGTATGAGCAAATCTTTTCAATACAGGAATGATGACAGTTTCCCATATTCCTTTTAGTTGGTTTTGATGCCACCAAACTTCACAAAATTTACTCAAATAGAAGTAGAACTAATTAAGGAGCCCTGATGGTCCTGGTGATGTAGTGGTTGGTGTTGGGCTGTGATCCACATGGTCAGCAGTTTGAAGCCACTAGTAACTCCAAAGGAGTACAGTTATTGTTTCAGAAACCCACAGGGTGGAGTTGGGGAGTTTGGTATGAATCAGCATTGAGTTGATGGCATTGAGTTTGGGTTTTGGTTTGGTGACATAGTGGTTACAAATTGGGCTGGAATCTGTAAGGTTAGCAGTTTGAAACCGCCAGCTATTCCATGGGAGAAAGATGGGGCTTTCTACTTCTGTAAAGAGTTACAGTCTTGTAAAAACCACTGGGCAGTTTTACACTGTCTTATATATGTTGGCACTGATTTGATGGCAGTGAGTTTGTGTTTTGGAGTTTAGGACTAAGTAAAGTTCTGATGGATAAAATATGCACATATATAAATCTAAACAACATGAAAGTATTAACTGTGCACGTATAAATGATTGAGTCACAAATCCCAAGCAGTAGTAATAAAATGTAAATGTCAAGGAGTTTTAAAGAAAAGTTTTGATAGGTATACTACACTTTGTGTAGGTTGGAGCTAGGATTTTGTGCCAGAACTTCTTCCTGGATCTATGCTTTTTCTTTTTGGGAATTAATACATATGTCATATCATTCCATAGTCTAGTCATATTAAATATAATTGTACAATTGCTTCCATAATCACTCTCCAAACATACTCTTCCTGCGTATGCATTAATATTTCTAGAGAAAAATACTGTACCTTAATACTGTTTTGACCAAAGTATGAAAATGAGAAAATGGAAGAATAAGGAATTGGTATTATCTCTTTTCCTTGTCTTAAACTACAAAAGTGGATCTCTTTTTATTTATTTGTTTGATCTATTTGATCAAACCATATGTGAAGGTTTCAAAGGACAGGCATAGGCTGCCTTTGGTCCTTACACTTAACTCCAAGTTAGAGACATTCATAAATTTACAAAACTTTAAAACATTGAATTTTGTAATAGACCTTGGTATGTAGATAAGGTTATAAGCTGTGTTTATA
>NW_022104846.1:4163-5968 GCF_000313985.2 Echinops telfairi | reverse complement strand
AGACCTGTGGAGATAATAAAATGTACAAAAACAAAGCAGGGCAAAACAAAGCAACAAAAGAAAATAAAAAAATCAACATCAACAACAACAAAAAGTCAATGACAAAAAACAACAACAACAACAAAGAAAAGCCTGTAGTTAGTACAAGGACTGTTTGTTGGCCTTTTGGCGTATTTTCCCGTGGAGTCTTATGGGGTGCCAAACCCTGGCCCCAATGTCTATTTTTGAGATTCCCTGGGGACTTCCTTGCTCTGCTCCCCATGCTGTTACGTTGCACACCCTTAGTATTTTGCCTCGGTGTGATGGGATCAGAATGGTTGCAATTCCCATACTGTGTCTCCAGTGTTGTCCTCTGTAGGGTTATGGGTCAGTGAGGGATGTCATGTCTCATAGTGGGGCTGGGTATGTGGTCTTCTCTGTGCATTGGCTGCTCTGAGCAGGAATATTGTCCTCAAGGCTTGGTGGGCCAGGATGTGCTCCACTCTCTCTTCCTCCCCATTCATTTGCTCCTGTGTGCTCTGATCAGATATTTCCTTCTCCCTGAGCTGCAGCTTCAGTGCTGCCCTCTGAAATAAATTCTTCTGGGGGCAGGGGCTGCTATCCATGTACTTGTGATTGGGGACAACCCCTCAGCTCTCTCCATTGGTTCCCTACTCCATGCTGATATGTTGTATTCACCTCTTGGAGCACGGGGTTGAAGCCTGATTCCTCTTTCCCTGTGGAGATATAAACATTACCCTCCCCTTGGGTGGGTTATTGCCCTGTGCCCCCGCTACCCATTTATTCATTTATTTTCCTTTCCCCACCTCATTTTTAGCTGGCTACCATATGTATTCCTGGATTTGGTCTGGTCCTGGATCTCACCCCAGGCATGTTTATATACAGTTGCTTTTTCCCTGTGCCTCATTTGCATTCCTTTTTAAGGTTACTTCAGCGGACTCTTGTTGTACTTGTCCTTTTGTGCTTGGCTTACTTGGATTAGCATAATTTCCTTCAGTTTTTCCCATGTAGCGATTTGCTTCCTATGTTCATCACTGCTTTCAGCAATGCATAGTACTCCATTGTATGTATGTACCACAGTTTTTTAATCCATTCATCAGTTGATGGAAATTTGGGTTGTTTCCAACTCCTTGCAATTGTGAACTGTGCCACAAGGAACATTGGAGCACAGATGTCTGGCCTTCGTTTGTTTCTTGCCTCTTCTGGGTATATGCCCATGGGAGTTGTATGATAGCTCAATTTCCATCTGTATTAGATATTGCCAGATTGATTTCCATAGTGGCTGTACATACCTACAGGTCCACCAGCGGTGGATGAGAGTTCCTGTCTCCCCACAACCCCCCTCCAACACCTGTTGCTTTCTAATTATTTGAATTGGGCTATCTTTGAGGGTGTTAGTTGATATGTCATTGTTGTTTTAATTTGCATTTCTCTTATGGCTAAAGATCAGGAACATTTTTTCATATGTTAATTGGCTGTTCAGATTTCTGCCCCTGTGAAACTTCTGTTCAGATTCTTTGCACACCTCCTCAGTGGGCTATTAGTTTCTTTTCTTTTTCGAAATTGGCAGAGTATTGTAGATTTTAGTAATAAGGCCTTTGATGTGTCATTACTAAAGATGTTTTACCAATCTGTGAACTCTCTTATTATTCTCTTGCTGAATTCTTTTATTGTACACAGGTGTTTTATCTTTGGTATATCACATTTGTTGATTTGTACCTCCTCTGTATTTGTGTCCTTCCCTATTTCTGATAGCCTATGTATTCCCTGCACCAAAGTTCTCAGGTTGGTCCCAATTCCCTCAT
>NW_022104846.1:0-1634 GCF_000313985.2 Echinops telfairi | reverse complement strand
AGCATTTTATGTTCCCTTTTTAGTGAAGAAAGGATACAGTTTGGTGTGAGAAGATAACAATGGAAAGATGCCCAGGAACAATAGCCCTACAGGAACATGGGTAATATTTGTGTAGTCAGAAGTTGTCTTTATAAAGTTAAAAAAGCCATTGCCATCCAGTATGCTCTGACTCTCATAGCCACCTAAGAGACAGAGTTGAACAGCTTCACAGGGTTTCTGAGTAGCAGAGTGCTACATCTCTTTCCCTGCAGAACAGTTGGTGGTTCCTAATTACTGATCTTTGGGCTACCAACCCAATGCCACTAGGTCCTTTATAAAGGGCTATAAATGTGTTTTTTTTTAATAAGAAATACACAGTTTGTTTTTCTTTATTAATCCAGGCAATACTTTTATTTGTCAACAGTTACCAGTTAAGGTGTTCTGAAACTAATTTAACACTAAGCTTCTACACTTACAGAATTTCTTAAAAAAATCCCTTCTCTATGGTAACACTTATGAATGGTAAGTTCCTAAAGACTGGTTTTAATCTGACACCATTTCAAATATTGCTGCAATTGTTCAAACATGGAGTGGAGAAGTCCTTGAATAAGTTGGTGGCAAATTGCATATACATAAAAAGGAATGAATAAGGCAGGATGTTTACATAAATAAAGATAGTGATTTTAGGACCAGATTAGAAAAGAGATTTATCAAGACATACTTAAATCTTTTGAACTAAAGATTTGAGAAAAAAAGAGCTGCTTAAAAAATAATTTTATATGAAAAAATGTTTTTAACTATTGTTTGTGGGAACATAGTTTAGAGTAAATATATATTTTATATCTTTTAATATTTACAATGCATATTACTGTATACTTTTTTGTACTACCTACCTTAAAAACATACTCAAATATTAATATAGTCATTACGGGCCACAAAATTGGGCTAGTTTTTCTCTAAGATCGTTATCTTGGAGGACTTCTGGGAAGATGGCGTCAGAGTGACACATACCACAGGGACTCTGCAGAATTCAACCCAGCAGAGTTGCTTAGAGGGAAATTGAACGCTGCTGGAACGCAGGAGGAGCATCATAAAGATAAGTAGGCACAGATCTATGGGGTTTTGAGGGGGTGGGGTCTTTTGGCTTACCTCAGTGGAAGCTCATGGGGGCTTGACTTTGGCCACACCACTGTCTCTGCTGTATCCAGGACCATTTGGATCCTGTAGGGAGGCCTGGTATTGACATAGCCGCAGTTTTCTCCCACCTGCATCAGGGCAGGGTCTGCACCCTTGCCAGCTCCACGGGCAGGGATCAGGGTCCAGCTACATTGTTGCTTTTGTTACCATCTCTGCTTTTTGCTCCCCCCGCCCCCCCAAACACACACACAGTACAGGAGGTCTGCAAAGGGGCTTTTTTTCTTGGCTCAGCTGCTGCTTGCTGTCACTGTCTCAGGGCAGGGACTAAACCCTTGAAGCTCCATGGGCACGGAATGAGACTCAGCTACAAAGTTGCTTTTGTTTCCCTCTCTTCCCTATATTACCGCACAGTCAAAACAGTCTTACTTTTTAATTATTTTCCTCCTCTTTGTCTCTTTCCAGTTCTACCACACTCCACTGCTGACCTCCAGAACACTCCCCTTAGCCTAGGGCATTAA
>NW_022104845.1:5339-6026 GCF_000313985.2 Echinops telfairi | reverse complement strand
TACTATATGAAGCCCAAACTTCTCCACCTGACATTTAGGGCTCTATTATCCTGTCTTTATTGTGCAGAATTTTTATTTCTCCACATGACAGTTTCCCCCCGGGTGGTGGCTTTTGTCATCGTTATACACATTCCGCCCTTTTTGCCTAAGTTGAGTCCATTCCTCATTCCCTTTTTCACCCAACTAAATCGTATCCACCGTCGACTGCTATCCGCCAGAAGAATTATTCCTGTGAATCTTTCCAACCACTGATCTGTCAAGGCCCAATAGTTTAATTGTTCTCAAATCATACGCCTGATTTTAGTCTTGACTTTTACCAGATTGTACATTTCTGTTTACCTGTTTCCGGCCTATTCTCTAGCCGCAAAAGCATCTGACACAGACCTGGGCATGTAAATGTTAAATACACTGTAATGGGTTCAATGACTGTTTATTCTTAATTCATATCCATGCATACAAACATTTCTCTGCTTGGAAACCAGATCACTTATTTTAAATCTTCCTCTGCAATTTGGGACTGTTTGGGTTATTTTTCTGTTCTTTAATTTTACTAACATTATCTAGTTACGATAGAGCTACATTTCTGGAAGTTCTTTGCTACCTCTACCATTTTAAGTAGTAAAGCATTTGCCAGCCATTTTTACAAACTCTGTCTTCGGCTCAACTTATTTTTCTGTTCGTTTCATT
>NW_022104845.1:2713-4715 GCF_000313985.2 Echinops telfairi | reverse complement strand
TAAGTTTATTATTATTAGGATATATATATATACATACACATTTTTATGAGAGTCTGAAAGGTTTTGCTAATGCACCCCAAAGAACTATCAAAGTCTCCCACCAGCCTCTTAATACGTGAAAATATATTATTTTGTTTTGTTTTTCTCACCAGATTCTGCATGATGGCAAACCAGCTAGTACCCATTAAAGTTAACTAGTTCATGTTTATGTCTCAACCCACAGTTATTCTTCAAGGGCCACTAGGAAATTATATTGTGCTCTTGTCAATTGCTTTTCTTTCACACTGAAACTGTTGGTTTCCGTAAGCCAGTTTTCTGGTGGACTATACATTTCTTTAAAAATAATCAATTAAACTAGAAAGGCAGTAAATTGAGAAGAGGTAGACTTTTACTTGTTTTATTCTCTTAAATCAAGAAACAGATGGGCTTTCTACCCTGAAAGATTACAGCCTTGGAAACCCACGGGGCAGTTCTACCCTGTTCTGTAGGGTTACTATGAGTCAGAGTGGATTCAAGGGCAGTGAGTTTTGTGAGGTTTTTTAAGTTCAAATTCTCTAAGTAGCAATGAATCTTCACAGTTCTACATATTTCATTTTATTGTTATCTCCAAAAAACATGCAAAAATAGTCCAAGATAATTAGATAAATAGACTTATACCATAGTTATAAAAAATTCACAGTAGAAATATAAAATTTTACCATGACTTTATTGAAAATTGTTGTGTACATGAACATTTATCATAAGCCATTTGTTTTTATGTTTATTTAGGTCATCCTCACAATCAGCAGTAAAAGTTTCCTAACTCGAGCCTTATATATTCTGATCTCAATTGAAAATAAGCCTCTTTCCTAGTGTGAATCATGGGTGACTCTGAGCTTGCATCATGTGGGAAGTGGAATAAATAGCCTTCCGTTCCAAAGAGATTCCCATGAGCATCGCAGGGACACACTCACGAAGCAGCCCGATGGGTGCCCACCACGTTACAGCTGCTCTGGCTTATGTCTCCCTGGAGACCATGGCATCTGTTTCCAATGCTACCAAAATTTCTGATTTTCCAATCCTTACTGAAGTTCCAGAGAGAACCCTTGTGAACTTATGTAGCTTTGACTTAAAGGAGCCAAGAAGTCCAAGGTAAACCAATGGTTTTAAGACTTCTCTATGTCTGAAATATTGGTGCCTCAGATAGTATTTTTGAAAGAAAAACAATATATTTGTGAAATTAGTTTAGTTTCCTGTCCTTTTCTTTTAGAATAACTGGATGGAACCTGCCTTGTATTTTTTTGAAAGTCACGTAGACATAATTATTTAATGAGATCTTTTCCTTCGCCTGCTAGATAGATCAGTTGCCATTGCTAATAGTCTTTTCTTTTGTAACTCATTATAAACTACATGGTGGTGCTTAATTTTTTAAAAGACCCTCATGTTCTTGTGAAAAATAATGAATTTGTTGGAAAGCCTCAGAGCTTCAATTTCGAACTGTTTTCCCTTTCTAAGATTTTATGATTCTGCTTGCTAGTTAAAAATGCAATATGTAAAAAAGAATGCAATATGTAATTGGAGGCAGTGATGAAAAATTGTTCCTGCTCTCTAATTTTCTAGTAGCCTTGCTGAAATGACTCATCTACATCATAGGAATGAAGCA
The DNA here is from genome assembly GCF_000313985.2 of Echinops telfairi. Classification (NCBI taxonomy): domain Eukaryota; kingdom Metazoa; phylum Chordata; class Mammalia; order Afrosoricida; family Tenrecidae; genus Echinops; species Echinops telfairi. The sequence goes on along the minus strand of NW_022104845.1, from coordinate 3,073 downwards.
GTAGCTTTCTCAAAACTATGAGTCTAACTCTCCCTTTAGGTGAATTTCTTTTAAGGAAATTAAGCAGTACCTCTGATACACAGATCTAATGGTTTTTTTATAGCATTGCCTCCAGTGTGTGATTATTTTACTTTTTGTCTTGTAGAAGCACTAATTTTTTTACTGCCATTTCTTTCTCTGAAGCTGCCATGACCATGGCTGATTTTACCAAGGAATGTGCGATTTCAAATGTTTGTATATTTGCATAAATATATTGTTTTCTAAGGAAAGATGGCCCCTATGTCACTAGAGAATAAGTGAAGTGAAGCAAAATGAATCCTTTTAAAATTACGCTTACACCGCAATAATGGAAGCAGTGAC
>NW_022104845.1:0-1107 GCF_000313985.2 Echinops telfairi | reverse complement strand
TGCCACACTGACCCGAAATAATATCTAGCCTGCCCAGGAATTTGTTTGTTCAGTACCTTCGAGTTAAAAGATGATTAGACATTTGTTGTTTGAATAAAGTTCTAATGATATTTAAATGTGCTTTGAACTGGAGCATCTTGAGTATAAAAAATATAAAACAAAATCTATATATTTGGGGGGGTGTCAAGGATTCTAATAAATCATAAATAACATGGATAGTAAATTTTGGTTCATTCCTAGCCTGGCATAGGAAATTGAACTGATCCAAAATTAATTTTATGTGGATTAAGATATCATTTGATTTATTATATCCTTCCAAGAGGCTTTTCTTAGAAATAACATGTTCCTAATGGCTACAAATCTGTTCAAACTGCGCCACATAAAATATTACTCTATATAGGGGCCCCCTGGGCCTCCAGGACCTCAAGGACTTCAAGGGCCAAAGGTGATTTTTTTTTTAATTTACTTATTTCCACTTACCACATATTCACCATGCAGGAAATTGCTAACGTGAATCTTTGAAACAATCAACGAAATGCAAGAGAACCTGCGCTCCTCTTCCGCTCTGTCCCGGAGTGAAGAAAAGAAATGGGGGCTGGGCTACAGAAAGGGGAACCTGAGGAAGGACAGTAAGGAGAGACAGCAGGGGCGTCTCATTGAAGGGAGAGCATCGAGAAGCAAGGAGAATGTTAAAACAAGGGGAAATTTAAGTTTTGTCAAAATTATAAATGTAAAGACTCAATGCAATGTATGAAAAACAAAACTCATTTGAAGAGACATTTGAAGGAAATTTATGCTGATGCTGAGAAGGCTTCTTTCCTCTAACTCTTTTGTAATAATAATTTTAAGGGGGGAAACTAGGAAAGCTTTGTTTAGCATGATGCATTCAGAAATTACAGTTTAGGAAACATTTTTGTAATCCTTTTCTCGTAACACATCTCCTTATTGCACACATTGTACCATTTATATCTTAAGTAATGAAGCGTGGGGACTACAAACAGTAGAAACTCTAGAATTACTTGATGGTATCTAGAAATTGTTAAGTGACGTTAGCCTTCTCACACCCTCCGAAAGTAAATCATTATAAACTACATGGTGGTGCTTAAT
>NW_022104844.1:3462-6095 GCF_000313985.2 Echinops telfairi | reverse complement strand
AGTTCCTTGAGTCAGGAGAATCTTCCAGCCTCACATCTGATCCACAGACTTGGAACCTGCCAGGACTTGGATTTTCCCACTTCTCAAACTATGCAGACCGTATATGCATATAAGGTTCACTTGGTTTTGCTTCTCTGCAGAACCCAGTCTGAAACAGATACCAAGTTCTAAGAATGGGACATGCATAATGTACAGACGAGGTAATCTGCTGGGAAAGATCACAAGGACAAGGTGTGTTTCCGTGAGTAAGCAGGAACGGTAGCGACTTTCTAAGATACAAAAAAATCCCCCCAAATACAAAAACTACTACCATCGGGTCAATTCTAACTCATCAAAAAAAACCCTTTGCCATTAACTCGATCCTGATTCATAGTGACGCTATAGGACAGAGCATAACTGCCTCGTTGGGTTTTCGAGGCTGTAAATCTTTCTAGGAGAGAAAGCCTTGTTTTGCTCCTAAGGAGCGACTGGTGGGTTCAAATCAGTGACCTTGTGGTTAGCAGCCCAACCTGTAACCCACTATACCTCCGGTGCTCTTGGTCTGAAGGTTCAGGCAGGTGGTGGCTGCATGGTGATAGTCTTACCTGCCCATGCCCACTTGGGCATCTTTCTGGCAGCTGCAGTGCTTGGGGCCCCATTTCCTGACTGGCAGGCCTGAACTTGGCTTGAGTTGGATTTTCCTCTCTGGCTTGTTTTGACGGTTTAGGCAGGTTGTGGGGAACATTGTATTCAGTCCCCTTGAACTACAGAGCCCTCCTCCCGTCCGTCTGTCTGTCCGTCCATCAGTGTCTCTCTTTTCTTGGTTTCACTCATGGAAGGGGGTCCCTCAGCAGCCCTCTCCTGCGTGTCTGTCTGGAGTTGGCCCTGTGCTGCATGGCGCCACAAACCAGACACCCACCTCCTGTAGGAAACCCATGACTTCATAATGCGAACTTAATGGTCTGGAACCACCTGAGAGAAAACGAGTGTACTTCCACTGCTTCCAAAGGCAAGGGCATGTACTCTGCCTGCATTTTGGAACTCTGTCCGTCCCAACTAGTCACAAGAATGAACAAAGGCGTGTCACTTGAAGGGGTAAGTTTCCGGACTGAGGGAAACCACTCGTGTGCAACATGGGTCTTTTCCTGGGCCCCCCGCCCCAACAAAACAAAACACACACACACACACTCCACCCCCAACCAAAAACATACTCAGTCAATGAGTGTGACGCTGGGTGTTATCCAAGGGCGGTCTGAGTGTTTTTCTACGGCTGTCTTTCCAAGGGTGACCCTGCCAGGGCAGCCTCTTCCGTCCACTTTCGGTGGTGACCTCAGTGTTTTTACACAGCGTCTCTTTGGATCTGTTCTCCAGTGTTAAGAGCTCTGTCTCTCCCAAGCAGACCTCAGCTCTTTCCGATCTGCTTCCTATCCATGAGCACCTCTAACCTCGCATCTGGAATTCCCCCCCAAACTCCAAGTGAAGGTCTGGAGACCTTGAGTCTCTGGGCAGCTGGATGCACCTCTGTCTGGACTGTGAGTGTGGGGACGTCTTATGAAAAGTGATTTCACACACAAAATCACAACAACAAAATGAAGCGGGAATGAAACAAGACATTAAATTTTTTTTTTTTAATGATAGGCCTTCTCCAGGGAGTGTTTCAGATTTGATTTAGAAGTTCAGCCTTGTTTAGATCATGGTAATCATTAAATATATAATGATTTCCTGTTTTAATTGGGCTCTTTTTTTCTTGGAGCAAAGGCAGGAGGGGGCTGAGTTTCCTTCATTTAAACTGGGGAAGCTGACATTTGAGTTGAAGCATACGATGATGGGATTATACACCTCCCATGCCCCTCCCCCTCCCACGCCCCCTGAATTTTGGAGGTCTCCGTTTTAGTTTTCCTTTCTGCCAATAGCGAACATGTGCTGGAGGCACACATTATTAAAGGAGCTACCTCTGAAAGCTCACCCCATTAGAGGCGGGGTGGAGAAATAGCATCGTAGCACTTTGACCCTAAAGCAATTTACCCAATGGTTGGTTCCCAACTGTTTCTCATTAAATACCTTCCCTCCAGGCCAGGCCTGGGACTCATTCAGCCCTCAATTTTCAACCCCAGCGCAGTGCCTGGCAGTATTAAGTGCCTGGTAGATATTAGCTAAATGAATTATTTGAAAATGTTTGATCCTAAGAGAGGCGTGAATGAATGGGGCACTAGAAGTATGAGCCCAGGCCTCAGGACCAAAGGGCTATCTTGCTTTTCTGTTTTTTTAAAAAACAAAACAAAACGTTGTGCTGTAAACTGGTGGGGAGGGTGACAGAGCAGCTCGGTTCTCCTTCCAGCGACTCACCCGCAGTTGGATTCCGGCCTTGGATTGTTGTGACGTCACAGGTTCCACTTCTGGACACTGTTTCTGGTCCCCACTCCTTCTTTCCTCGGCCCCCTGCCATCTGAGCTTTTCCCCCGTTAAATGCTTGCCTTTTGTCCTTCAAGAGCTGATTATCTTAAGGAACGTGTAGTGTTATTGCTCACTTCATCCAAAAGAAAAACAAACACAGGGTAGAACTGCCCGTGTGGGTTTCCAGGACTCCTAACTCTTTGTGGGGATAGGGAGCCTCATCTTTCTCCCACGGCAGCTGGTGGTTTCAAACTGCTGAC
>NW_022104844.1:0-3362 GCF_000313985.2 Echinops telfairi | reverse complement strand
CCCCGGTTCTGTAGATCCTGTCTTTTGATGAGTTGCACACTAGCCCCGGCACACTGAGCCCCCGTTGGGTAAATGGGGTGAGCTGGTTTCCAGGCCTAGCCTTATGACCATTCAAATTTCAAAATGAAGGGTTAACATTGTAGGAGCGACATTGGCTTGAATTCTTAGAAGTTGCTTGGCCTAGACGGGGAGGCTTCTGGGAGGGGAAGAAGAAGAGAGCGTGGACACAATGAAGCTGCTGGACCTGTGCTCTCCCCACTGCTCTTTGTCAGAATTTGACAGGGGATGATGGCTCCCCAGGACAAGCTCTGGGGAATCCTCCAGAAGAGGACTTGCGTGGTCTTGGAGGACCCCAAGCCCAACAGTTGGGCCTGCCCCACAGTCGTGGGGGGCGGTAGGGTGAGGTTGCCCTGTGAAGGTCAGTGCAGAGAGGACTCGTAGGGGGGCTCCTGGCTGGGACATTCTTGTCCCTTCCCTAGGTCATCCTTACCTGTGCTCCGGGACTCTACGGTGACCATACAGCTTGTGTCAACTTGGTTAGGCCAGTGCCATTGGAAATGCAGGTATTGCACCCGAGGGCGCTGCAGCCAGTTACCTGCTCCACGTGAGAGGAAGAAAGAGAAGCTCTCATTGAGAAGGTCCACCATGCCTTCAAGGGGACCATAGCAGCACAAAATAGCCTGTCTGTGTGGTGTTCAAAATCAGATACAGAGAATCAATGATACCTTTGGCTTTGGAACTTACACTTGGGGGAGGCACGTATAGATGTTTTACATTAACTCGGGTTCCAGGGTCACCACGGGAAGGGCATACCTATTGACCACGAGCAAGCAAACAGCAATAAGGTTTGTGAAGTCGTAGGCCAGCCTCAGATGTCTTTGTTGACAAACTAGATAGCCCAGTCTAGGTTTTAATCACTCACTGTCGGGTAAACAGGAGAGGACCCTTTGCATTATCTGGCCCTTTAAGGTGACACTCCCATCCAACCGATCTGCTTTTGAGCCATGTAGCAAGTTATGAAATGATTGGATTCTCCCCCTCCAGAGGATGAGCTTTGACCTCCGAGGTTCAAGCCCACATCTCACACCTCCTGTCGAAGGAGCTTCCAAGTCTGGCAAACGTCTTCTTCAGTGGGGAGGAAGACTGGCAGTGCCTGTGAGTCAAGTCAAGTCTCAGGTTCGTTCTTGCATCCTAAGTACCGCTCCATCTTTTAGACCATAGGTTCCCAGTGTTAATTAGCCTACCACCCACTCTGGAAATGTTGTGAGGAGAGACCAGTGTCCGGAGAAGGTCGGCATGCTTGGTAAAGCAGAGGGCATGGGAAGAGCGGGTGGACACAGCGGCTGCAACCACGGGCTCAAACCTGGGAACGACTGTGAGGAGGTGCAGGACTGGGCAGTGTTTGGCCCTGTTGAGGTCGCTGTGGGTCAGAACTGATTTGAAGTCATCCGACAATAAAAAACCCCTTTTCAGAAGAACACAACAACAACAACAAAGACTCAGTGGCCCCCGGCAACTAAAAACGGTTGTACAGTAGACCACAGTTCAGCATGAAGTATAGGCACCTGCTTTTTGCAGCCCCCTGGGTGGTATCACCTGCTTTGGGGAGCACTGTTTTAGACACGCTCATCCTAGCTCCCAGCTCCCTGCACAGCACCAGAACCCGACCAATGTCTGCTGTTGACACTGTTGTGCCCTGCCGAGTTGATTTTTAACTCACCGTGATCCCACTTGACAGGTGGGGCTGCCCTGGGGAAGCAGGTCGGGTCACACCACTGACCTTTCTGGTTAACCGTCCAGCACTTCACCTTCAAGCCACCAGGACTCCGCCCACAAATCTACTCTCGGGGCAGAGGTGGGAGAGGAGCAGGGTCAGGCCAAGCACCTTCCCTGCGGACAGGCCCAGGGAACTTTCCTCTGCCGCCCGGCTGGCGGGATGCCGTGGAACGGGTTCTGACTGGTGGTGGCCTCACGTATGCCGAGCAGAACAGCTCCGCAGGGTCTCCAAGCATTGCTTTTTGAGCAGTGGAGCACCAGGCCTTTCTTCCGAAGCTCCTCTGGGTTAGCAGCTGGACACAGTGTTGTCTTTTTTGGTTTTTTGAACAAAATATTTCACATATCATACAGTTCGATAGTCCAGTCCCATCGAGGAGGGTGGTGTAATCCTTGCCACAATCAGTTTAAGAACATTTCCTTCATTCTTGTGCTCGTCATAGTAGCTCCCCTTGTCCCCTAACCCCCCCTGTCATACTCCCAAGAAAGCATCAGTCCAGTGACTGTTCTACAGATCAACCTATCCTAGATTTCATATACGGGAAGACATTCAAAAGAAAAAACCCCAACAACATTAACAAAGTTAAACAGATAAAAACTCAACTCAAAAGAAAGCAGAAAATATTAAAAACTAGGGGGAAAAATTTTAATGGAGCGTAAGGGAGGTCAAATGATAGTGTGATCAGTTTTAACCTAACGCATTTGCAGCAATCCGCTTCCCAATGCGCTCGACATAATAGCAAGGCTGTTCACATCCTCGGCCCCGGTCAGAAGGGATTTACCGTGAGTTTGATTCATATATATTTCCCCTTCACCTTTTTTATTTTAGTGAAACGTTTTTTAAATGAGTCAAAATGGAGATCAAATGAGAAGCTATTACACTTTTACTGCACCCTGTCTTCCACAGTCGACTTTACGATGTTCTCCATCTGATAACAAGGCCGTTCATCCCTCAACTATGGTCAGAGGGGACTCACCAGGGGCTTAATCCAGGTTTAGACCCTGCAAATGGATTTGGGGCTTCCGCTGTCATCCACAACCTTCTGCAAACCAGGTAAAAATGAACATTTTAACAGACACCTTTCCCAGAAAATATACGCATGGAAAATAACATTAACATTAGCTTACTTACTATCATTAGCTATCATAGAAATGTAATTTAAAATCAATGATATGCAACTAAACCCTTAGTACAATGATTAAGATTCCAAAACAAAACAAAAAGTAAAACTGAGGAAATAATGGTACAGCCACTCTGGAAAGCAGACAGTCAGTTTTTAAAAGAAAACTTACATTCTTTCATTTTGAATGAATGTTCCATGAATTCTATACCTAAGTATTTGTTATAAAGAATGAGGCTGATATTCACACAGCACTAATGCAGGTGTTTATACCAGCTTTGTCCCTAATCACTCCATCTTGGAAAGAGCATAATTGCTCCTCAAGGCATGAATAGTAGTCCTACCTATAATTCCTCCAATAGCCAAGAAATTTCAATATTTTATATGTAGTTACACATAAAAGTAAGCCATGCAAATTTACAATACTTATATTCTATGCTTGTATATACAAATTGTTTTACATATACC
>NW_022104843.1:3365-6066 GCF_000313985.2 Echinops telfairi | reverse complement strand
TCTGTGCCTACTTATCTTTATGATGCTCCTCCTGTGCTCTAGTTGTGTTAAAGTTCCCTCTAAGCAACTCTCCTGGGCTGGATTCTGCGGAATCCCTCTGGTACATTTCACTCCGTCGCCATCTTCCCTGAAGGCCCACCCATATCTTCTTACAGGCGCCAGTTGGACACAAAAAACTTATCACAAGTAATTTTTCACTGTGTTGTACATGTGGTTTCAAAAAGGTGGAGCCAACTCAACACCAACAATAGCTCTTTTCCAACTATTTGAAATTAAGAGTAAAAATGAGGAATAAACTCTTCTCAAGAAGAGAACATTCTGGGCAAGATTTCCAAAGACTTAAAAGGGAACTGAGCATTGGCTTGGAAATAAGTAGAGAAATAGAAAGATTGTTCTACTACTAATATCTCATATTCATAAACAGTTATGTACTACATAAAGTTTGCTTGGGCAATATCCAACTGCATATACATCTGTGATCTCTTAAGATTATAATATTATAAGATTCTAAATCCCAAATGGAGACTAGGACATAGGAAATATAACAGCTTCCTGGCATGAAACACTTGGACCTATATAAGTTCAATGCTATCCCAATATGAATACCACCATCCTTCTTCAAAAAATTGGAAAAAAACAGATTACCAACTTCATATGGAGGGGGAAGAAGTTCAGAATTAGCAGAGAACTCCTCAAGAAGAAGGACAAAGTACATGCTCTACCTGACTTTAGCATGTACTATACGGCCACAGTACTCAAAACAGTCTGGTATTGGCATAATGACAGATACACAGACTAATGGAAAAGAGCTGAAGACGCAGAAATAAAAACATCAGCATACAGACAACTGATCTTTGATAAGGGCCCAAAAATATTAAATGGGAAGCAGATGCCATCTTCAATAAATGGTGCTGTAAAAAATGGATATCTACCGGCAGAAAAATGAAGAGAGACCCTTACCTCACTCTATGCACAAGAATAAACTCAATGTAGATCACAGAGCTTGAGATAAAACCCCAAACAATTAGCACCATTTACGAAGGAATTGTGACAAACCTGAGAACCTTGGCACAGGGAATACATAGGCTATCAGAAATAGGAACGAATACAAACATAGAGGAGTCACAAATAGACAAGTGGGACATACTAAAGATAAGACACCTGTGTACATCGAAAGAATTCAACAAGAGAGTCCACCAACTGGGAAAACATCTTTAGCAATGACACATCAGACAAAGGCCTTATTACAAACATCTACACTACCTTGCAAGCTCACAATAAGAGAAAAACTAATTGCCCACTGAGGAGGTGGGAAAAGGACCTGAACAGAAGTTTCATATAGTGTGAAATCCGAATGTCCAATAAACATATGAGAAAATATTCCCGATCATTAGCCATAAGAGAAATTCAAATAAAAACAACTATGAGATAACACCTAACACCCTCAAAGATAGCCAAATTTAAAAAATCCGAAAACAGCAAGTGTTGGAGGGGCTGTGGTGAGATAGGAACTCTCATCCACTGCTGGTGGACCTGTAGATATATATAGCCACTATGGAAATCGATTTCTCAAACAGATGGAAATTGAGTTACCATATGACCCAGCAATCCCCCTTCTGGGCATATACCAAGAAGAGGCAAGAAACAAACCACGGCCAATTGCGGTACAGTTCACAATCACAATTTGGAAGCAACCCAAATTTCCATCAACAGATTAAAAAACTGTGGTACATACATACAATGGAGTACTATGCATTGCTAAAAAGCAGCGATGAAAGCATGAAGCGTATCGCCGCATGGGAAGAACTGGAGGAAATAATGTTAAGCGAAGTAAGCCAAGCACAAAAGGACAAGTATAACATGAGTCCGCTGAGGTAAGTTTATATATATTTATATAAAAGAAAAAACAAAAAGGTAAATGCAAAAGGGGCACAGAGACAAAGCTACTGTAGTATACAAACACTCTAGGGGTAAGGTCCAGGTAGTACGGGAGGTGCCAAAGCAAATCCAGGGGTACATGGGGTAGCCAACCACAAAGGTGGGGGAGGGAGGTAAGGGGAAAGGGGGAAAAAAAGGATATGTGATGAGGGAATAGGGCACTGACCCACCCAAGGGAAGGGTATTGTTTGTGTCTCCACAGGGAAAGAGGGACCAGAATGTCTAATCAGAGCAAATGGGAGCACTCAGGGGGAGGAAGAGACTGTGGAGCACATCCTGACCCACCAGGACTGGAGGACAGAGTGGACAATATGACTGAAACCACCATGAGACACGCCGTCCCTTGATGGCTCTGGGCTCTAAGGGGGACAACACTGGAGACTCAGTGTCGGGACTGGCCCAGACTGACCCTGAGACAGCGAGGCAAACCACTAAAAGCATGCAGCACAGCAACCGTGGGATCAGAGCAGAGAACCCCTGAGGGAGTACAAAGGACAGACTCTGGGGCCAGAGCATGGTACCGCATCGGTCCCTGATGGAAGGACACACCTAGAGATCAAAAATAAGACCTTGATCTATTTACAGGTTTTTCTTTCTGTTTAAATTTTTTTGTTTTAATTAATTTATTCTTCTATGGGTAATTGGTTTCCTTTTCTGTTGCTATTGCGGTGTGCTCACTGATAGCCTATCTTGCTATGGCTTGGTTTTTGATGCATATTATTATCTCTACAGATCTATCTAGATAAGATAGACTGGAATGAAT
>NW_022104843.1:0-1177 GCF_000313985.2 Echinops telfairi | reverse complement strand
TCTTGGTACTTGGTATGCAGCTATTGATCTGGCTAATGCCTTCTTCTCAATACCAGTCTCGAAGGACCACCGGAAGCTGTTTGCCTTCACCTGGCAGGGGCAACAATATACTTTCAAAACTCTCCCCCAGGGGTACATCAACTCTTCTGCCCTGTGCCATAATTTAGTGCGAAGGGATCTTGATCGCCTATCTATTCCACAAAATGTCACTCTGGTCCATTATATTGATGACATTATGCTATTGGACCCACTAAGGAGGATGTATCAAAGACTCTAGATTCATTGGTACAATAGCTGTGTACAAGAGATTGGGAAATTAACCCAACGAAGACTCAGGCACCCTCCACCTCAGTAAAATTTCTAGGGGTCCAGTGGTGTGGGGCATGTCGAGATATTCCTACTAAAGTTAAGGACAAATTATTGCATTTGGCGCCCCCAACGACTAAAAAGGAGGCACAACGCCTAGTGGGCCTCTTCAGATTTTGGAGGAAACATATCCCTCACTTGGGTGTTCTACTTTGACCTATTTATCAAGTAACATGAAAAGCTTCCAATTTTGAGTGGGGCCCAGAACAAGAAAAGGCTCTGCAACAGGTTTAGGCTGCCGTGCAAGCTGCTTTGCCACTGGGACCATATGATCCAGCTGACCCGATGGTGCTAGAAGTGTCAGTTATAGATAAAGATGCAGTATGGAGTCTTTGGCAGACCCCTATTGGTGAATCACAGCGTAGACCATTGGGATTTTGGAGTAAAGTCTTGCCATGCTCTGCAAACAACTACTCACCCTTTGAAAAACAGCTGTTGGCCTGTTACTGGGCCTTGGTGGAGACTGAACGCCTCACCATGGGCCACTAAGTCACCATGAGGCCTGAACCACCTATCATGAACTGGGTATTGTCTGACCCACGGAATCATAAAGTTGGACGTGCACAGCAACACTCCATTGTTAAATGGAAGTGGTATATACGAGATCGGGCCAAAGCAGGACCTTAAGGGACAAGTAAGCTGCATGAAGAAGTGGCCCAAATGTCCACAGTCTCCACTCCTGTCACATTACCTCCTTTCTCCCAGTCTGCATCAATGGCCTCCTGGGGAGTTCCTTACCATACTTTAACTGAAGACCAAAAAAGTCATGCTTGGTTTACGGATGGCTCTTCACGATATGCAGGTGCCACTC
>NW_022104842.1:4441-6043 GCF_000313985.2 Echinops telfairi | reverse complement strand
AAAATTCAAACAAAAACTCACCGCCTTATAGAATCAATGCTGACTCATAATGACCCTATAGGGCAGACTAGAAGGGCCCCTGCGGGTTTCCAAGACAGGAATGCTTTACCGGAGTAGAAAACCACGCCTTTCTCCCACAGAGTGGCTGGCAGTTTCAAACTGCTGACCGTGTGGGTAGCAGTCAAACAAGTAAGCCCTACGCACCACCAGCAGGACTCACAATTCAGTCAATTAGAATTGCGTGGGTCACAATGGTCTCGTGGAATGGCACAGGACCGGGCAGTGCTGCTGTCCCTGGGTCCTTCATGAAGTGGGGTTCAACTGGAGGACGGTCAATAACAAAGAGAAAACTGTCAGCTCCCCAGAGGGGACTTCCCACTGAGTGTGAGCAGTGACTCTGTGACCATGGTGACTCATTGCTGAACACGGGGACCCAGAGTGCAAAGAGCTGAGACAAATGGTTCCACGGTTTACATTGTCTTCTGCCCCCGGACGTGCGGTTCTCAACCTGTGGGTCTTGATCCCTTTGGGGGTCAAACGACCCTTTCACAGGGGTCACCCAATTCATAACAGTAGCAAAATGGCAGTGATGAAGAATCAACGAAAATAGTTCTATGGTTGGGGGGTCACCACCACATGAGGAACTGTGCTAGGGCAATCGCTCAAAATGAGTCAAATAGACAAGCTGGCATGCTGTCATCCAATCAAATCTATCCACCAACAAATATTAGAATTAATTTCAAGCAAACCCTGAAATGAGGTGCATTAATCTTACCAATATTCATGCGTTCAGCTTGTCCATTGATATACTTCACTTTCTCAGTATAAATGTTTTTATAACCATTTATAAAGGAGAGATATGACTTGGGGGTCACGTGCGCTCTTCGGCGGTATCTGAAAGTAAACATGAACACTCTTTATAAATTGCAACCAAAAAAGTGCATGACAACATCACTTATTTTAACCTTATGAATAATCATTTTCCTCTACAGAGGAAAAGTTGAATCTCCAATTTTCACTAAGTGGACTTTTGCTTCTTAGGGTCTTATAATGGATTGAGAACTCATTGTCCTGATGAAAGTTTTTATATTAGTGTATCAATCAGTTTTTATCCATTTGGATTTGGGCAGATGTGTTGTAGTTAAACTTAACGTGTCAACATGTAAGCTTGTTTGGATGAAAGACGTTTTCTATCAGTAAGAAGAACAACTCTCTTTATAGCTATCATTCTGGTGCACTACCAAATCACATAAATACTGACGCCCTTCCCACTGTAAAATCTATGTGATCCTGTAAAAGGATTCACGGTGGGGCGGGACTTGTGACCGGCTTGCCTGGCTGCGAGGTGGAAGCAGCCTGGTGAGACTTACAGTCTTTGACTTGCCCCTCACTGTCTCTGTCTCCGTTTCCTCGTCTAGAAAACAGCGGATAATTTCTGCCCTGCACACCACAGAATGTTGTGAGCGTTACATAAGGAAACACACGTGGGCATGCCTTATAAGCTTTACTTTGTGCTGTGATCTGTTTTCATACATCTCAGGGCAGAGGCAACGGATCTTCCTTGAAGTCAAGACAGTCACCCTTGATTCAAATGTGCTGATG
>NW_022104842.1:2204-3375 GCF_000313985.2 Echinops telfairi | reverse complement strand
CTTTCTAGGGGGCTCTGGAGAAAGAGGAGAAAGGCTTGGTTAACCACGCCCAGAAAGAGTTACACAGAAACCCACGGGGACAGTTCTACTCTGGCTTACAGAGTTGCTGTGAGTCAGACTTGCCTCGGTGGCAGTGAGCTTGGTTTGCTTTGTAACATTGAAAGGAGAGAGATGAGGGAAGCCCATCCTCAACTGTAAACGAGAAGGCCTCTGCTCTGAAGAATGTTAACTCCACCCTTGCCCACTTTTGTCAGGCTTACATATTGACTATCCTGCTAGGCTTTGGGGGAAGGCAGCGTGTATTTCTGAACGGTCAGCACTGACTTCGCCCAGTGAACACCGTCACTGCTTTTAGCGAGTGCACTTTCCAACTCGCGCACTGCCATCAAGTCCATGCCTCAGCAGAGCAAACTTGAGTAGAACTGCTCTTTGGGGGCAGACGGCCTCATCTTTCTCCCGTGGGGCAGCTGGTGGGATCAAACCGCTGACCTCGGCATCAGCAGTCGAACGTAACCCACCACACCATCAGGGGTCCTGCGTACTTCCCAACAGTCAATTAAAATTTTGTTTCATAATGACTTGGCATGAGACTATCGACAAGACTTAAGCACTGCAAATACATAAGGTAATAAAGAAATGTTAAAACACTTCTTTAATCACAATGCACTTCTTTAATCACAATGAATAATGCATTTGAAGAAGGAGCTAATTTAAGTCCTTTATAATGAATCCATTAAAGTCATTTTCCAAACAAAATTAAGCAAATGGAATAAAGTGACTCATTAAGCAGCTGTTACTATGTAATCTGGAGGGAAAGGAGGTATTTAAGCGCGGACACTGGTTAATTTTTACATCCCGTTGATGTGCCATCGTGTTGAGGCATAATCGATGGCTAGGGGAAGACAATGGAGGCAGGAAACAGCTAAGGGCTGCTGGGACTTCATGTTTGGATAACAGGAAGAGGCTCCTAGTGGGCACGACATGGAATTCCTCTTTGGGGTGAACCCGGACAGAGGCTCTCCCAACCCTATTGCTTCTGCGCTGTCACTCACCTCTGGAAATAATTCTCGCAGTTTTCGGAAACCAGATCGTGAAAGAGGCCCATGGTTTCCACGACTTGTTTTTTGGTTTCGCTGGAGCAGACAATGTTGTAGCCTGAAAGGAAGTAGGA
>NW_022104842.1:0-857 GCF_000313985.2 Echinops telfairi | reverse complement strand
GGGAGATGCTTGGCCTGAAAGGAAAGAGCTTGGGAGATCTGTAAATGCTTCCTCGCAATGTGTGAAGCATGGGTGAAAGGTCAGCTCCATTTCATGGGGCAGAATCAAACATCAGAGGGCACAGTACAGCGGGGCCAAAGTCAGTTCATTGAACTTTCCGGCGATGAAGCCCTTGCTGTTGAATTGGTGCAGATCCACGGCTCCCCTAGAAGACACAGTCCAACTGCCCCACAGGGTTTCCAAGCTGTCCATCTTTAAGGAAACAGACTGCCCCATCTTCCTTCCACCAAGGGGCTAGCGGGTTCAAACAACTGACCTTTCCATTAGCAGCTAGGCCCTTAACCACTGAGCCCCCAGGGTCCTTTCTGGCAAGGAGACTACTGAAAAATTAGGCAGGCTGGCTTGTAAGTTAGTGAGAGTCCCTACAGCAGTGCCGTCTTCTGGGACTTCCCATGATGACCAAGTCCTCTCCAGGACAATAGCCACCAGTCAGTGTGACGAAGGAAGGGAATTTGTCATTTCAATGGTAAAATGTGGGCTTGTCATTGTTGTTAGGTGCTGTGGAGTCAGTTGGGACTCACAGTGACCCTGTATCAAACAGAAGGAGACACTGCCCAGTCCCGAGCCACCCACACACGCGCTCTTCTGTGTGAGCTAGCGGCTCCCACATGGGACCCCGTGCAGCAAGCTGGAAAATAACAGACTCCATGTCGGGGACATTTTAGACGGTTGTATCAGTTACATAATCTCCTCTCAACTTGCGAAGGGTGGAGCCTAGCCTGTCAATCAGGTCATAGCCAATGAGGCTTCTGTGTGGGCATGGCCTTCTCCTGAGGATTCTGGGAATGCCTATATTC
>NW_022104841.1:4812-6115 GCF_000313985.2 Echinops telfairi | reverse complement strand
TATGTATCAGAACCAAAGGAAATGTGATAGTGTGTGCTAGTATCTGGAACATGTTACACTATCAGAGTAAAATAATGTGCATCTGCATATGCGATTCGTCATGCTTTAATTTTCCTCTGATAGTTTTGTATGTGGAGGAAGTGTTTGAGAAACCTACTGCATCTTTCTTCTCCTTTTTAATTTAGGAGGAAGACGATAGAGATTCAGTCTTTCCTTTGAATAGTATATCTCAAACTTGAAAGAATTAGACAGTCTTTAAATATTCATGTCACAGAATTTATGTAAAGAAGATAAAATACATAGTCTCCATAAATAGAAGCTACTATGTAAGTCCCTAAATTGTAGATTGCTATAGAGGAGCTAGATAGGCGAATACAGTTTGTCATACAGGCTAACTATATGACAAGACAATCAACTGCACTGTCTTCTAATAAAATGTCTCTAGAAAGTGCACAAGGAGCGGATACATTTGTGTTTCTAGGAAGAAAATGATGGTTGCAGTACAGGGTCTAGGGGGAGTTTTTGTTTTCACTTCATATCCCTTGAATTTTGAAAGCTGAGGATCATGTTGCCTATTCCAATATTTAGAAAATAAAGTAAAATAAAACATTTAAGTAGATTATTAGTTTTAAAAGTAATGGTTCAAATGGACTTCATTATGTTCTGAAATTCTGTGGGGGCATTAATGAAGAAATAAATATCTGGACTGAATGTTCGAAGATAGAGCAATTTTGGATAGACTGAAAGGAGTGAGTACTATTCTAGGAAGGACAACTTCTTAGGCTTAATAATAGTAGACATACAACGTTTTCGATTCTTTTCTTGAGGTGAACTTGTTTGTCATCAAGGAGTTCAAGTTCATTTCAATGTCACTTCTCCTTTTTGTGAAACCCACTCAAACCACTATTTCGGTTTTTGGGCTAAGGAATCTGGAGGGATTTTTTTTTAAAAGAACATACTACATATATTTACACAAATGATCTTAAATAATGAAATCAATAACAATATCCTATTAAATCCTCCATATATGTTTGTTTTTTATTTTAAATATTCTTGAACACAGAAAATTAATATCCTGAGAACGCCCAGTGTGGGAGCAAATGAAGTGTAGATTGAGACAAGAGATGGGATACTAAGACGATATTCTGGGTACAGAAGTTGGAGTGTAAGTGACTTAGTCGGAGATATTGAGACATGGCAGATGGGGCATGACGAGAACCAAAATGCTGGAAGACCCCCAAGAAGAGGGTGATCATCCGCACCTGATTCTTAAGGGTGAAAAAGAGTGGAGAGCAAACAAAAA
>NW_022104841.1:2291-3666 GCF_000313985.2 Echinops telfairi | reverse complement strand
AGGGAGAAGAGAGATCAGAGGAGGAGGGTGGGATAGACTACAGGGGGAAAGGTTGATGAGTGGTTTGAACTGAGCTGTTGAATGCAGATGTGATAGTCTGAAATGTAACCCCACGCATGATTGACAATCAAAGATTCACTTAAAAAAGAGTGGGGGAATGAGAAAATGTTATTTTGTTTAGTGCTTTATAAGTAATTGCTGAGAAAACATACAGCATATATTTTTAATGAACGCACATTTTCATGAGAGTGACAGAGATGGAAACTAGATTTTAGGAGTGAAAGTGGTAGGAAAATAAAAGAAACGTATTCAGAATAAACAATACAATTCAATTAATATTTGTTGAAGGCCTAACACAAGACAGAAACTGGGCGTACAGCCTGACACAAGGCAAACACCATCCCTGCCTTTGTGGATTCTGCAGGTCTCTTGAGCAACGGACGATGAGGTGAAGGAAAATGCTCAAGAAGCTTCTAGGAGGTCAAAAAGATAAAAATGGAAAGTAACCGCAGGAAGCAGGTAGGGACACGGTAGGAAGTAGAGCCACGTGCATTGAAAGTTGGAACGGAAGGAAAAGACAGGACGAGACAATACAAAGTGGCGGGGAGGCAGCTGAGGAAGGAGGCACAGGTGAGGAGTCCAGTTCTGTGAAGAAAGAGCTGATAGCTCTGAGGCAAAGGAGGACAAGACCCCAAACCCCATCATATTGAGCGAATGCTGCTTAGCAGTTTGGAGTATTTTATCAAGCCCGGGGCACTAACCTTAGCGAAATGGTAGGGTTTGAGGAATTGGGGTTTGGAATAACCATTGCAGAAGTAGGTTAGAACTAATTTGCTTCGTTCTGTTTCAAGGATGGAGAACGTCCCCTGCCAACTCCTAGCCCAATGTCAATGCCAGACCGTGATACAGCAATGTGCAGAAAGGGTGCACCTACCCGAGGGTGATGCTGTTGCTGTTTTGTTAGGTGCCATTGAGTCTGTCCCCACCCTTGGGACCCTCTGTACACACCAGCACATTTTGGGAACTGAGAGAACTGAAGAGAAAATTCAAGCCCCCCACCCCCATTGTAATATTGAAAGATTCTATGGGAAAAGTAGTGAATAATCGAGACATAGAGTTTGGTATATATTTATACAAATCTATCATGACTAAATAGAACAGAAAGAAATCCTTGAAATCAATAGCAGAGTATAAATGACATTTAATTTTTATTTTATCATATGTGAAAATAGGGTACATTAGCCATCAGTTCTTGTGTGGAAAATCATCATACTAAAATGATTAAGGCAGAGAAGAAATTTTCATCTAGTTTGGAAATCCCTCTAAACTCTTGTGAAATAATCATCCGATCTCGGCGGCCACAAGCCTGGTGAGG
>NW_022104841.1:0-1106 GCF_000313985.2 Echinops telfairi | reverse complement strand
CATGAGGTAAGTGTTACACCGATTTATGATGTATTTTATCTGTGGAAGAAACCATAGCTTATCGTGGTGTCATTCCGCTTGAATTGTCAGCTCTATATCTTCGACTTTTTCAACCTAACTGTTGAAAGGAAAAGATTTTCAGAGATGTGAGCTATGGGGCAGATCAAAGCTGAAAGTTATTTTGCTTTGCTAGTTCAAATAGATTCTTATTGAAACATATTTTGTTGTCATGAATGCATAAATATTATAAAGAGGATGAAGGTTCCAGGATTGCTGAGCATTGTTAACAGAAAGGCCAGTAAGAATACAAACATCCTATCATTATTGTAGTCTCAAACGCTTTGCTTTCTGTAGTTCTCTATGTTTTAAAAAAATCGAATCTTTCAGCCATCATTCTGGTCCATTTTGTTAATTTTTATAACAAAAAACTAATGTATAATGCTGGATTCACAGCCAAAATTTAACAATCTATTAAAAGAACACAAATCTTTAGGAACGAGTAGGACCCTGCTAGTTTGAATGTCTTTGAAAGCTACAGCTCCACATCTTAGTGGGCCAAGATATTTACACGAGTAGTTTTTGTTTCCTAGTACTTTTAAAAAAACTCAGTCTATATGTTTTGATTTCTTTGTTCTTTGCAACGGATAGTTAATAGTCATTAAATAATTATAATTCATTACTAATTAACATTTTAATAATAATTTGTTAATTATTTGAGTCAGATTGTTTTTATTACTCCAGTCTCAGATTTTTTCACTATATTAACATTATCTCCCCTATAAGTAATTTTTATAAGTTAGGGAAAAAATATCTTTCTTCAATATGGGCACAAATTTTTTCAGTTTTCAATACATTTTTTCAAAAGATGATTTTTAACTAGTTTTATTGATGTGTCATTAATATATTGTATATCCAGTACTTCAATCATATTAAGAAGAGTTGTGCAATGATCACCACAATCAATTTTAGAGCATTTTGTTCTTTTTTGTCCTCATTGTTGTTAGCTCCCAAGATCTTTCATGAAGAATTGAATAATGAAAACAAAGTGTTTTTAAAAGGCAGCAGAATTAGTAGGACCAAGATTGAGCAAATAAGAATACAGCCCA
>NW_022104840.1:0-6121 GCF_000313985.2 Echinops telfairi | reverse complement strand
CCTTCTTTTTCTTTTTCTTACTGTGCTTCTTATGCTTCTTTTTCTTCTTCGTCTTTTCCTGTAAAGACAAGTTACATGTAGACACAACTACATGAAAATGTGCAAAGCACAACTTTATCTGGAATGCATGAGCTATTAGATATTAAAGAGTATGTCAAGTAATTCACACACCAAACAAGCACTCAGAGTGAAGGCGAAGGCGCGTGTCCTGGAGCATTTCTCGACAACCAGTGTCAGAGGAGCACTGAACAAGAGAACTTCCTGGCTTTCGCAAAGGAAACACTCCCAATCATTAGCATATCAATTTAGTTGCTAGCAAAACTGCCCATAGAAAACAAATTCTATTGGACTATGTTGCCAATCCCTCTATTTCATATGATGTGTTATATATAAATTGCTGCGACTACAGAAAAGTCATGGCATTACAGGAAAACAAATGTTTTCCTCAACATTTTCCAGGGAAGAGAAGTCTTAAATCTGTGTTGTTAAACAAATGGAATGCAGCTCTTGTGCTCTGACTGTAATTGTTGTTGCTCTTTCAGCTACCAGTGCATCCCTTCTGACTCATGGTGATCCCACAGATCGGTCTGAGGAAAACTGTCCCATGGAGCTTTGCGTGCCTTTTGGAAACAGACTGCTGGTCTTCCTTCCAAAGCAAACCTCCAACCTTTCAATGACTGAGCAGCCAAGTGAGGGCGTCAACCATCTGCACCCCCCAGGGACTCCCTTAGAGCTTCCTTTCACAACTTAATAATGACTTCACAGCTCACTAGTCTACTGAGATGTTGAGATGAAATATGTTGAGGAAAATGTCACTGATCCCTCCAGCGTGTGACTGGATGTGAACTACAGCCTGAATACTCCTTAGAGGTGAGGATGGTAAGACATTGCTTCACTTACTTTGACTATATTATCCACACACCTCACTCACTTGCTGCCATCAAGTCAGTTCCAACTCACAGTGATGCTCTAGGATAGCGTTAGAAATGCCCATGGAGGTTTCCCAGACGTGAACTCTTTGTGTGAGTAGAAAGCCGCCTCTTTCTCCTGAGGAGGAGCTGGTGGTTTTGAAATCCTGACCTCGAGATTAGTAGCCCAATGTATAACCACTAGGCCAATGAGGGCTCTTTTTCAGGAGACTAGTCCCTGAAAAAGGACAGCATGCTTGGTAAAGTAGAAGGGCAGCAAAAAAGAGGAGGACCCTTGACGAGGTAAGAGTGACTGACACACTGGTTGCAGTGACAGGCTCCAACAGCACAGCTGCGAGGACGAGCGGGAGCAGGCTGTGCGGTGTTCCGTTGTACGCAGGGTGGCTATGAATAAGCACCTAATAACGACAACTGCAAACGGGTGCTCGGGCAACTCTCACTTTCTTAGCTGTTTCTACGACAGAAGAGAAAGCAAGGACAGCACTTGTAGAACTAGGTATTTGGAAAGGGGCTATTGAACGACGAATGCTGCTGGTGTGGATATTCAGAAGAAAATGAAAAGCAAGAAAGGAAAAGGAATACATCAAGGCAACAAAAACAGAGCAGCCTCTCTCATCTGTTAGCACCAGCCATCATTTCCGTTCTCACTTTAAAAGACCTCTACTATGCTGTGGCTGTAACCCAACCTAATGTAACTCATGATTTTTCTCTTAATTACAGACTGAAAGTACATACAGAATTGAACAAGCAATCTAAAACCCTATAATTGGAATTTTGAAAGAAAGCCTCTCCTTTGCTTTCTTCCCCCTTGACTGCTTTTAGGTATAGTATACTATTTGTAAAATATCTGACCATTTTATCTTACAAATTTGAAGCACTCAGGTCACCTCTTTGCTTAAGATCCTCAAAATACTACTCATAACATTGGAGTAAAATCCTAACACAGTATGTGTGATATAGCCTCTGCTTTTTTCAGCCTCTGCTTATTTCTCAAATAATCTTTACCACTAGAAATGAACCACGTTAATTTCCTTCAGTTCCTTCCACATCAAACTCATTTCCACCAGAGGTCCTTTATCCTCTCTGCCTAGCAAGTTCTTTCCTCAGTCTTCACATGCTTAAATCTTGTAGCCCAGATTCCAGCTTCATTTTATTTCCTCCAAGAGGATCTCTTGTTCACCCTGCATGCCCTTTCACAAATGGCCCTCTGACCTCTACTCTCTCTCATATCTGGATGAGTGGACTCCAGGGAGATGCTGGATATACAAATATAAGCTGAATGAATGAATGAGTCAAAGTTTGTAAACATTAGAATTATTGGAAATTAGTAACAGAAGTAAGACCAATGAGGTCTTCATCCAAATTATTTTCCATTCAGGGGCAAAAAATCTTCTTGTCATCTTGGTGTTAGAGCAATAAAACATTATTTCTGAATCATACATTACCAGATGAACCTTGTATCCCAAGAGGCCCTCCATTTGCTGAGGTAGAGGGAATTCCAGAAAGGACTTTCCTGCAAACTTATGGATGGTGGTGTTTTTCTCACCAAGCAGAAACGCCACAATGTGCGTCTGCACTGAGTGCTCCTAAGTGATCGGGCTGCGATGGCCTCCGTGACTGGTCCTGTCTTCTGACTGACTTTTCTCAAGTCGGTGCTTCTCATTTAGGACACCACTGCCTCTCCTTTGCTTTCTTCCCCCTTGACTGCTTTTCAATTGTGGTAATAATAGAGCCTGCCTTTAAAAACTATCAAACGGGTCTTCTTTATTAGCAAGTCATTGATGCTGTCACATTCCTGCCTCATTTTTATTGCATCTAGTGCTTAGAGTGGCTTGTTCTGTTATTACCAGATTTTTGGCTGATCTTGAAATAACTAATATTAAAGATCGTAGGGATCACCATGTTTCAATCTCCGCTTTCATGTTATACTTTAAGAAAAGCAAACAGAAATTTGAGGTTACGGTTCCAACAGTACATACAAAAATGGAAACTGAGTTTACTAGTGTATTTCTTCTTTTCCCAGGTGTTTAAACTAAGTCCCATTTATTAATTGAAGCCCACATTTCCCCTAGTATTTGATTTCAATAAAAATTCAATCATACACACATTCATCTCTTACTAAAACAGCGATACTGTTACCATATAAAGACATAAGTGATACTTGCTGTTACTTTTTCTCGTTCTTCAATGCTTTTCTTCTTTTTTGCTCGTCCCTAGAAAGTTTTAAATTTTTGTGCAGGATCAGAAGATGGATATGTAATTTATAGTCACGGTACTCCCCCACCCCCCCAACCCTTCACCCTATTATCTTTAAAATCAATAGATTAAAAACCACTTTAACAACCAAGTAACATTATAAATACCTTGTTACACATCAACCCTGTATCTCAATAAGGTTTCAATGAAAAACATTGAAGGGAAATAAAATTAAGAATTTATGTCCCTACAGGGATTCTTTTTACAGCCCTCTATAGCACCTACATGTAGCAGTGTGGTATGGTGGATAGAAACATTAGGCCTAAAATAAGACAGAGACCCGAATCCGGTTTCTGCTATAAATTAGCCTTAATTTCATCAGATGCAAAGACAAGAGCCACAGTCAAGTGGGAAGTGCCTGACATACAGCAGGTATTTCTCTCTGCAAGTCCAACGAGTGGCAGTCCACGTATATACCGACTGATTAAGTCTTTTTAGGTAGCATTATCACCTTATTAATATTTCATTAAAAATTTTAAGTGTGATTTATTGAAGTTAAATAAAATTTAAAGTTGCTCAAAAATCCATGTATATTTGATGCTAAATCCAAAAAGAGCATTTTTTATCACTTTACCTATTATTATGTAGCAAATTAAGCAACTTTAGGAACGGGGTTGCTCACTACAGGCCAGCCCCACCAGCTTGTACCTGCCAGCTGCTCTGCAGGTGGCAACAATGAGGGCTTCCAATCCCACCAAGATTTAGTCCTCGAAGCCCACAGATGTAGATTGCTTTGAGTCAGAACTGACTAGATGGCAGTGGGGTTGGTTTGTTGTGGGGAGAGAAATGCACAAAATATAACAATGTAAGAAAGCAGAAAGACTAAAGTTTAGACCACGTAAGCGTTGGAGACCATTAGCTCCCCAAAGGGGTGGCAACTATCTCTAGGAGAGCACTTAGGAAATGACTGCCTTCTGTCGTCAACACAGGAGGAGGGTGCTGGAAACAGTGTGTCAACTACAGCAGGTCACAGTCATGCAATGTCCAAGACAGTGCTGCACATTCAAGTATGGTTCCACATACTGCATGACCTTTGAACAGAACAGCCTGCCAGACAATCATGTAGACAACTCACTGATAATAGACACTAAATTTAATATAGTAACTATGAACACAAGTATTTTGTGTGGGGCTATGAGACACACTGAAGGTCCTAAAGGTACAAATACCATGCAAACAGAAGACAGCTTTCCTCAGCAGCATCCCCCTTACTGGAAATGTCACTGATGGCAATGCAATGTGCTATCTGAGGAGCTACAGTCTACTTTGTGTTGGAGCTTATGATTTTATTTCCTCTAAGACGAGGCTTTCTACTCCCATTAAGAGTTATAGTCTCGGAGACCCACAGGGGCAGCTCTACCCTGCCGCACAGGGTTGTTGTAAGGCAGAATCAAGTCAATAGTAGTGAGCTTGTTTTTTTGGTTTTTTTTGGGGGGGGGTTAGTAATCACAACAGAGCATTTACATACTCAAATATAATTTCACAGAATTAAAAACTACTATTTTTTTTTTAAAAACTTGCTCTTTATGTGTTGAAAGAAGAGTTTTTTAAAAAATGTGTATACAAACCCCAGCTCACATCTATCAAATCAATTGTGACTCACAACTGTTCCTCAGGGCTTCTGAGACTAAATCTTTATGAGAGTAGACAGTTTCATCTTTCTCTGAAGGAGCAGTTGGTGGGTTTGAACTGTTGACCTTGCAGTTAGCAGCTAAAAATGGCCCTTCAGTGGCACTGTAAAACATCACCATAGAAAAGGAACAACTGGTTGGAGACAGTGGAGGGCCACTCTTGCAGAATGCAAGGAAGCCAGAAAGGAGACCCAAAAAACCCCAAAGTCATTGCCATCCAGTTGATGCCGACTCGCAGTGATCCTATAGGACAGGGTAGAATTGCCCTTGTGGGTTTCAGAGACTTTAATTCTTTATGGGAGCAGAAAGTCCTATGGTTTCGAACTATTGACCTTGGAGGTTAGCAACCCATTAGGCAGCCATTAAAAACAACAGGGTTCAGAAAGGAGATAGCCAAGGTCAAACAACAGACAAGACTGGATTGGGTGAGGTGGGAGACAAGGAGCAGAGCAGACAGGGGAATGATGCTGTTGTAGCAGGAAGATGAAATAAGGGAAATTAGCTTTGCTGGCAACTTGCCACTACCTGGGGCCAGGACTTCATTTTTTTTTTTTTTTAAAGATTACATGATTAGGGGAAGAACATGTTCACTAAAGCAGCTGCGGTTTTAAAAAGCAATGCTTTTCATGCAACTGTGAGTTAGATTTTACTGTAACGCACCCCGAAAAGCTGTGCAAATTTTAGCCTCCATGTATAGGACCCCAGGCATTCCTTAAGACATGTCACAACTTAGCATCAGATTTAATTCTTATAATAAAATATAGACAAGTTCCAACTTCACAGATCAAGAAAGCAAAGCTGAGGGAGAAGTACTTTAAAAGTAAAGTTTTACTGGCCTGATATTATCTAAGAATGAACTCTAGTTGCCACAATGGAGTATAATATCTAGGACAGGTGTTAAAACTGAAAAGGACCACGGAGATGACCTGACTGATATGCCTCACTTTTTAAATAGGAAAATTGAGACCATGCCTACATTTCTTCACCACCTTATCAGCTTTCTATTCCCCAAATACTTGTTCAAAACAAAAATAAAGTATGTGGACATATGGCTACTCATCTAAATAACAGTTACGGAATTATCTTCTGGAAAAATACCATACAAGTTCTGAAATACATTTCTTTTTCATACTGCATTATCCTAGAAAAGTGAATAAATCAAATAACTAAAGAGTTTAAAGTGGAGAAATTGCATTTGATCAGATTCTTACCTCCTCAATATAATCTGATTCTGAAAAGGATTCCGATGATAACGGCTTATCCTCAGGACACAGTTTTCTTTTCTTGCCAAGTCCTTTCAAATCC
>NW_022104839.1:5162-6097 GCF_000313985.2 Echinops telfairi | reverse complement strand
GGAGCTGATACCAAGGGCTCAAGTAGAAAGAAAATGTTTTGAAAATGATGATGGCAACACATGTACAAATGTGCTTCATACAACGGATGTATGGATTGTTAAAAGAGTTGTAAGAGCCTCCAATAAAATGATTTATTAAAAATTTTTTAAAGTACAACTTGTTATGGTTTCCTCAGTAGGGAAAATTGAAACAATTAGTTTGTAATTTTAAACCAGAACAAGGAAGTTTGCTAATGGGTAACTAGACAGAAATGTATTCTTTGGCATCCAAGGGAAAAAGTAAAATAAGGTCTTCCATTGTACTGTGATGACCTGCAGTAAGATGGTGAGAGACCGTCAGAGAAGAGAGCAGCCTAAGAAAGAAGACATGCAAGGGTTAAACCATGACCTGTGACTTAGCTACAAGATTATTACAGCTCCCTGCCCAGATCCCCGCCTTTCTTAATGTCTACCCCAAATCCCCCTCCCTTCTCTGTCCAGGAAGACAGTGCTTTGACACACTCTGTCTCCTTAAATTATCAGACTCAACAAAGCTCTCCCTCTCCCCGACACCTGCCTCAGGAATTGACTTACTCAAAGCCGACAGCTGGACTCATTCATGTTTCCTGGCATCGCTGAGTCAGAATCAACCCGATGGCAATGGATTTAATGTAAAGGTGCATTTATAAAGTCCCAGGGTGGTGCAAGCATTTAACTCCAAACAAAACATTACCAATGAAATCCAGCAATAGGCTAAACGAATATATTCCAACCACATCTACATGAGATCTCTACCAGAAGTACAAGGATGACTTGCCATTCCACACAAAGCAGTGTAGCCAGGGGGTCCCATTGTTTCAGAAGCAGTGAGTTGTTATTTAGGGTGATGGGAACTTTGACAAGGATTATGGGTAGTGGTTGTACAACATGATCAATGCCACTGATATCAGTAAGCT
>NW_022104839.1:2230-3402 GCF_000313985.2 Echinops telfairi | reverse complement strand
CCCCACCAGGGAGACAAATAACAGAAATGTGGGTGACGACAGACAACAGACAGTGTAAGATGCGTAATAACAATAATAATATACAATTGATCAAGGATTCACAAAGTTGGGAGGGAAAGGAAAAAGGAGGAGCTGATACCAAGGGCTCAAGTAGAAAGAAAATGTTTTGGAAATATTGATGGCAACATATGTACAAGTGTGCTTAATACAATTGAATGATGGATTGTTATAAGACTTGTAAGAGACCACCAATAAAGTGATTAATACAAAATTTTAAAAGAAAAGGAATGCAGAAAAATCATTTGACAACATTTAACAATCAATTATAACTTTTTTAAAAAGTCTCTTTTTATTGTTGCTATTTGCCATCGAGTCGGTTCTGAGTGGTGGTGACCCTAAGCCCAACAAAAGGAAACACTGCCCGGTCCTGCGCAGCCTCACAGGGTGCCTGTGCACGAGACCATGTGGCAGCCCCTGTGTTGAGTGTCTGTAATCTCAAGCACAAAGCAAAGTTATACTTGGCAAAGTATTGAAACGTTTCCTGAGTTCAGACACAAATCCCGAATGGCTTGTACTACCGATTCTATTCAACACTGTTGGAAGTCCAAGCCAATGCATTGAAAAAGAAGCAAAAGGGACCAGGAATGGAAAGGAAGAAACATAATTCTCATTATGATGAGGTGAGAAAAAAATACATAGACAATCCAAGAGGTTATTCAAACTACTGTAATTAATAAATGAATATAACAAGACTACTGGTTACAAAGGCAATATGAAAAGCCCCAAGTGACAAGCAAATAGAAAAAAGAAAGCATATAAGTGTTGTATTTAAAACTATAATTTGAAATCAAAACCAGAAAATCCCTAGGAAGATTCCTAGGTATCTATTGAACTATGGGCAAGACCTCTAGATTCAAAACTAAAATACATTACTGAGGAAAATTAAAGAAGACACAAATACATGGAATAATAGGCCATATTTATATAAGAAAGCTTTAAAATGAAGATGTAATATCGACCCTAAACTCATATTGGGCATCAGTGTATCCCATTCAGAATCCCAGCAAGGTTTGATTCCCCTGTAGAAATTGGCAAAGATTGTAAAACTTACATCAAATGACAAAGCCCAAGACCAGCTAAGGCAATGCTGAAGAGACACTATATGGCATCAA
>NW_022104839.1:0-1121 GCF_000313985.2 Echinops telfairi | reverse complement strand
TTAGCTGTCTTTTATGCTGTACATATCTATCTATATTAATATATATAAAATCATAAGTGTTCTGATTTTTTTTCCTCTAGAGAACCCTGTCTAACATAGACTCCATTCCTCTAAAGTTTAACTCACAAAACCAGGATAGGAGAGAGGAGTCCGGGTAGTAGTTACCCTGGAGGCCTGAGAGGAGTCTGCCAGGGCTGGTTATATGTCAGTTGACCTGCACACAGGAATGCTTGCTTTATGAGAATTCATCAAGCTACATACAACATGCTCTTTTTACATAATAAGCTCCAAGTTGATAAAATTTTTTTAAAAACCCACTAAAACGTATGAACTAATGTGTTAATGTCCTGGTGACCAAAGCTATTAATGGGTGACAGACCAACACTAAGTGTATGAGGACTTACTTCCTTTTCACGCTTCCTTAGGAAATACCTGAGACCACCTGTTTGTTAGGCTGTCATACTGTGGTGATGGGTGTGTTGCTGTGATGTTGGAAACCATGCCACCAATATTTCAAATACCAGCAGGGCCGTTCATGGTAGGCCGATTTCACCAGAGCTCGCAGACAAAGACAGATGGAAGAAAGGAAGAAGCCGCAACTACTCCCTCAGGCTGCTGTTGTTCGTGCCATTGGGTCATCTCCGAGTCACGGAGACCCTGTGCGCCGCTGAACTGAACACCGCCTGGGCCAACCTCATAACCTCCAGGTTTGAGCCTGTTGTTGCAGCCCAGGTGTTAATCCATCTCATTTCTTTTTTTTCTGTGGACCCTCTACCAAGCCAGGTGTCCTTCTCCAGAAACTAGTATCTCCTGGCAATATGTGCAAAGTACATGAAATCAAATCTTGCCATCCTTCGCCCTAAGGAACATTCAGGATGTGTATCCCCCGGGACAGATTTGTGTGTTCTTCTGACAATCCACGGCAAATTCCATACTCCTCACCAACACCACAATCCAAATGCAGCCCCGGCTTCCTCGTTCCTTGTTCCACCTTCACACACATCGGAGGCAATTACCAACGCATTGGTTTGGTCCTTCACACGACACCTTTGCTTTTTGATTTCATAAAGAGGTCTTTTTAAAAAAAATCATTTTATTAGGGGCTCATACAACTCATCACA
>NW_022104838.1:5616-6141 GCF_000313985.2 Echinops telfairi | reverse complement strand
CAATGTTGTCTGTCTTTGATAATGATTATATGGCAATACTAAACCATTTTACAAGCAAGACATCTACAACATCAATGAAATGAACTATTCTTCTTTGCTAAGCACATTTCACTAAATATGAGGTGAAACTTTCAATAGCTTTACAACAATTGCGAAAACAGAATCGTTATCTAAAGCACTTCTAATTTGGTTGGAGCCACAAAAGGTAAATGTTTGGAGAATAGAAACATCTCTAAACCCTGCCTCATATGAATCAGCCTTGGGCTGTTGATATTGATGCTTATTTCTGTGGAGAAGTTAAGAGAGGCTAGTTACCCATACTACACCAAGTTTAAAACAAGTAAAAGTTCACTCCTCCTCATCTTAATACAAATGATCAGCACAATTCAAACCAAAACTCCAATGTGAGTTTTTGAAAGCAGAGACATAAATATTATAAAATATATTTGAGAAGAAAATTGCATTAAAATCTCAAAAATAGTTTAAATGTAAGAGTACATTTAGAGGAATTAAATTAAAAAGTTC
>NW_022104838.1:2774-4027 GCF_000313985.2 Echinops telfairi | reverse complement strand
CTTCATGGACATTGATGTTGGATCAAAGTGAAAGAAAATCCTTAACAACTTAAATCTTTATTCGTTGTTGTGTTTCTTATTGGTTCAGTTGTGAAGTTCTTGCTTCCATCAGGTTGAATTGCAATTCATGACGAAGGCTGTATTTTTTATCCTCATCATTAAGTACTTAAAACCTCTTTTATTTTCTGCAAATATTTTGTGTTAGCTGCATAATGCAAACACTATCAACTTCTTCATACCCCAACTTCTATTTGCTCAGCACACAGACTGAATAAATATGGCCATAGGATAAAGCCCTGACAACACTTTTACTGAATTTAATCCATATGGTATCCCTGTCCTCTGTTCAAACTGTTGTTTCTGAGTCTGTTTAGAGGTTTCACAAGAACACAATAATTGTTCTGAAGCACTTGTTATTTGTAATATTGCCTGTGATTTGTTATGATCCACATAGTGAAAGATTTTTGCAAAATACAGATAAAGATCTTTCTGTTATTCTATACAATGAGCCAGGGATCCATTTGCCATCAGCAATGATATCAATCATTTAAGTCATCTTCTTTGATAGATTCTACAGGCAAAATATTAAATGATGCAGGAATCATCAAGAGAAGTTGCAAAGAATACACAGAGTTGCTTTTCAAAAAAGAATGAGTCAGGGACTACAAGAAAGATGACCCTGATGTAGGTACAGCATCGGCAGTTCCCTGTGAATAGTTGCCAGATCTAAGGGGAAGGGAACCAATTGGAGGCATGCATACCTACCCTGGTATTTCAGTGTCTCGGGGACTATTTGGCTGTTCCCTACCGATGACTGATCTGTGCTTGCCACAAGACATGTCCCCCTGGGTTTCCCCACTCTGGACACGTGCTTGGTGATGTTCATTGCCTGCTAGCATAGGTAGGACATAGCCAGGGCACCCTGATTCTCCCCAGCCTCAGAAGCCTCAGTGTGCAAAGCTTCACTGCTGCCCACCCTTCACCCACATGATTGTTGATGTGCCCTGTGGTTTCCACGCCTGAGCAGTGTGCCTGGATCCTTTTAGCAGCAACCCCCCCCACCCCCCCCACCCCACCCCGCCCTCAACCCCATGGTCACAGGAATCCAAGCACTGCCTAGTGGTCACTTTCTGGGCATCTGCAGCTGTTCCCGCCTTCTTCCCCACTGTCACTGGGTCCCTAGTGCCACCAGGAAGCTACTTTCTGCATCTAGTTCCTCCTCCTTCCCCTGCTGCCACCTGAGCTCAAGAGCC
>NW_022104838.1:0-1093 GCF_000313985.2 Echinops telfairi | reverse complement strand
GAGCCTGTGAAGAAAATAAGCATATGCATGCCCAATGAGGGAACCATGAAGTTCGTCAACTAAATCCTCACAAAGATGAAAAAAGAAATCAAGGCATCAGCAATCATAGTAGGAGATTTCAACACACCACTGTCCAGGAAGGACAGATCAGTGGGAAAGAAGCTAAGCAAAGAGGTTACAGAACTAAGCACTATAATCAGGCAACTCAACCAGATATATATATTCAGAGCCCTCAACCCAAATGCAAAAAAAATACACATTCTTTTCAAATGCACATGGCACACATTTGAAAATAGACCACACCCTGGGCCACAAGTCAAGTTTGAGTAAATTAAAACATGCAGAGGTAAAACAGACTTCCTTCTCTGACCACCACGCCATAAAGCTGGAAATAAAAGAAAACAAGACAAAGTAAGCAAGGGCAAATACATGGAAGCTAAACAACCTAGGACAGTGTATCCGCCCACAGCCCCCAACCCCACCCCTGAAAAAAAAAAAGACAGAAGAAAGCTCTGCTGGGCAGAGCTTTTGTAGTACAGTTTCCTGACTAGGTGAGCATTGAGCACCTCACTCAATGTGAAGTGGTGCACCAAGTGGCAACCCCTGGAAAGATTCTCTCTGGTCAAAATGAATTTTTTTCGTAAAAGCAGTTTCACTTGAACCTTGTTGTTTTGTGCTGGCAGATTTAAAACAGCACTCTTCAGCTGTAAACATTGTTTCCTGCTCTGGAAGAATGCTGCAGAAACTATTGTGATGTTGAACAATTGTTGTGAGCTTATAAGCACAGTGCTATGGGAAAAACGACAAGTGTATGAATGGTTTTCTTCCTTCAAAAAAGGTGAAATGTCAATTGATGACAAACCTCCTTCTGGACATCTGTCAACTTCCAGAACAGATGAAAATGTCAACTCATAATGCATTTGGAGTTCATTTCACCAGGTCAGATTGTTAATCAAGCTTTCTATTTAGAGCAGCACTTCTCAACCTGTGGGTTGCAACCCCTTTGGGACTTGAACCACAGTTTCACAGGGGTCGCCTAAGACAATCAGAAAACACATATTTCTGATGGTCTTAGGAACCAAGACGCCACTCC
>NW_022104837.1:4940-6130 GCF_000313985.2 Echinops telfairi | reverse complement strand
TATGACAGCCTGTGACACTTTCTCACCCCTGGGCAGCCCTTACTGCTGCCAAGGGCAGATATGCCCCTTGTGGATTGGGCAATGGGTGTACATCACCAATGCATTTGGAAGCACACATTCTCTGCCTCATTGAGCCAACACAATGTGCAGTGCCTTAGGAGGAACTTCTGTGAACAGGCACCCTAATAGCACCTCTGGGGTGACGTGAACTCCTGAGATCAGGCACCAAGTCCTCAGCTACCATCAAGGGCACAAGGACTCAATCAGGATTGGGCACACTTCCTCACTTCTGTTCCATGGCCTATTGGCCTGCTGAGCATGTCAACAGATACTGGGTGCCCTGCTCCCACTTCCTCCCACATTTTCTCCTTTACCTTTACTTTCTGTTCATTTCCATTGTTTCCCTTTTATTCTTTCTTTTTGGATATGTCTATTGTTGTTGCTGTATTTCCCATCTTTTTCTTATTTTTGTTATTCTTTTTTTCCCTCTGTCCCCCTTTTAGTTTTGGTTTGTTTCCTATTTTTTTTCTTTTGTTTGTTTCTTCTTATTTTTATTATTTTCTTTTTCTTATCTTTCACTCTTGTTTTTATTTCTTTGAAAAAAATTATTTAGTATTTTTTCCTGTTTTTTCCCCTCTCCATTCAGTGGTAGACAGCAACCATTGTCCAACCACACCTGTAAATTATGGAATCACAAACAATGAGAAAAAGCCACAATTCACTATTGAACTACCTGATTAATGCTAGATGGTGGTCAAAACCACCCTAGCACCTCTTCAACTGCTCTATATGAAGTGAACTGTGCACACACACTTACTTTCTATAATATCCACCAAGAAACAGATTGTGAACATCTACATCCTACCAAGCTAGTGAGAAGACTAGCACATACAACTGTACTCATTCACATATATAAAATAATAACAAAAAAGAAATAAATGGACATAACATGGCAACATGCAATCAACAAATAAATACAAATACAAAAATATTTTTGGAGACAACTGACAACTTCAGTTTACATGAAGAAACAGAATGGCTCAATAACCAAACTACAGGCCCAGAAAGTCTTATTCAAGAATAATTGGCAGAAGAACTAACTGATAAGGAATTCAAAGATTGATAATATAAGAACAAACTGACAAAAATGGAATATTAAAAAAATATTAAACACAGAAATCCAGAAGTTT
>NW_022104837.1:3129-4373 GCF_000313985.2 Echinops telfairi | reverse complement strand
CTACAAAAAGTTAATTACAACAGAGAACCAAAGAGTGAGAGAGAGCTTTGATTGTTTGACACTAACTGTACAGTCAAGAAGACAATGGGATAAATACATATCAAACCCTGAGGGGGTGGGGGAAGGCACCAAGAATTACAAACCAAGCCAAATTGTTCCTGTGGTAGTTATGTAATTGTCAAATTGAGAGGATTATGAGTGAAGGGGTGGAGTCTAGTCTGTCAATCGGATCATAGGCAATGAGCCTTCTGTATGGGCATGGCCTTCTCCTGAGAATTCTGGGAAATCTGGGATTTTTCCTCCTTGGAGGTGGGAGACTCTGTGTTCACACCCTGGGAGACAGAGCAGCTGACAAGACACATGAATCCACCCTGATGCAGATACCCCTGCCAGTGCTGAGATGTTTCCTATGACACTGGATCCAAAGATTTTCTACCCACTGGCCTGTGATCTTCTACATTTGGCATCATTACATGTGCTTCATGAGTCTAAAGAGAACTTTAGAGATTGCTATCGGACATATGGGCTAATATCGGACTTATGAACTTGGATTGGGTTCAGATGCTTTCTCAATGTTCAATTGCTCTTGTATATAAATCTCTTTCTTATACACAGACGCGTGTCCATGGATTTGTTTCTCTAGTCTACCCAGACTAACACAGTGACTCAAATATGAAGAAAAATTTAAGACACTTCTAAATAAACAAAAAATGAAGGACATGTTTTTTAAAACCCAACTAGACCAGTCTTGCAAGAAAATCTGAAAAGAAGAGTTTTCTAGACAATGAATCAACAATTGCAAACTACAACTTGAGATTTGCAGACATGACAAGGTCCTGCAGAAGTCAGCCCACATATAGAAATACCTCATAAAAGTAAAATAAACATACAGACTGAAAAGAGGGAGCCAGAGATATCACTTTATCAATGAGGACAACTACAAAATAGAGATAAGAAATGTTATTGTTACAGAAATTGCCAATGGAGAAGACAAGATCATTTCAAAATAGAATATATTGATTTAAATTTGGTAAGAAAAAAATAAATAAATTGCAATGTAACTTCAAAGAAATGGAATAAAGCTTGCATCAAACTTTTAAAAATGTTTGCATTTAAAAACTTTTAAAATTTTAAAAAGTTTGCATCAAACTTTTAAAAATGGAAAATCAGAAAATTTTAAACATTAGAACAGCAACCAAAAAGAAAACTCAGAAGCAAAATGAACTCAGCACAGTATTGGGGGA
>NW_022104837.1:0-1493 GCF_000313985.2 Echinops telfairi | reverse complement strand
TGAATTTGGAGAGGAAAGCACAAACAAACATAAAACAAAACCCAAATGATCTTCAAAGACAAAATTAAGACATCAACAAAAGAGAGGAAAATAATATAATTATGTTTAGCAGTAAGACAAAAACAAAAAACTCAGAAAGTATTGAAAAAAAATCTATTTCCAAAAAATGCAGCATAAAACATTATCATGATCATTGAAGCCACTATCACCATAAAAACATAACAAAATGAGAGCAATAAAACCATACTTATTGATAGCAACATTGAATGTATATGGACCAAACTCACCAGTTGAGAGACAAAAATTAATAGAATGCATAAGACAACATGAGCCTTTAATATTTTTCTTACGAGAAACACACCTTAGATATAAAAACAAGCATAGACTAAAACCATCAAAGAATGGAAAAGATATAAAGCAAACAGCAGTCAAAAAAATCAGGATTAGCAATTTTAACCTAAGACCAAACAGACATCCAAATAAAAGCCAGAATGAGAGATAAAGAATGTCATTATATAATCAAGGAAGCTTCAATTGAACACATAACTATAACCATAATTAATAACTTTGCACCAAGTTAATGATCTTCAAGATACATTAATCAAATTCTTATAGACATGAAAAGACCAATAGACCATAAAATGATAATACTTGGAGAATTCAACACATTACTTTCTAGCAACAACTGATCAACTAGAAAGAAAATCAACAAAGATTCAGAAGAACTAAACACAAGTAACTTTACCTCTTAGACATATGCAGAATATTCATACAAAAAGCACAATATACATTATTTTCTAGTGCTCGTGCCACATTTTAGGTCATAATGTAAGCATTAATAAATTTAAAACATTGAAGTAATGCAGACATTTATTAAGATCACAATACAATAAACCTAGAAATCAGCCAAACAACAAGCAACTCTTAAAAGTCAATGGAAATTGAATGCACTTCACTAAAAACTGCTTTTGTAAGTGAAGAAATAAGAACACAATGAAAAAAATACCTTGAAACAAATGAAAAAGAAAATGCAACATACCAAAATCATTGACACTGTAACGCCGTACTCAGGGACCATGTTGTAGCAATGAGCGCATACATCAAAGAGGAAGAAATAATGGAAATAAACACCTCAATACATCAACCACAACAATTGGAATAAGATAAAAAAATAAATCCTCAGAGACTAGAAGAAAAGAAATAATAAAGATTAGAGTAGAAATAGTGAATAGGAAATTTAAAAACTCTTAATCAACAGAACAAAATTTTGTTTTTACAAAAGGATTAACAAAATTGATGCACCACTGGCAAAGCTAGCAAAGACAAATAGCAAATGCTATGAATAAAAAATGAAATTGATGATAGTACAAAAGAATTGAGATAAAAAATAAACAGTATTATGAAAAACTATTTTCCAACAAAGTTGAAAACCTAGAAGAAATGGATAAATTTCAAAACAAAACAAACAAACAAAAGAAATGGATAAATTTCTA
>NW_022104836.1:4836-6146 GCF_000313985.2 Echinops telfairi | reverse complement strand
CCACCAACTCAGTTCCAACCCATGTGGGCCTGTGCACAACACACTGAATGGACACATGGCCCTGGTCACCCTGACTGAGCCCACTGGCACAGCCGCTGTAAGCTGTTCACGAGAGCTGGAAGCCTCGCCTTTCTCCTGCAGTGCCGCCCGCTCATGTTTCCAACTGCTGATCTGTGGTTAGAAGCTTCATGCAGAATCTTCACACCACCAGAGCTCTGGTAAGGGATATGTTTATGGCAAGTGTTTAAAAAATACAAAGAAGACAAAAGAAAAACTGAAGAATACCTCTCATCTTATCAATACCTCTCATCTTACTCAACATTTTGATGTATATCCTTTCAGCAAGCATGTAAACATGTTTTTCAAAAGCATGCTTTATTGCCTAATGCAGACAGAATTGCAAAGAAATTTCATATCACTCTCACTGCCATCAAGTCAATTCTGGTTCACAGTGACCCCACAGGGCAGGCTAGAACTGCCCCCTGCAAGATCCGCAGAGCATTTACAAGCGTAGAAAGTCTCATCCCTCTCCTGCGGAGGAGCGAGTGAATTCACTGACCCTGCAGTGAACCAATGTGCAACCTGCTCTGCCACCAGGACCACTCCTTCGTGTCATTAAACATAAATAGAGGTGGCTGTTTTCAGGATGACTCCAAATCTCAACATCGTTGACTCCATTTCAACCCATAGTGAGTCTTTGGGACAGAGTATAACTGCTCCTTTGGTTTTCAGAGGGTGCAACTCTTTCCAAGAGCAAAAGCCTAAACTTTCTCCCCTGAGGCAGACTGATGGAACCCAACTGTTGACCTTGCCATTAGCAGCCCAGCATGTAACCAACCATACCACCAGGGATTGACCTCATGGCTACTCAGAGTTCCTTTAATTTGTTGTTGTCGGTTGCTGTGTGGTTGATTCCGACTGCTGGCACCCTGATTTGGGCAGAGAACTGCTCCTTTGGGTTTTCAAGGCTGCCATTTTTCGGAAGCAGACCACCAGGTCTGTCTTCTGATGCTCACCCAGGATGGTATGAGCTGCCAGTCCTTCGTTTGGCTGGTAGACCAGCTTTGAACGCTTTGTGCCATCTTCAATCCGCATAGTCAGCAGTTCCAAACCACTATCCTCAAGAGAAAGATGAGGCTTTCTATTCCCATAAAGACTTAAAAGTCTTGGAATCCACAGGACCAGTTTTGCCCTGTCCTATAGGGTCCAATACGTTGGAATGGACAGGACCAGTTTGCCCTGTCCTATAGGGTCCAATACGTTGGAATGGACAGGACCAGTTTGCCCTGTCCTATAGGGTCCTATACTTT
>NW_022104836.1:2280-3227 GCF_000313985.2 Echinops telfairi | reverse complement strand
TATAAGGATGTACCAAAAATCAGAAGACAAGAAAATGTACACTTTTACAAATTCAATTATCCTCAACAAAGTTTTTGAATTTATAATTTTCCTAACTTAGGTATATGGTTTATAAGTCTCTTATTTTGGTTATTAAGTTCTACAATTTTTTTAATTTACTAATTTAAAATTTTACCAGTATGGAACCTAATCTGACAAATGTGTTTCTATGTATATAACAGTAAGCTATCATTGTATTATGCATAAATATGATTTTATCACTGAAGTTCCTGGTCAATTTTTGTGAGAAAAAGACAAAAGCATGTACCATTTAAAGGGAAAAAAAGAGGATGTGAAATTTGATCTTAAATTTTAAATCACTGCACGAGAGTTCGGGCATTTAAAAGGGAAGCACATAGAGAATCAACAGAAATAAATGGGAACCTGAAAAAGATAAGCAGTCCCTGCTCGTTGGTCAGAAGAGCAGAGCGAGTGGGAAGGTAAGTCCTTGAAGATAAACTGCAAGGCTTGTCCACTTGACAGAGGAGTTTAATTTCATTCTGTAAGATATGATGATACAGGCAGCAGGAGTTCTGCACCCAGCAGCTGTGATAGGTAGGTTTATTGTGCCAACCTGGCCAATAAACACATGTTGGATTAATAAGGTTGCAGTTTAATTGAAGGGCAAAGAGATAAATGGCTTGTTGAGCCTCACCTTTCTGTCTCTTGCTCTATGATGATGGGACCAGTTCTCTGCCTCAACGCATGAGCTACACTATCTGTGGGGCATCCAACCCATGGACCGTGTCCCTATAGTTTGAGGTTCCTTCGAGTCTTGCTTTGCCACATTGCTGGAGTATACATCGCTTGAGCTGGGAACTGTCAGACCCTGTCATCTGGCTGACTGTTGGTGACCCACCCTGCTGTTTGCTGCCTGTGACTGGATTGCCTGTATTGCTCTACAGAAG
>NW_022104836.1:0-926 GCF_000313985.2 Echinops telfairi | reverse complement strand
GCACTAACAGAATCTCAGGTTGGCGAGATCTACAAGGTCCTGTGGCCACATAACTTGTGATGCTCCACAGGCCTCTACAACTGTGCCTGGACAAATATGCTTGCAGATCTAGGTTATGTCTGCATCGCTCTAAAGATAAGCTCATCATTTCTTACTGAGAAAGTCTGATCTATCCTTGGGCAGTTTCAGTTGAAACCTTTTATTTATATCCAAAGCCCCTTCCATAATAAATCTATACTTCAAAGCTTTATAATTTATATTCTCCTTTAGCACAAGTTAAGGAGCCCTGGGGGTGTAGTGGGCTATGTGTTGGGCTGCTAAGTGCAAGGCAATCAGTTTGAGCCCAGAAGTTCCTCTCCATGAGAAAGATGACGCTTTCTGCTCCCATGAAGACTGCCGGCCTCAGTACCCACACGGGGCGGTTCTACTGTAGGGCTGTTATGCCTTGGAACAGACTTGATGGCAGTGATTTTTTGTCTTGCCTTAATTTACGTTTGAAGGAGATCAGAAACCATTTCCGGGAAGGTAACTCTTGTTATAAACCAGGATTATGATCTGTTCCCGTAACTGTACCCCATATGTTCTCTTCCACAGACTCATAGAATCACCACTACTAAAACAGTATGAAGCCATAACCTCTCCTTGTTCCCGCTAGTCTCCCTGAATAGAAAGCTACTTGATTCTTCCTATCCAGACCTACCTCAGCCTCAACGTGAAACACTGGCTGTCCTATAACATGTATTATCTACACATGCTATTTAGTGCCAATGAAAAAAATTGTATCTATTGAACATTTGCTGTGTATCAGGTATATGTGGCATATAGGAGCATACACATATTATCTCATTTACTCTTTACAACTACCCCAAAGAGTATGTAAAATGACTACTTCCGGTTCCTAAAATGTTGCAACTTAAGGGTTTATG
>NW_022104835.1:0-6149 GCF_000313985.2 Echinops telfairi | reverse complement strand
TTTTCTCTTATTGTAAGCTTGCAAAGTATTGTAGATTTTAGTAATAAGGCCTTTGTTTGATGTGTCATTGCTAAAGATGTTTTCCCAGTCGGTGGACTCTCTTATTACTCTCTTGGTGAATTCTTTCGATGTACACAGGTATCTTATCTTCAGTATATCCCACTTCTCTGTTTGTGACTCCTGTGTTTTTATACTTCTCTATTTCTGATAGCCTATGTATTCCCTGTGCCAAGGTTCTCAGGTTGTCTCAATTCCCTCCTTAATGGCTCTAATTATTTGGGATTTTTTAAAATATCAAGGTCTGTGATGCACCTTGAGTTTATTCTTGTGCATGGAGTGAGGTCAGGGTCTTGCTTCATTTTTTCTGCAGGTGGATATCCATTTTTTCCAGCACCATTTACTGAAGATGGCATCTGCTTCCCATTTAGTATTTTTTAGGTCCTTATCAAAGATCACTTGCCTGTATGCTGATGTTTTTATTTCTGGGTCTTCAGCTCTTTTCCATTGGTCTGAATATCTGTCATTATACCAGTACCACACTGTTTTGACTAATGTGGCCATATAGTAGGTGCTAAAGTCAGGTAGAGCACTTTGTCCCACTTTGTCCTCCCACTTTGTCCTTCTTCTTGAGGAGTTCTTTGCTAATTCTGGATTTCTTCCCCTTCCATATGAAGTTGGTAATCTGTTTTTCCAATTCTTTGAAGAAGGATGGTGGTATTCGTATTGGGATAGCATTGAACTTATATAGTGCCTTGGGCAGAACTGTCATCTTTACTATATTGAGTCTGCCAATCCATGAGCATGGGATATTCTTCCATTTGTTGAGGTCACTCTTGATTTCTTGTAGTAGTGTTTTACAATTTTCCTCATACAAATCTTTTGCGGTTTTTTTGTCAGGTATATCCCTAGGTATTTCAATTTGTGCTTGGCTATTGTAAAGGGTACTACCTTTTTAATCGTCTCTTCTATGGTCTTGTCTGATGTGTAGAGCAGTCCTATAGACTTCTGTTTGTCGATTTTGTATCCTGCCACTCTGCCATATTCCTCTATTGCTTCCAACACTGCACTTGTGAAGTTTAATGGATCTTCGATGTATAGAATCTTATCATCTGTGAATAATGATAATTTTGCCTCTTCCTTCCCCAGATGAATACCTTTAATATCTTTCCTTTGTCTTATGTTGTTAGCTAGGACCTCCAGCACGATGTTAAATAGGAGTGGTGACAAGGGGCATCCTTGTCTGTTCCCCTTTTACAGTGGAATTGTTTTCATCTTTTCTCCATTAACTACCACGTTGGCTATTGATTTTTCATATATGGCTTGTATAATATTGAGGAATTTTCCTTCTATTCCTATCCTCTTGAGTGTCTTAAATAGGAATGCTTGTTGGATGTTGTTGAATGCTTTTTTCATATCTATCTATATTATCATGTGCTTCTTATCATTTTTCCTGCCAATGTGGCGAATAGTGATTTCAGCAGTTTTTTAATAGTTTTCATGAGTCAGAATTGACTCAATAGCAGCAAGTTTTATGTATTTTACAGTCCTGATTAAATTTATTTTTAGGTATTCTGTTCTTTTACAGATCATTGTAAATGACATTGTTTTCTTCGTTTCAATTTCAGATTTCTTATTGCAGGTGTACAGAAATCCAAATTATTTTCATTTGAACTCTGCAACTTTGTTGAATCCCTCTATTAGCTCTATAAGTTCTCTTGTGGGCTCTTATGCTTCTATATGTAGGAGGATACCATGCATGAATAGAAATAATTTTACTTCTATTCCAATCTTCATAACTTTTATTTCCTTTTTTTGTCATATTGCACTGACTAGGGCTTCTAATACAATATTGAATAGAAGTGGTGAGAGTGGGCAATCTTGTCTTGTTCCTGATTTCAAGAGGAAAGTTTTCAGTCTATCTCTGTTTGTTGTTAGCTATTCACTTCTCATCTAGGCTTTGAATCATATTTAGAAATTTCATTTCTATTCCAATATTCTTTAGGGTTTTCATTAAGAAAGTGTGTTGTGTTTTGTGTAATATTTTTTTAGATCCATAGAGATAATCATACGGTTCTTTTCCTTTGTTTTACTGATTGGAGTGTTACATTGATTGATTTTCTTTTAACATTTATCTATTCCTGCATTCCTGGAAAAACATCGAACTTCATTGTAGTATATAAATCTTTTAATATGCTGTTGGATTCTGTTCTGTAGTATTTTTCTGAAGAGCTTTACATCTATATTCACAAGAGATGTTTCTTTACTTTTGGTATCTTTGTCTGGTTGGGGTAGGAGAATTATGTTTGCTTCATATAATAAATTAGAGAGTATTTCTTTCCTTCCTACTGTTTGGAAGAATTTAAACTGTATGGGTGCCAATTCTTCTTTCAATGTTATGTAACTCTCCTCAGTGAAATCATCTGGTCCAGGACTCTTTTTGTAGGGATTTTTTTTATCACTGATTTGATTGTTTTACGTGTTGTGGATCTGTTGATACTTTCTACTTCCCCATGAGTCAGTATGGGTAGGTTATGTGTTTCTAAGAATATATTTAATTTTATCTAGGTTACAGTAGTTAATATTCTGCTATAACTCTAAGTTTTTTTTCTAATCAGTTGTAATGTCCCCTCTTTTATTTTTTATCTTGGTTATTTAAGTCTTTTGTCTTACTTTATCAGTCTAGATAAGGCCTGTCGAATTCATTGATTTTTTTTCATAGAACCAACTTCTGGTTTTATTGATATTCCCTATTGTTACAGAACAAGGGTTTCATTTTGATAACTAAGGTGTAACTGTGAAGTTCCTCAAGTGGGTGATACTTCAATTTTTTGCTTCACATGAGAAGGAATTCATGCTGAAGCCTGTTTTGTAATCCAAGTGAATTTTTATAAAGGACAAAAATTTCTGGTTTTACAGTCTCAAAAGAGTACACGCTATTTCAGGGAAGCATGCCAAACCACACAGAAGCCACGCTGGAACGCGCAAGTTGACACGAGCAACCTCTTGGAACAACGCACCCACATGTGTGGGACTGAGGCCAGAGAGAGATCACAGCAGGACTCGAGCAGTAGCAGGAGCTGGGTAAAAAGAGTAAGTGAGAAGAGAGAGAGGCCTTGGGCTCCAAATAGGTTCTGCATGGGCGCATGTGGGTTACAGGCAGGCCTGGAGCTGGCACTGAGGGGCCCACCCAGGGGGCACATGTGTGCCTCCTACCTCCACCTGCCTCTGACCAGGAGCATGGTAAAAAAAGCAAAGAGAAAAACAATAGAAACCGTAGCCTCCTCGCCCCTCCCGCAACGCTCTCCTTACAGATCCTTCCTGGCGCTCCAGTCTGACTGCCTGCCATGGCTGACAAGGAAGCAACCTTTGATGACGCCGTGGAAGAACACATGATCAACGGGGAGTATAAAATATGGAAAAAGAACACCCCTTTTCTTTACGATTTGGTGATGACCCATGCTCTGGAGTGGCCCAGCCTAACTGCACAGTGGCTTCCAGATGTAACCAGACCAGAAGGGAAAGATTTCAGTATTCAACAACTTGTCTTGGGCACACATTCATCGGATGAGCAAAACCACCTTGTGATAGCCAGTGTGCAGCTCCCTAATGATGATGCTCAGTTTGATGCCTCACACTACGACAGTGAGAAAGGAGAATTTGGTGGTTTGGTCTCTGTCAGTGGCAAGATTGAAATAGAAATCAAGATCAACCATGAAGGAGAAGTAAACCGGGCCCATTACATGCCCCAGAACCCTTGCATTATTTCAACCAAGACTCCATCCAGTTCTTGTTTTTGACTACAAAAAACACCCTTCTAAACCAGACCCTTTTGGAGAGTGTAACCCAGACTTGCGTCTCCGTGGACATCAGAAGGAAGGGTATGGACTTTCATGGAACCCAAATCTCAGCGGGCACTTGTTTAGTGCTTCAGATGATCATACCATCTGCCTGTGGGAAATCAGTGCTGTTCCAAAGGAAGGAAAAGTGGTGGATGCAAAAACCATTTTTACTGGACATATTGCAGTTGTTGAAGATGTTTCCTGGCATCTACTTCATGAGTCTCTGTTTGGGTCGGTTGCTGATGATCAGAAGCTCATGATCTGGGATAATCGTTCAAACAATACTTCCAAACCAAGCCACTCAGTTGATGCTCACACTGCTGAAGTGAACTGCCTTTCTTTCAATCCTTATAGTGAATTCATTCTTGCCATAGGATCAGCTGGCAAGACTGTTGCTTTGTGGGATCTAAGAAATCTGAAACTCAAGTTGCATTCCTTTGAATCACATAAGGATGAAATATTCCAGGTTCAGTGGTCACCTCACAATGAATCCATTTTGGCTTCCAGTGGTACTGACTGTAGACTGAATGTCTGGGACTTAATTAAAATTGGAGAGGAACAATCCCCAGAATATGCAGAAGATGGACCACCAGAGTTGTTGTTTATTCATGGTGGTCACACTGCCAAGATATCTGACATCTCCTGGAATCCCAATGAACCTTGAGTGATTTGTTCTGTATCAGAAAATAACATCATGCAAGTGTGGCAGATGGCAGAGAACATTTATAATGATGAAGACCCTGAAGGAAGTGTGGATCCAGAAGTACAGGGGTCCTAAATATTCTGTACTTCTGATTTTAGGTTCCCCTTTTTTTCTCTAAACCAGGAGATTGATTTTTAACACTGGTTTTGAGATATAAGACTATGTTTGGCAGAGAGACCGTAAGGCAAAATTTAATTTTAGAAAAGGTGCTTGGACCTTTTCCCAAAGAGGTTGAAGCACCCCAGTATGTCTCCTTCTGATGGGGTGTGTACTTAGAGGGTAGAATTATCTGAAGCCTTAACACCAAGCACCTGGTGCTTTTGTTTCACAGTGACTGAGTCTACCACTCTATCCTTTAATAAAG
The DNA here is from genome assembly GCF_000313985.2 of Echinops telfairi. Lineage (NCBI taxonomy): Eukaryota > Metazoa > Chordata > Mammalia > Afrosoricida > Tenrecidae > Echinops > Echinops telfairi. The sequence continues at coordinate 1,243 of NW_022104835.1, read as the reverse complement.
GTAAGACTGTTAGGAAAATCTGAACAGCCTTAGCCTTTAGGTTAGAAGCTGAATTACTTCTAAGTCAGTAGTAAAAATTAACTTTGACACAAGGTAAATCATGAGAGTCAGTTTAGCCTTTTAGAAAAAGTATTTTGTCCCAGGATTCATTTTGAAGTCTTAATCTTGGCACAAAAGAATTTTCAACTCTAAATCCATGTAATGAAAACAGCTGCCTTTCGGACCCCATATATTCCATCCTTTACCTCCCTGCTTGCCCCTCCCCGCCAAAAAAGTTTTAATTTGGGTCAACCTAAGGCAAGGTACTTTCCTCACAACACTGCAAGATGTGTCCGTATATTCATCCTTTACTCAACGTGCAGGTGAGGGCTGCTACTGGAGGGCAGGAGACTCAGTCAGTGTTCCATTCCTTGGTGCATGGAGATCAGCACAGCCTGGGAAAGAGAATCCTAGGGTATTCTGCCTCCAGCCAACTCACATCAGTCAGTGTTTGTCGTTTTCACAGGGTGGACTGCTTGCCAAGTCCATGGTGCACTCTGGTGGGGGTGGGGGGTGGGGGGAAATGTGTCCAAAGGGTATGTGTAACTCTTTGCTAGGAAGCTTTTTTTTTGTTTCTGGGTTACAAATTCTGCCATAGATTTCTAAACAGCTCCTGCAAAGCTGAGAGAAATAAAGATTACATTTCTACTTTCTACAACTTGAAATTCTGTTGAAAGTTTATAATGAATTCCTGATGTTTTAGTGTAAGCTGGGTTGGGGAGAGGTTGCTACGAGTACGGTGTACATAAGGTCAAGGGTGGCTTTCCCCAGCAAATATTCGAGTGCCTCTTATTTATGGAACAGTGTGAATGGAAATCTATGTATTCAATGGGAGAGGGCTAGCTAACAATTTTGTCTGCCCAGGTAATTAACTTCACAAAAATAGCGCAATGCTTTATAGCTTCCATTTCTTTGACTTAATCATTGCCTTTTCCCTGTTGTATTTTTATAATCTTACCCATGTTAACAGATTATTTTTAATTATAAGATTGTCATTTCTGAAATATGTAAATCAGTATGCCTGGATAACACACAATAAAAGAAAATCTAAGTAAGTACTGCCCACCTGCATTTGAGCATGCCTAGTTCTGAGGTGGGGGTGGGGTCTTCATGCGTGGCTAATGCTCACCTGATTCCTTTCCAACCTCCTCTAGGGGGACTGTACAGGCATGGGAGGGACAAACCCTCATCCCTGTCTCTAACT
>NW_022104834.1:5802-7177 GCF_000313985.2 Echinops telfairi | reverse complement strand
ACATATCATTTAGAGCACGCCTCATTATTCACATGTCATTTTGTTCTCTGTATCCCTAGACACAAATCATCAGTGCACCAAGGAAAGGTGACCGAGACTCTAGAACTCATGCCAATACGTGGCTCTTCTCCGTGCAATTTTGAACCCGCAGAACGTATCCAAGGCCCACATATTGGCCTTACCTGACCTCTCCCAGGGAAATCTCAGTCACTCGTACCCTTACAGTAGCTACAAGAAGAGAGAATGAACGATAAAGAAAAAAATAATCCAATGTCATAAATCCAGATGGATATAACTAACTTCCTCTGCCACCTCCAGCAGTCTTTACCTCTCTGGCAATCAGTCGATTCCAACTCATAGCACCTCTCTAGGACAAAGTAGAATTGCCCCTGTGATTTTCCAAAGCTGGAAATCTTTTTGAGAGCAGAAAGCCATGTTTTGTGCCTGCTGAGTGACTGGTGGGTTTGAACCTTGGACCTTCAGGTTGGCAAACCAAAACCTACCAACAGCTCATCCTTTACATTTTCTTTCTACTTGAGCCCTTGGTATCAGGTCTTTTTTCTCTTCCCCCTCTACCCCCGAGAACCCTTGATAAATTATAAATTATTTATTGTTTTCATATCTTACACTGACAACTGTCTGCTGTCTCCCTTCACCCACGTTTCTGTTGTTCATCCCCAGGGCATGGGGTGGGGGTGGGGAGCGGGTTAAACATGTCGATCCTTGGGATCAGTCCCCTCTTTCTCCCCCTTCTAACCCCCACCTTCTCCCTACCCTCCTGGTATCACTACTCCCATTACTGTTCCTGGGGTTTATCTGTCCTGGGTTCCCTGTGTTGAGAGCTCTTATCTGTAACAGGCACTGGTCTTGCCGGGTTTGTAAGGTAGAACTGGGGTCAACAAAGGGGAGGGGAGGAACATTAAAGAACTTGAGTAATGTTGTGTGTTTCGTCAGTGTTATAATCTTAACACCTTGTTCTATCAACCCTCTGGTTTAGGATGAATAAAATAATCGATACATTTTTAAAATAAAACAGTCTATAGGATAAAAAAACAGTTAATTACTGCATATTTCAAAGATGAAATCCCAACTGTTTAAAGGAAATTTCCATCATGATGAATTTTTAAAGTGACGTTGGCTTCCAGCTATGATGAAGTAGAGCTTATTGAACAAACTAATTCTCCTGCTGAGAACAATAAAAGCTGGTTTTTTTAAAAAGAAAAGAACAGAACTGTTTCAAGCTGTTGGCGAGCAAATCAGTCAAGGTTTGATTGTCCAACAGCCCAGGAAGAAAAGAAACCCAATGAAGTGAATTCTATAGTCTCAACTACATTTCCTTCCTGGGGCATTATTTATTTTGTCAAGAGGTGTAGAA
>NW_022104834.1:4391-5702 GCF_000313985.2 Echinops telfairi | reverse complement strand
AGCCCAGGAAGAAAAGAAACCCAATGAAGTGAATTCTATAGTCTCAACTACATTTCCTTCCTGGGGCATTATTTATTTTGTCAAGAGGTGTAGAAACCAAACAACAAGGGGCATCCTGGAACTCATGGTTGGCGAGGGCTTTCTTTTAAAAGATAAAAAATAAATTGGCCACTAAGGCTATCACTGTAGCTAGGAGTTGAGGGGTGAGCAAGATCCCAGAGATTGGGCAACCAAAGACAAAGAAGTCAAAATGCCATTTACCCTCAAAACGATTCCTAACCTGGGCATGCAAGGGCAAGCAGTCAAGAAACGCAGCAGAAAGTAACTACTGAGAGAAAAGAAAGCCCGCGACCAGTCATTTTTGGCTCTCGTGATACTGCAAAGACCTGAGTGGAAAGGAGGAACCTGGCGAGCCCCCAGGTTCGCACTTGAGACCCTTGAAGAACTACACCCTGGTAGTGAAGGCAGTGGTGGCATTCAGCAGGTTCACACCAGTTCTGCAGCACTGATACCTAAATTTTGGTTGAGTTTGGTGAACCGGTTGTTAAAATGGCTCTTATAATCCTGGTTCTTTTTAAGGTGGGCGACCTGGCAGCCACCAATGTGGAAATCACAAATTTACTTTCCTTACTTTTTTCTTTTTTATCATTTTTAATGTTCATCTTCAAAATAGCTTATTCTAAGCACCCATCGTAATGTTTATGCCATCCATAGGTATGAAAAAAGTGATGGAACTATGCTTGTAATGTTCACGCATTCATTTCATAAGACTTGTTATACTCATGATCACACACTACCTTTTTATTCCCTTGCATTTATTACTTCAGTAACCAAACATCTCACGTAAAGAGAAGAAGTGCCCGGCAACCCGAGGGTGACCCACTGTCAGTCATTCGTTTCAGCTTTGTGTTAAGCCCCCAATTCCCAAGCGAAATTATGAGTGAATTATGCAATCCCTGAAAGTGTTCAAAAGCTAAAAATATTGTCAGAACAATCGCTGTAAGTTCAGAAAAAGCAGAAAGGAGTTTTTCAAAGATGGAAATAATATATGCAGAGAAGAGTAGTCGCCTGTTTCTAATGTATCAAACACAATGACTGTTGTCTAATTGGCCCACCTCTAAAGGAATAGGATCCCGCTCCCACAGCTGAAAGATGCTTAAGGATCACAGAGCCAGTGATGCTCAGACAAAAGCGAAGAATTTTGTAGGTGAGGACACCAATCAAGAAGCAATATGGTGAGAATGACGATGGCAATGAATGTACAAGTACGCTTTACACAATGGATGTGTGTATGGATTGTGATAAGAGTTG
>NW_022104834.1:2609-4291 GCF_000313985.2 Echinops telfairi | reverse complement strand
TTCCTTACTTTTTTCTTTTTTATCATTTTTAATGTTCATCTTCAAAATAGCTTATTCTAAGCACCCATCGTAATGTTTATGCCATCCATAGGTATGAAAAAAGTGATGGAACTATGCTTGTAATGTTCACGCATTCATTTCATAAGACTTGTTATACTCATGATCACACACTACCTTTTTATTCCCTTGCATTTATTACTTCAGTAACCAAACATCTCACGTAAAGAGAAGAAGTGCCCGGCAACCCGAGGGTGACCCACTGTCAGTCATTCGTTTCAGCTTTGTGTTAAGCCCCCAATTCCCAAGCGAAATTATGAGTGAATTATGCAATCCCTGAAAGTGTTCAAAAGCTAAAAATATTGTCAGAACAATCGCTGTAAGTTCAGAAAAAGCAGAAAGGAGTTTTTCAAAGATGGAAATAATATATGCAGAGAAGAGTAGTCGCCTGTTTCTAATGTATCAAACACAATGACTGTTGTCTAATTGGCCCACCTCTAAAGGAATAGGATCCCGCTCCCACAGCTGAAAGATGCTTAAGGATCACAGAGCCAGTGATGCTCAGACAAAAGCGAAGAATTTTGTAGGTGAGGACACCAATCAAGAAGCAATATGGTGAGAATGACGATGGCAATGAATGTACAAGTACGCTTTACACAATGGATGTGTGTATGGATTGTGATAAGAGTTGCATGAGCCCCTAATAAAATGATTTTTTTAAAAAGAAACAATATGGAAGTATCTTAAATAATAGTTTTAGTTTTTTGTTAGGTATTATTTTGCATTTTTTCATTAATATTTTAAAACTCTTGTAATCTGTTGTTTTGTACCTCTTTTATTGTTCTTATTTAAATATCAACCATATCAAATAATAAACTGCCTTTCAGTATATCTTTTTTTTTTTAATACTTAAAACAGTCATTAGGGCAGCGAACCAGTTGTTAAATTATTTGAATCCCACTACTGAGTAAAGGCCATTTAGCCCTTACAGTGCCTGAAACACAGCTTTGAAGTTTCTCAATCTCTCGTGAGAGCAGAGTGCTCTTCCCACATTTAGCTGAATACCTGAAGAAAAACAAATTTAAGCTTTTTTGGTGGAGGAAGCTTCAGAATGTTTTGTGCATAATGTCCGGCATTCCATCAACAGTTACCAACTATGTCAAAAATAAGGACAAACTTGCCAAATGTCAAGAGAAACAAAAAGACAATGGAAACAATTGCACACATGACCCGGGTAGTGTAGTTATTCGCCTTTAGAGGACCTTTGATTGATGCCAGAACAGTGTGCCCAAGGCGGTAAAGACTAATCTGTTGAAGAAATCGAGAACAGATGGAGACTGCAACTAGAGAAATAGAATCTTTAAAAATGAATCAAATGGAGCCATCAGGAAAATGCAAATGAGAACTACAATGACATAGCACTACACACCCACTAGAATAGCTATAATTAAAAAGACGGATAATAACAAGTGTTGGGGAGGATGTGGAGACATCGAAGGCTTCATACACTGCTAATGGCATTGTAAAATAGTACAGCCACTTTGGAAAAGAGATTGGCAGTTACTCAAGAGTTTAAATATAGATAGAGCTATCCTACCACCCAGCAATTTTCCTTCTATATATACACAGAAGAAAAACAAAAATATGTGTCCGCACAAAGAGTTACATATGAAGATCGTACCAGC
>NW_022104834.1:0-998 GCF_000313985.2 Echinops telfairi | reverse complement strand
TACCTGATCCCATCAACACCTTGTGATCACACAGGCTGGTGTGCTTCTTCCATGTGGGCTTGGTTGCTTCTCAGTTAGATGGCCATTTGTTTCTCTTCAAGCCTTTAAGACCCCGGATGCTATCTCTTTGGATAGCTGGGCACCATCGACTTTCTTCACCACATTTGCTTATGCACCTGCTTTGTCTTCAGCGATCGTGTCAGGGAAGGTGAGCATCACAGAGTGCTGTGCTAGTAGAACAAGTTGTTCTTGCATCGAAGGAGTGCTCTAGTGGAGACCCAGTGTCCATCTGCTGCCGTAATACTTTACAAATAAATATAAGTACATAGATCTATTACCCTGTAATTAGATATGAATGTATTTACATATATATACATGCCTATATTTAGATCTCTATAAATGTCCTTTACCTCCCAGGTCTTTCCTCTGTTTCCTTTCACTTTCCTCCTGTCCCACTATCATGTTCGGTCTTCATTAAGGTTTTGGCAATTCCTCTTGGCTGCACTGCCCTTGATGAGCCCCACCCCGACCCCCTCAAGCATCCTATGCCTTCCCCATCATCAATTTTAGATCATTTATTCTTCCCTTGTTCCTGGGTTTGTTGGCACAACAAGGCCTATTTTTTTAATCATTTTGTTGGGAGTTCATACAACTCATCACAATCCATATGTAAATCCAATGTGTCAAGCACATTTGTACATTTGTTGCCATCATCATTCTCAGAACATTTTCTTTCTACTTGAGCCCTTGGTGTCAGCTCGTTTTTTTTTTTGCCCCTCCCTCCCTTCTTCACGAACCCTTGATAATTTATAAATTATAATTTTGTCATATCTTACACTGTCCGATGTCTCCCTTCACCCACTTTTCTGTTGTCCATCCCCCAGGGAGGGAGTTATATGTAGATTCTTGTAATCGGTTCCCTCTTTCTATCCCACCTTCCCTCCACCCTCCTGTTATCGCCACTCTTACCACTGGTTCTGAGGGGTTCATCTGTCCTG
>NW_022104833.1:4533-6159 GCF_000313985.2 Echinops telfairi | reverse complement strand
CTCATTTACAATGATATGACTTTTGTTCTTTGATGCCTAATACTTGATCCCTTCGACACCTCATGGTCACACAAGCTTCTCCCATGTGGGCTTTGTTGCTTCTGAGCTAGATGTCCGCTCATTTATCTTCAAGCCTTTAAGACCCCAGATGCTCTATCTTTTGGTAGCCGGGAACCATTTTGAAAACTATTTGGATGTATAGAGACTGTGCAGTGACATCCATGAGAATAGGAATTCAGTGGACGGCCTTCTTTTTCAGTTTCCTGGCTTGATCACTTTTGACCACGTCCAGCCTTATCACCTTTCTACCTCTCCTTTTCATGGGGAATATTTGAGTTTTCTTTCTCTGACAGTCTTCCAGCTTGCACAGGGTCCTGCTTTCACATCAAGCTGTAATTATGAAAATAATAGAGAGTTCCCATGTATTCAGCACATAGTTCTCAAATATTAACACCATGCATAATCAGAGTAGAATGGTCAAATCCAAACAAATCACATTGACACACTACTATTGTTTTCCCATCGCTCCCATCTCCCACTCCCACGGCCCAATCCAGGATTTTGTGGAGCTTGTAGTTTTCCTGTTTTCTTCATTCCCTCCCATATGCGATTGTTCTTTTTAGGACCTGGGTAATGTTGAAGCGTATTGGCCAGTTACTGACTTCTCATTGGGTTTGTCTGGTGTTTTCTCATAATCAGGAGGCGTGGATGGCAAGAATATCATGGAAGTGATGCTGTGTCCTTCTTCGAACACCATAACAAAGAATCCATCCAGGTGTCCTCGGAATGATGTCCTTCGTGATCACTTAATAAAGCCCTGTCCATTGATTTAGAGTTTCTGCACTGAGAGTTAATAACTTCAAATTTGTAATTAATAAATATCTTGGGAGAATATGTAAATATCCAGTCCTTCCTCAAACTTTCACCTGCTAATGTTAGCATGCACTGGTGGATATTAGCTACAGTAATTATATTACAGCATTTACCTAATTGGGGTGATGTATTTTTCTTGTTTCTTCTATGCTAATTCACTGGGATTATTTGATAGGGAAAAGGTGCACCTTATCTCTGTTTACTTACTTTTTCAAGTGTTTCTGTCAATAGGAACTTACGGATATTTATGATGCTGTATGGATTACAATCAAGTAACATTAGAAGTTTAAATTGTAATAATATTCCATTTCTCTTATCAAGTACCACAGATTCCTTTTACTTTAAAACTTTACTTCATTGGTTAATAAATATAAGCAACACTTATATTTATTCCATTCTTCTTTTATGTTTACTTTGATTTTCCTTTTCAATGTTATGATTCATCTATCTATATCTGTATCCTTCATTCTTTACTGAAGACCTTATTACCTTTTCTCACAACCCCCTCAGCTTTACCTGTTCTTTCCCCAATTTATTTATTTTTTCTTTATTTCTACTTACTTTATTTCAAGAAGCATCCTTGCTGACATGGTGGCTAGGCAAGGTCAGCAGTTCAAAATCACCAGCTGCTCTAAGGGAGAAAGGTGGGACCACTCCCCGAAAGAGTTACAGTCTTAGGAACCCACAGGGGCAGATCTAGCCTGTCCTATAGGGCTACTATTAGTATCTATCTGATGGCCGTGAGTTTAGTTT
>NW_022104833.1:1911-3054 GCF_000313985.2 Echinops telfairi | reverse complement strand
AATATAATTCTGATGTATATTTTCTGGTTTTAACCCATGCAACATCTCTTTTTTTCTCTTTGAACCCTTCCTCTTGGGCTATAAATAGGTTTCATTATTTGCTATGCTTTTTATAATGTGTCATGATCCACACAGTCAAACGTCTTTGGAAAGTCAATTAAAAAAAGATCAACACTGATAATAAGCCCACGTCTTTTGGAAATGCTGAACGGTTCATTATAACCAATGGCAAAAGGCACCGAGTCATTGAGAACTTAGAAGGTGTTTAAAAAGTTTGAATTTTATTGAAGTGTGCATAAATTATTCAAAAGAAAAACCTATGCATACATTGCAAAATAAAATTTAATTATATTTTAAAGTTATCTTATTTAAATTCTAACAAACTACAAACATGTATTCTGAGATTTTTCTCCACTAACATGTCTCAGTAATTATAATAGAAAAAAATAATATTTTTTTATTTCTACTGTTGGGAAAGATAATTAAGAATACTCTAAGCAAGAAATGTAAAATATGTATGTGAGGAAAGTACAAGTTAACTTATAAATATTAAATACCTTAATAAATAATAATATGGGAATTATCATGTTACATAAAAAGACAATACTGCAAAGCTGTAATAAACATCCAAACAAACAAACAGACCCATTGCTTCAAAGTCCATTAAAACTACTAGCTACCCTATGGAACCAAGTGAACAGCCCTTAGGATTTCTAACCCTATGAATCTGTAGAGCAGCAGACAGCTACCACAGTAGTAGGTAGGCAACCGCTGGTGAGTGCACACTGCCAAACTTTCAGTTAACAGACAAGTCCTTACGCACAGTGTCACCAGGGAACCTTAATACTTTGAGAGCTACCCCAAATGAATCTACGCATGAAAGAGATTCCAACTGAAATTTTGAAAAATATTCTTTGAACTTGACAAAAATGTTCTCAACATGTATCTAGAAGATTAAAAGCACCAGCATTGATTTTGGTAAAGACATATAAAATTCAAGGGAAGGTATTTGTTCTATCAATTACAAACGGTGTTTACAGCCACAATAGTTGAAACATAGTATACCCATCTCACCTGTATCACTATTAGAAATTGGACTTTTTAACCCAGGTTGAGGTATTGTGATTTCAGATCTATGGCAGA
>NW_022104833.1:0-921 GCF_000313985.2 Echinops telfairi | reverse complement strand
TTCAAAAAGCAGAAATTGAGAATTTAATACCTACTCAGTAGTATATTAATTATGAAGCCATTGACCCAGCCATTGCCCTGTCCTTACTATAGCCAGGGCCTTAGCCATGCAATTGTTCCCTTTATGACAAGGCATAGTGTCCTATTCTGGCATTTGTCCATGTGGCTTATGGTAATTTGGCTAATAGAATGAGAAATGGCAAATCAGTTTTCAGCCAAATTTTCAAGAAGCTATACATGTTTCCATTTGCTTTCTTCGGCTTCTCCTATCCCTTTGTAAAGTCAAACCTCAGACAGACCTTCTGGCCTTAGCAGAAAAGGGTGATATATGCAAAAATGTTGAGTCACTCCTCCTGAGACCAACCGCACTCATTGATGCCAGCTAACTCATATGCAAACCACCAAGCCCAGAGGGAGATGTAGACCATGCATGGTAGACCATGGTAGACCATTACACGGTAATCATGTGAGAAGGAAATGATGTGATCATGTGGTTGGTAGTTACATAGCAGCACCGGATCAACAGCTGTTAAATGTGCTATGGAAGAATCAGCAGGTCTATTATTATACTTCTTGCTTTATAATGAACTTATAGTGTTAGTTAACTAGGGAAATGATTGTTTTACAAACAAGTAATAGGAAACAGCTTACTGATTTTCTTACTTTTCCCCATAACATTAATTATTCTTAATTAGCATACTTTTTATCTTAACTCACCTGCCTACAGTAGTCTCTCTTATATGCAGTTTATTTCCCTGTAGATTTTTACCAGGGTCTTAAAAAGTGTATCAATGCAAGGCATTTTTTTTCTAAGAAAATGTAACTTTGATTATTTTGAGCATTCTTTATTGGTTAGATTGTGGGTAGCCATAGATATTTCTACAACTTTAAAATATGCTGAGACCACATAATAGTATAAACT
>NW_022104832.1:2767-3741 GCF_000313985.2 Echinops telfairi | reverse complement strand
TGGATCTCAGAATTTCATATGCAGAAAAATACACAACCCAAAATCAAGAAGTATACAAACAAAACCCAATAATGACAAGATAAAACAGGATAAACCTCAATCAAAAGAGAACAGCATATATTAAAAACTGGGGAAAATGTTAAAGGTCAAAGGGGAGATCAAATGATAAGATGTGAAGTTGTAACCTAAGTTCATCTGCTATCTTTGCAAAGTTTTGTATTGACATCCAAAACACACTAAGTCTACAATATTCTTGGGGCAGCTACAGATTTTCCACCAAGATTTGCAAGAAAAGGTATTCCTCAAAGTTTTGTCTGTGTTTGGTTGTCTTCTGGACTTTGAATACTTCTGTTTGATTTTGTTTTTACTCTTTATATTTTCTCCAGTTATCCATTGAGGGTTGTCAAGTGATACCCTTATATCCAATCATTAACATTTCTGAGCATTTTTCAAATCAATTTTTAAATCAATACAATCATATGGGAAACATATAGATGTGGGCTCTAGAATTCCCTAGCAGTATGCACTTGTATAGTTTAATTACAAATTAAATCATGTTTGATAAATTTATAGGAGCATTAAGTGCCTGGGTACCAAAGTTGTGTGATCATGTGTGTGTATAGTATTTTACCAGACTAAATAATGCAAAGCTATTTTACTTGCGGTAAAATTCATGTATATAATAAAATAGTGAAAAGATACTTATTCAATAAAGCATTTTAAAGGCAACTCCAGTTTAAATGAATATATGAATCTGACGTCAAACCAGAATAAAACTGAAAATGGAAATTTGTTGAAAGTAAAAGAGTTGTCATCTTATTAACAAAACAAAGAAAGGTTATAGAGAAAGGTTATTTTCCCTCTTAATTCTAAGAAAATAACCTAATGAGTAAAACAGTGTATAAACTGACATATAATGCAAAAGTTATGACCCAAATCTCCTAGACAAAATAATTTTTAATGTTGAAAGGCAT
>NW_022104832.1:0-1097 GCF_000313985.2 Echinops telfairi | reverse complement strand
TAGGAGTTGTATGAGCCCCTAATAAAAAGATTAAAACAAATCTCTAATCCCAGATTATTTTACAAAAAGAGAATACGATAACACTCAAAGTATTGGAATAATATTTATCTCTTTCCCACTGGAAACTATCTAAAATAATAAAACTTCTCAGAGAAAATTCTAGACACAGAAAAGGACTTGACCTTAGTAGTAGACGATATTACTTGTTAAGAAAATAGCTTCCTAGAGCACGTTGTTTTCACGTTTCATTGTTGATTTTTTGTGTTGTGTGAGTGACTAGTGGTACAAGATTTGACTCTCATGAACCAGAATTTGTGCAGACATTATCTTTGATTTAAGCTACCACCTTCCAAAATATCACCTATACATTTATTCATGTCATATAAATGAATTTAAAGTTAAAGCTTCGGAAAATTTTCATGAATTCCATAGGAGTAAACATCACTTTTGCTTTAACAGTTGAGTAAGAAATTTGGGAAGATGTCCATGCCCTAATTCAGAAGGAAGCCTGTGAAGGCCTCCTTCATGGGAAATATGAGGACAAAGAAAATAGTTGGGGGAAATGATCAGTTTTGACAATATGAGTAAGTTTAAAGAAATGAAATATAGAAAGTTTAAAATCTTGCATTGTTCTTTGAACTTTAACTTGCTAGAAGGCAAAGAAATAACCAGAGTTCAATATTTAATTATCTCTTAGTATATCTATCAAACAGATACAAATTCTGTATAGAGAATACTTAAAAGAAGGAGGTAGAGGGGGAGTTGACTTTGGTCTTGCAAAGGATTTAGGGATCAAAGAAAAAAGTGTAAGTAAAAAAAAAGAAACCACGCTGTGAAAATAAATGCAATTTCATGGTTACTTTTCCTCATAATTTGAATTGTAGGAAACCTGTTAACAGTTTTTGCTTGCAAATCAATGAACACATACCTATCTTAAACTGAATTTTCTTAATAATTATTGGAAAAATCAACTTAAAATGTATGTCACAAACATCTCCATTTTGATTATATCAGCATAAAATTGATAGATAAGCAAAGGTGAAATTATCTAAGTTCTAAATGTGACGGTGAAAGATATCAAGGGAATATAAATGTCA
>NW_022104831.1:5351-6237 GCF_000313985.2 Echinops telfairi | reverse complement strand
TATGCAAACCAGAGGCAAGAGAAGCTGAAAATCTACAGAGAGATGAGCCAGGCCCACTGTTCAATTCTGCCTCCTAGCAGCCCTGTAGGACAGAGTGGAGCTCTCCTGGAAGGAGTCCATGGCTGTGATCAGTATAAAGGCCGGCTGCCGGGGTCCTTCCTCAGAGCAGCTGGTGGGTTCAAACCTCTGACCTTTCATTCAGGAGCAGAGCACTTCAGCCAGTGTACCAGCAGGTCTCCTCCGTAGAAAGACGAAGGGGTGGTTAAATGACCCTTATCCAGGAGTGTGCACAACTGGGGAGAGGACTGTAAACAGGGACGCCCATCCCATGGTCCCCTTCAGAACCTCTATCAGTCCCCAAGAGTCTTATCTCCATGGGAAAGAAGGAAGTCACACAGAAAGCCGGTTTAGGTCATTGGAATCTAGGTCCTCTTTGTCGCAGCCTTTGAATTTTCAAGTTTCTTAAAAGTACACTGAGGGGAGAGGTCTGGCTTGGCTGAGAGTGGATGTCAAAGAGCTTGGAGAAAGCTGAGAAGGTGAAGGGAAGTGGATTTGCTCAATTAAAACATGGTGACTCTCGAAAAGGGTTTTATTTTTAAAGAGTTATTCAAAAACATTTCCAGACATGGAACAATAAAATGAGTATCACCTGCCAGAATCAGGGATGCCACACTTTATATATGCTTGCAGAGATATTTATAGTTACACACACACACACACACACACACACACACACTTTTTGTTGTATGTGAAGTTAAGTCAAGAAGGATTGCTACAAAACCTTAGAGAGTTTGATTTAACCTAACAATGAAAGCGTGAAGCTACGGTGTCTTGACAGAGCCTCCCTCTAGGTCTACACGCTTCCGATGGCAGTGTTTCCATCTCT
>NW_022104831.1:0-3814 GCF_000313985.2 Echinops telfairi | reverse complement strand
TTCTGTTTGGAATAAACCTGTGCATGTATTAGCTGGTCCCTGATACCCTGATGGTGATATAGATACATATTACATAATACATTGGGAGAGAAAGTCTCCTTTTTTGTTCTTTCCCATGCAGTTTTGGAAAAGAGCCCTGATGACGTAATGGGTTACTAACTGCTAACTACAAGATCAGCAGTTTGAACACACCAGCTGCTCACAGGACAAAGGTTTAGACCACACGCAGCCTGCCAAGGACACTTATCCGGCCCGCCCGGTGTTTTTGCCCCATTTGTTTTTTTACTTCATAATAAAATATGTGCAGTGTGCATAGGAATTTGTTCATAGTTTTTCTTAAACTATAGTCTGGCCCTCCAATGGTCTGAGGTACAGTGAGCTGGCCCCCTGTTTAAAAAGTTTGAGGACCCCTGGTTTAGACTCTCAGAAACCCACCAGAGCAGCTCTACTCTGCCCTGCAGGGTCGCTATGAGTGGGAACCCACTTGATGGCAGTGAGTTGGGGTTGTTGTTTTTTTTTGTGGTGATTTTGTGTGTGTGTGTGTGTTTTGTTTGTTTGTTTGTTTTGGAGCAGGTTTTCCAACCGCTCCTGTTCAGTTGCTTCACTCTGTGGAATTATATCCCACTGGGCGAATGTACCTTTATTTACTCGATCAATTCCCAATGGTTGGATTAGGCTGTTTGTGTGGTATTTTGCTACTACAAAAAACCCATCCAAACCAAACTCCCTGCCATCCGGCCAATGCTGCGATCCTACAGGACGGGGTAGAATTGCCCCTGTGGGTTTCTGAGCTGTAGCCCTTCACAGGGGTAGAAAGCCTTGTCTTCCAGAACAGGAATAGATGAGGAAGAGAGAACTGGCTGCCCACTTCGGAGGACGTGGGCCCTGCAAATCTTACGCTTAGCTTAGAAACAGTGTCAGCTGCTGAGGGCTAATGAATGAAACAGTGTCAGCTGCTGAAGGCTAATGAATGAAACAGTGTCAGCTGCTGAAGGCTAATGAATGAAAGCAGAACGCCCGATGCATTCGAGTGGTGGTGCTGGAGAGGAATCTTGAAGGTACCACAGACCATGAAAGCACAACCAGATCTGTCTTGGAGAAGTACAGCCAGAGGGCTCCTTAGAGGCAAGGATGGCGAGACTTCATCTGACATACTTTGGGCATGTTTTCGGGAGAGATCAGCCCCTGGAGAAGGGCATCGTGCTTGGTAAGGGGGAAAAGGACGGCCTTTAAGGGGATGCATCGGCCCGTGGCTGCAGCAATGGCTCCGGCATAGGAAGAGTTGTGAGCCCGGCACAGGACCAGGCAGGGTTTTGTTCTGTTGTGCACAGGGTCGCTATGGGTTAGAACCAATTACATGACACCTAATGTAACATCTTTTCAAATAATGCTTCTGCTCTATTTTCCACACGGACTCAGATGATCTCTTTCCACTGCACCTTATTTCACAGTCTCTAATAAACTCTTTTCCTTGGGTTATTGCCCATAGTTTTTCTCTCTCTGGCTTTGGCCTCGCTAGTTTCTATTGTCTTCTAGTTCATTAATTTATTGTCTCCGTGTCTAATCTGCTCTTAAGCCAGATGCAGAATTTCAAAATTTCAGTGATCGCATTCTTTATTCCTCCTGTTTTGATTTGATTTGTTTCTGCGGATGCTGAGTAGCTGGGGAAATTATTGTACTGTGTTTCAGCGCACACACATTAAACTTAGTTGTTTAAAAGGCTGATGCCTGCGTCATCTGTAGGTCTATCTCTCTTGCCTTTTCTCTCCTCACACTCTATTGTTGGTTGGTCCTGCTCCTTGGCCTGCCTGGTCATTTTTGAATGCCGGGTGGCCATTATTATATACGAATGAGACTGAACCAACTCAAGGCAAGGGCTATTTTGGCCGCTTCGATCTCCCCCCATTTCTAGGGTAGAACCCTGCAAGGGCCCCAGCGGAGCCTCTCGAATACTAAGCAGGGCTTCTCTCTTTCAGCAATTCTAGAAATCTAATCCATGCACTAGTGTTAGGTTGACAAAACCTTGCTTTGACTTTCAGACGCTTTCTGTTTACCTTTTTAGCCTTCTGACATTGCAGCTTCAGAAGGGAGCTGAGTCTTGAGGGGAAACTGTGGTATTTATAGAATTGTTTGTCAATTTGAGAGGATGAAAGGGGCAGAGTCTAGCCCAGGGGTCCTCAAACGTTTTAAGTCGAGTGGAGCGTCGTTCGAGATTTGCGGTGCACATTCCACACTTGCGCATTGTGGCCTGGGAGTGGCTGCTAAGCAGGACGGGCCATGGTGGCAAAAACACCAGCGGGCTGGATAAATGTCCTGGAGGGTGTCATGTGGCTGCGGGCCTGTAGTTTGAGGACCCCTGGTCTAGCCTGTCAAACAGGTCATAGCCAATGAGGCTGCTGTGGGGGCATGGCCTTCTCCTGAGGATTCTGGGAACCCCAGTATTTCTTCTTTGGGGCGTGAGGCACTCTCTCTCTGCTCAGTCCCTGCGAGACATTCTCTCTCTGCTCAGTCCCTGGGAGACATTCTTGTTGACAAACCACATGGAGACAAGCTGATGGCAGCCAGAGCCTCGGAGCTGTAGAAGCCACGTGGAGATCCTTGCCAGCACTGAGATGCTTACACTACCACTGGATCCACAAGACTGCACCCACTGGCCTGTGATCTTCCTGCATTCGGCATCATTGCATGTATTTCGTGAGTCTGAAGAAGAATTTATAGATTGGTATCGGACATATAGGCTAATACCAGATTTGATCCAGATTGGGCTGGGATGTTTTCTCAATATTCAACTTCTCTTGTATATAAAGCTATTTCTTATACATATTCGCGTCCTATGATTAGAAATGGAAAACACTCTGAGGGATGTCGTGACGGCAGAATGTCAGTCCATTCACCTCTCTGAGGCTGCCCCCTCCAGCAGGTTTGCTCATTCAGCCTCCACTCCCTCACTGCCTTCAAGCCAGTTCTGACTCAGCGTACCTTGCAGGATGGGGTAGAACGACCCTGTGGATTCCTGAGATGATAACTCTTCATGGGAGTAGAAACCTCTTCTTTCTCCCATGGAGAGTCTGGTGGTTTTGAACTGCTGGCTTTGTGGTTAACAGCCCAATGTGTAACCACTACACTAGCAGGGCTCCTTCCTTCAGCCTTAGTGCCTCACTATCTCTCCCAATACCATAAGCAGATTTCTGCCCCCCCCACATATCATACAATTTAATCATTCAATCATATTAAGAATGTTTGTGCAATCATCACCATAATAAATTTCAGAATATTTTCTTATCATACTCATTGTTATTATTGCTGTTTTTATTGTTTCTGTGTTTTCTTTAGCATTTCTAGTTGTTCTCGGTGGGAAATCTGGGAGGCTATAATCTCTTTCATTACATCCAGGCGTGGAAGTCATGTCAGACACTCCAGCGTTACTTCCCTCGGTCCTCTGTTATTGCCCCTCCGTCCCCCGACTTTGTAAGTATTTTTAAGTCAAGAATTGCCTTTGCATTTCTGGTTTCAGTCTTACTACTATTGATCCCAAGTGAACTTGAACTAGGCCACAAGTTCAACCCAAGCTTACAAGCCTTGATTTTTCCTTTGGACTGGCTGTGATCTTATGCAAAAAAAAAAAAGCTTCCATTTCGTTGTCTATAAAATGGGGACATTAATCTTTCCCTCATAAGGCTGTCATGAAGTTTAATAAGACAATGTGCATCAAAGGGTAAGCACATGGCCTTGACTGTAGTATGTAATTAAGGCCAATCAATACTGATTAGGAAGAGAGAAATAATCAGACTCAAACTCACTGCCATCGAGACAG
>NW_022104830.1:5047-6152 GCF_000313985.2 Echinops telfairi | reverse complement strand
CAGTGTACATCCTCTGGTCTAGCCAGATTTGTAAGGTAGAATTTGGATCATGATAGTAGGTGGGGAGGACGCATTTAGGAACTAGAGGAATGTTGTATGTTTCATCATTGCTACCCTGCACCCTGACTGGCTTGTCTCCTCCCCGCAACCCTTATTCTGTGGTCTTTATCTACATGGTGCACATGTTCCAAAAATGGTTTGTGATTGGCAAGCCCACGAGAAGTATTCAGAAGGTGTTTTGCAATCTATGAGTCTTCCAAGTACGGGTCTTATTGATGGTACTAATATTTATAATAAAAGAACGCATTTTTGCTTCTAGAATAAGGACCATTTTCATTACTTTTAAAATGCAGAAATATTAAATGGTAGCAAAATAATAAAAATTAATGCAGAACTGGAATCAGCCTTATGTTTTTAAGTTATCTTAAGTCTCATTAAAAAGAGGAAAAAAACAAAAAAGCTCACTGCCATTGAGCCAATGCACACTCTCAGCGAGCCTGTCGGACAGGTTAAAACTGATCCTGTGAGTTTCCGACACTGTACCTCTTTGTGGGAGAGGAAAGCCCAGTGTCCCTCTCAGAGAGCAGCTGGTCCTTTCCAACGGCCGATTTGGAGTCCCCAGCCCAACGTGCAACGTGATGCCACCAGGGGCTCCTGCTGTTGAAGTCGATGGTATTTGCCTAATCAGAATTATGGTCTCAGTTACATTGGGTGATTTTTCCAATACGGATTATCACATTTACTAAAGGAAAAAGAAGTTGGTGGATTAAGCTGAGAAAATCACAAAGTGGAAAGTCCTACTTCTGGCCCTATTCCAGCCTAATCCTGTTTATCACCTGAACCTGCTGCCCTGCTGGAGAGCTGGGCATTTGTGGATTCGCACGACCCCAATTCTGGACATTCTCACAAATATCTTTCACCAAAAGGAACATAGCTTCTCCACGGCTGCCAACGCACTCTTGGAGTTCTCCAGGAAAGGCGGCTGCCCAAGTAAAGCCTCCGTAAGGTGACTTCTCACCACAAGGGAGCATGGAGAACCCTTCTGGCCTCAGGAAAACAGGGAAGGAATGGTTGCCAAATGCATCTAACAGCCCCGGAAGGGAGA
>NW_022104830.1:2531-3979 GCF_000313985.2 Echinops telfairi | reverse complement strand
TTCTAATTTCTGGACGTCACCTCCCCGTTCCCTTCGCCTTACCTCCCAATTTTCTGGTCTGGCAGCAGGAGCTCTGGAAGATGCGTCTTATCGGGTCGCCATATTCCCTCCTTCCTCTGCTTTCTTTTCAATTGAGGATTTGCTCTTTTGCTTTGTCGTTGTTAGGTTTGGTTGTTGTTTTTGTGTTTTATGAATTTCTGTATATGAAATCTTTGATATGTAAATCTATAGAGGCAGTAACTGGATCAGTAATCACCTAGGGACATGGCAGGGGAGGTTGGAGGGAAATGCTCATCTATGTTCACAGATGAAAATATTCTGAAATTGATTGTGGTGGTGATTGCGCAACTCTTCTTAATTGAATTGAATTGTTAAGTTATGTGATACGTGAATCCTTTGCGTTTATATTTTTGTTGGGTACCTTCTATTTTATTCCAAGTCATAGCAACCCCATGTCACAAAAGGGCTTTTTTTGCCACGTGATAAGTGAATTTTATGCCAATGAAAGTATTATATATATAAAAAAGAATATCCTAGGGAACTTGTTAAAATACATGTTCCTGGGCCCTACCCCAGAGATTCCGATTCAATAGTTCATGGGTGGAGCCTGAAATGAGCATCTTTTCACAATCTCTCAGGTGCTGCCAGTACAAAGACCATACTTTGAGCAGGACCATCCTAATCTCTTTCCGATGTTAAAGGAAGTTGAAGGAGTACACTTTTTATTGTTCCAGCTTTGTTCAAAGGTAGTAATATACAGGTCCCCTCACAATGTAACCTATCACCTGACAACAATAGCATGTGAATCTCCTTGTGTTTAGATTTTCATTTTAGTCCAACCCATAGCAACCCCATGTCACAGAGAAGCACTGGCCAGTGGGGCTTTCTTGGCGATAATCTTTAAAGACCATCTGCTGTGCGCCTGAGCTGCTGGGTTCAAGCAACCAACCTCTCATCAGCCAAGCTGTTAACTATTTCACCACCGTTCTGTGGAGGAGCTTAATTTGTCATTGCTAAAGATACTTGACCCGCTGGATGGACACCGCGGCTGCAGCAAGGGACTCAAACATAACAACAGTTGTGAGCCTGGCGCAGGAACAGGCAGGGTGTCCTTCTGTTGTCCATAGGGTGGCTGTGCGTCTGTCTAAGCGGGCTCAACAGCACCGAGCAATAACAACGAGGATACATTCTAACTAGATTTACCTTGGCTTCTCTCCTGCCTTCCTTCCTTCCCTTCTTTCTTTTCCTGGTTACGTCATTGTTCCTTACTCTCTTCTCAGATAAACCTTCCACACATCTCTACCAATGATCTTGGGCATAACCTGCTAACTGTGGGTTAAGCCTACCCCAAAGACCCAACAAATAATGGCAACGTGTCAGGTGGTCCACAGGAGTCCTGGTGGTGTAGTGGTTGCACATGGGGTTGCTAACTAAGCATGAGGCCCACA
>NW_022104830.1:0-720 GCF_000313985.2 Echinops telfairi | reverse complement strand
TCCCGGAATTCCCCCAGGACCAGTGGGCAGACAGTCACTTGTTCTCTTTCTATGGATACACTGTGAGCCTTGGAAGGTAACAGCCAGGAGGCATATGCTTTGAACTTGCCCTTCCTACTGGTGGCTTGTGCCTTGGAGACAGGTAAGGCCAATGTATTTCTTCTACATTTTCTTCATCTGCTATTATGCCTGCCAAATTTTTCTTTCTTTTCTTTTATTAATTTTTGGCTCATTTGAAATGAATTTGTTTGTCTCTAAAGACTCGCAAGTCCACTTCAGTTTTATTTTTCCTCCTTTAGAACTTCCTTTCTTTTGGAGAATGAATGTGAGGATGCATGAAGATCAAATGATTTGCGGGCCCTTAGGTGTTTTGAACAATTGTTTTTCAAGAGACACTTCTTAGAAAACTTTGCAACAGCAGGAGCCTGCCACTGGACCTTGTACTTACACTTGTTAGTACATTGGATTTCTTTGTAGGAAGACTTCTAGGAGCAGGCCTAGATGGCAGAAGGGACCGTCAATGAACACTCTGGGGATCTCAGCTGTGCCCCTAAGGTTTCTAATCAACTCTTTTTCTGTTAACTTCTCATTGGCCATTGGGCCATCGGTATAGCTACAAACCTTGTTTTAAATTGATTTGTTTTCTTTTTAGGATGAAAAATGTCTCTTGGTTTTTCTCTGCTTGCTGGTTTCTCTCTTGCAATCAAGTCGGAAGTCCAA
>NW_022104829.1:4556-6150 GCF_000313985.2 Echinops telfairi | reverse complement strand
AAGTTATTTGCATAGTATCACCCAATCTTTTGATGGGGATTATTAGGCTATTTCTGGAAGGACAGTATTAAGTAGATCATTGCACCAGCACACATCAATTCAGCACCAATGCCTTTGCAGAGATTATGTTATCTTAGCTATAAACATTTTCAATAATTAATTTTCAGGCTTATATAAAATTTCTTCTAGAAACCAAAGTGGATTCATTAACTTTTTAATGATATCCCCTATTTTTAGTGTTTCCAGAAATGTATCTGTTTTTCACTTTTTACCTAAGAAGCCCTTGTGACACAGTGGTTAAAAGTTGGGCTTTGATCCACAAGGTCAGCAGTTCAAAACCACCAGCAGCTCTGGAGTTCTACCCTCATCTATAGGGTCTGTATGAGTCAGCAGTGCGTTTGGTTTGGGACCTAAGTATAATGAATATATAAAGTATTAGTTCTCAAACAATTTATTGTGTACCTGTAGAAAATTTAATGAAACTTGTCTTTCTTTTCCCTATAAAAATATTGTGGTTGTTGTTCAGTACAATCGAGTCGGTTCCAACTCACAGAGACCCTCTGTCCACCAGAATGAAACACCACCTGCTCCTGCGCCATCCTCCCACTTGTTCTTATAGTTGAGCCCATTGTTGCAGCCGTCTTGTCCAGGTCCTACCTCTTCTTCACTGCCCCTCTATTTGACCTATCATGGTGCCTTCCCCAGGTCTCTCCTGACATGTTCAAAGTACATGAGACAAAGTCTAGACATAGCTGCTTCTCAGGAACATTCTGGCTGTACATCTTCCAAGAAAGATTTGTTTGTTCCTGGATGGGAAACCCATAGCACTCTATTAAAGGTCTCCTATTTTTAGTGTTTCCAGCTCTCTGGTGTCAAAACTTTCTTCTTCTTTTTTTGTCTGCTGGGTTTAGGAAGTTCTCAGTGCAGGGACCTCAAACCAAAAAGGGTGTGCTTCC
This sequence comes from Echinops telfairi, assembly GCF_000313985.2. NCBI lineage: Eukaryota > Metazoa > Chordata > Mammalia > Afrosoricida > Tenrecidae > Echinops > Echinops telfairi. The sequence goes on along the minus strand of NW_022104829.1, from coordinate 5,194 downwards.
TGCCCCTCTCTCCATGGTACTGTTATTATTCTTTGCCATAATTCAAATGAACTGATACTTCTTGAGTCTTCCTTCCTCAGTACCCAACTTTCACATGCACATGAGGCAACTGGAAGTACTATGATTTAGGGAAGCTGCATCATAGTCGTTAAAGAAACCTGCTTGTCTTTTCACACTTGAAAGAGGCCTTGTGGTGCGTATTTACCCAAGGAAACTCATCCTTTGATATGTTCACTGTGGCTTCCATAAGAATTGATTGTAAATCCAAGCAAGATGAAATTCTTGACAATTTTGAAGTTTTCTCCATTTATCTTGATGTTCTCCCATTAGTCTAGTTGTGAAGATTTGGGTTTTCTCTACATTGAGTGATAGATAATCCATACTGAAGGCTGCAATCCTTGATGTTCATCAGCAAGTCCTTCAAGCACCTCCTTGGCGTTCAGCAAGCAAACTTGTGTCATCTGCATATCACAGATTGTGAATAAGCCATCCTCCAAACCTGATGCCACATCCTTCTTCACATAATCCAGCTTCCCTAATTATTTGGTGACCATAAAAATAGATACATGCATATAAAATTCTAAAATGTCAACCATTTGGGGGCATTTGAGTAGCCTCTGAATTCCCTATGGGGGCTT
>NW_022104829.1:3065-3706 GCF_000313985.2 Echinops telfairi | reverse complement strand
AAAGGATATTTGGTGGAAAAGTTGGCAATATTGGGCAAATAATTTTTCAGCCTATCTTTAGATTTATATACACATAAGAACACATATGACGATGCATGGTTGTGGGTGTACACACACTTATATATCATAGAACGAAAGATGCGAAAATAGAAAATATAGACAATAAATATACTGTCTTTCTATCATCCTTTAAGGATTGCTATTTGTTTTTTTTCAGGGAACAGAAAAGATAAACTTATTGCCACTTCTAAGAGGAGGCCAATGTAAAATCAAATTGAATTTCAAAACTATTTTGCAATGGTGAACATTTCCCTGACAATATTTTTTAAAGTGGGGAAAGAAACACACCAAGAAAAAAATATTGAACATGTTTTTCTGGCGCTTTGAAAGTTTTATCTTTGCATATTTTGCCACCAAATTTAGAAAAAGTGAACAGCATAACATTATCACTTATGGTATCACAGTTATTCCTGTCATATTATGATTAGCCCTGATTGAAATGACATTTCTAACATATACCAAATTTGTGAAAATGGTAATTACATTCTGCATTTACATGAGGTTATTCTTTTAGCCTACCAATTGGTTACACGAGTTTATAGGCATCTTTCTATGAATTAAAATAAGAATTGACCCCAATG
>NW_022104829.1:0-1518 GCF_000313985.2 Echinops telfairi | reverse complement strand
GAAATCACTCTTATTAAAAAAACAATCAAGGGGGAAACATACATTTTGAATAAGACTAGCAAAGTGTCAAATCCTGCACAGGGGAATAAGGGTAATACAAGCTCATATTTATCTTGTCACATATCCTTTCAGAAAATTTCCCTTAGGGCAAATCTTGATTGTGTGCTCACCTCTGAGTGCATATGCGTTTTTCAGGCACTCACCACATTGCATGTATTTATCTCTATATATATCAGACTTCCATTAGAAAGAGATTATGAATCAATGGAACTTTATCTCCATAGTGCCCATTCCAGTAGGTGCCAGTTGAGTGAATACATACATAAACAAGCAAGTAAAACAGGAAATAATGTGTAAAGGACCTGAAACACCTTCTTATTCCATTGTATCTTCATGTGCCCACATGTTGAATGCCAACCTCACAGTAAACCTTAGATTCTCTAAAGAGAAGTTATTGGGAGCTGCTGGCTTAAGCAAAGTTTTACATTTCCAAACAAAACTAAAAAAGTAAACCTTTAATCTTGAGGAATCTAGAATGTTACTCTCCAATATGGGAGCCACTAGCTACATAGGATTACTTAACTTAAGCAAATTTAAAATTTAAATTTAAAATTTTAAATTCAGTTATTCGCTCATTCCATTCATATTTCAACAACATGTGCCTATGGGCTACCATATTGGAGAGCACAGGATTAGAACATTTCTGGCATAGCACAAAGTTCAATTGGAGCGTGTTAATTGTGGTGACCATGAAACTAGGTATTGTTTGTCATACTTGAAAACCATCTTTGGAAATCCTTGGTAGAGTACATGTTCCTAAAGTCTCTCTATTATGGGAATTTTAGGCTATGATTTTTACTGTTTGATTCATATTTTTCATATTAGACTGGGAATGAAGCAGGTAGTTTCTTTTAACATTTAATATTCATTTATTGAGCACCAACGTGTTGTATACTCAGAACTTGGTAAGCATAATTACCAGATAAAAGTCGGCAAAACAAAAATGCTTATGCAGCACTGTCCATGAGCTAGTTTTAGACCCTATACTTTTGGCTGCTAACCACCAAGTCAGCACTTCAAAACCACCAGCCACTCTGAAGATGAAAGATGGGTTTTCCTAATCCCATAAAGGTTGGATTCGCAGACACCTACAGGGGAAGTTTCACTCTGTCTGGTAGGGTCACCAGGAGTCAGAATTGACCTGGTGACAATGACTTTGATTATCTGTATTTCTCAATAACACACTCATTAAACACAGCAATGTCAAAGACAAAGAATATTATAAAGGTAAACACCAAGGCCTAGAAGATCAAAATGAATATTCATTTCTGTTGAAGTCAGAGTCTAAGTTAACTTTAGAATTTGCAAAGGTAACTTGAGGAAAAGCCACTTAAGAGGTGATAATAACCCCACCCCCAGCCAGTCCTGGGGCTTTGGGGCTCGGCTCAAGGGGAGTCCCTCTGGGACATGGGGGTACAGTGAATGGTGTGACCCTTTGCTGGGCATGCCTACACAGTA
>NW_022104828.1:0-6176 GCF_000313985.2 Echinops telfairi | reverse complement strand
GTGAGCAGCCAAGTACTTAACCCGCTGTGCCACCAGGGCTTCTTCAAAAGGTCAAACTGAATAATCCTAAAATAATCAGTGCTCAATTGAGTTCCTTCTCGGGTCTGTCTGTTCATTCTGGAATTCTTTGGAATCTTAGCTCTGATTCAGGCCCTTGGCAACCAATTTGACCATATTTATCTAAATCATTTGTGGACAATCAAGACACTTCCTGATAGCCTGATATAAAACTTGAGACTTTTTCTGAGGGACTTCAGTTGCTGCTTATGTGTGAACAGATAGGGTCTGGGATACACATCACCCAATGGAAAGTGACAAAATGGTTTGGGAGGCCATAGCTGACCTCTAGCTAGAAGGAAAATCCATCTCCACTCTATTTTGAGGTCAATTGCCACAAAAGAGAGGTCAGACATGCCTCCACCCACCACCTTTAGCTATAGGTTATACCTAGAATCTATCGGGCCTCCCACAGCACTACTTTTCTGCTGGGCTCACTGCAATGGCCAGGCACAGGTAGGACTCACCATTAGGGGGCATTATTCGGGATGTGTCAACAGATTACCACAAATCTGGATCAGTTAACGAAGTCTTTGGGCCACAGCAATGCCTCTCCTTAGCCAGTAGCCAAGTCTCTGGTCCTCAGCTTCTCAGGCTTCTGCCTCAGTGGGCCAGGAAGACCACTTGCTGCTGCACCTCATGATGTCAGGTCTCAGGGATGCAGCCCTTCTGCTCTGTCTCAGTGTGGCTACTTTGCTCTGTCCCATGGATTCTGTGCTCCGGCCACTGGGGCCTCTGGTCTCAGCCTCCACCTCTTTAGGCAGCGATCTTCATGTGTCTGCTGGTGGTGGTTCTTCGCTGACGGGCCTGAGATTCTCTCTCTGTTCCTGTTCCTGAAATCTTGGACATGGGGGAGTGGCAACGGAAACCAATCCCTCCGTTCGTGTGTCACACGTCCTTTGTACATGGTCCCACCTAATTGTTTAGTGGGCGTTACAAAGACATGGATGGACAAGCCATTATCAGAAATTTCACTTCACTGCAGAAACAAATGTATTTCCTTTTGACTTTGGAATTTTCAAAGGGGTGACATCACTGTATGTCCAGATTCTGTTCTAGAAAAACTCTTAAACTCTTCATAAATATTTTCAACATATTATCATAAGCAGGTCAGTGGTTCATTCACAAAGACTGTAACCTTGGGAACCCCAGGGGTTAATTCTACTCCATCTTTTAGGGTCATCGTGCGTGAGTGGGAACCAATATGAAGGGGCTGGCTTTCCCCCTGGGTGTACATGTAAGCACTTAGAATGACCTAATCATCTTCATTTAAAACGATTGTTTCTAGAATTGAGAGAATATGGTGATATTCTTAGCATTGTTTTAAAGACAACTGCCCATGGGCCACATGAAAGGGATGATAAATCCAGGGTGCGCTAGAGCACTGATGAAAAACATAACTCTCCTCTAGTTCTTTAATATTTCCTCCCCTTGCTATTGTGGTATCTATTTGTTTTACCTCATTAATCATGTTAGACTTACATATGTTCATTTGTATAATTAAGATCAGTCAATACATGAAAGCCAAGATTTATAACCCTTCAGAAACAGTAACAGGAGTAATGGTTCCATGAAAGTATGGAAAGAGGTGGGGTGGGGGAAGCTGAGAGCATTGATGAGTGTATGAGAGCAACAGGATTACATGGGACTGGATATATTGGATGGTATAAAATATGGGGGGAAATAATGGCTCCTGGGGGTAGGGGAGCTGATATCAAGGAATTCAAGAGGAAATGTTTTAAAATGGATATGGTACCAAATGTATAATAATTCTTGATTGAACTATGGACTGTTGTTACATGTGTAAGAGCTCCCAATAAAGTAATTTTAAAAATAAAAGAAAGCAAGGGAAAACAAAAGACAATTGCCTGTATGTACCCTTGGCCAGAGTGAGCTAGGGTTTTAACAGGGCAGAAGAGTCAAATAGCCACCATGGGTCAACATAGAACTCATGTTTGTGTGTATGTATATATGTATACATGTATATAGATACATATCTATATATGTGTGTCGAAGTAAAATATAAATAAATAAAATATGTATATATGTGTGTGTATCTATTTTAACGTGGTTTGGTATTCTCTACAAATGTACAGCTGGCAGAGAGGCCGCTCAGATGTGTGACTCTAGGCCACAGGGAGATGTCTACCTGCAGTTAAAACTCAGTTGAGGTGAACTACGGGAGGGGAGCTTGGTGATGCAAATAGTTAGCATGCTTGTGGCTGCTAGCCACACCCTTTAGGGTAATTTTCCTCTGTGACATGGGGTAGCTATGAGCTGGAATCTACGTGCCTAAAAACAACAACAGGGTTTTATCTGAATGGAAATATTCTCCCTGTCGGATAAATGCCCAGCAGTACAGCTGCCGGGCTGGACCGTAGCTGCATATTTACTCTAGAGAAACTGCCCGGCTTTGCTGGGGTGGGGCCGTATCCGTGTCCCTCCCCACCTGCAGTGTATGAATGGTCCAGTTTCCCCGCACCCTTGCTGGGATTTGGTGTTGGTGCGATTTTTATTTTCACTTCAGCCATTTTGAGAAGTACTGCGTGAAGGATAGTTGGTAGTGTTCATCTGAATTCCACTTGTGGCTAATGATCGTTAACACCTTTCTCATGCTCGTTGGCCATGCTTCTCCTCTCTGATTTCAATAACTCCTTAGATCGTTTGCCCATTTCTTAATGGAGTCATTTGGCTTTTGACTGCTGATTTTCACGAGTACTTTATATAATCTAAGGAGCTCTGGTGTCACATTGGGTGATGCGTTGGGCTGCTAACCCACAAAGTCAGTGGTTCAAACCCACCGGCCCATCTGAGGGAGAAAAATGAGGCACTGCTTCCATGAAGATCTACAGCCTCAGAAACCTCCAGGGGGGAGTACCACAGGAGTAGCTCTGCCCTTCTTGGAGGGTGCTAGTGCTTTGCTCTGCTTCATAAGGTCGCTGTGAGTTGGAATGAACTCAGTGGCAGTGAATTTAGAGATTCTAGGCAAGCAGTTCTTTTGGGGAGTTCATACGAAGTGTGTTATACCTGCATAGTTAAAGTCCCCCACTCGTGGTGTTTTTGTTGCAGCACCACTTGATAAACAGGACAGGGAGACCTGACATTTCCCTCCGTGTATGGACATCGTGTGGTTTTCTCTCAATACATGTACATCTCTACTTAGATTAAAATTTTATTCTTTCATCAGCACTGTATACTTTTCAGCATACAATGAGCTTACGAGCTTTTCACCTAAGTACTTTTGCATGTGTGAGTGTAAAGGGTATGCTAATCTTCAGATTTTCAGTGCCCACGTATTCTTTCTCACTGCCATCGAGTTCATTCCGACTCTCAGTGACTCCAGAGGGAGGGATAGAACTGTCCCTGTGGATTGCCAAGACTGCAACGCTTTACAGGAGAAGAAAAGTGTGTCCTTCTCCCATGGAGTGATGACTGGTGCTTTCTAAACGCTGACCTTGTGGTTAGCAGCCCGGCGGTTACCTGCAAAACCACCAGGGCTCCTTACAGATTCATTGGTAGTATATAAAACTACAATTTATTTTGATAAGTTCATCTTGTATCCTGCAGTCTTATTGACCTCAATGATTCTAGGAGGTTTTAAGAAAATAGGTTCCTTGAGATTTTCTGTATAAACAATTATGTTACCTAAAAGTGGGACCGTGTTCTTTATTCTTTTTTAATCTTTGTGTCTTTTCCTGCCTTACTACACTGGCAACAAAACCTGGCCCTGTACTGATGAGCAGGAGACAGCCTGGCCTTGTCTCCAATCCTACAGAGAAAGCATTCGCTATTTCACCGTTAAATATAATAGCAGCTGCACATGTTCTTATCAAGTAGAGGAAACTCCCTCTCATCACAGATTCTGAGTTTGTTTGTTAATCATGAGCGTGGATTGAATTGTGTCAAATGTTTTTCTCTGCAGCTACTGATAAACCCATCTAATTTTTCTTCTTGAATCTGTTAATATTGTGAATTATGTTGATTCATTTTCAGGTATTGAACCAGCCTTGCTTACCTGGGATAAAGCTGCAGTTGGTTGTGTTGTATGATTCTTCTCGTCCATTGCTGAATTCTACTTGCTACGATTGTCTTAATGTTTGCATCTATATTCATGAGGATCTGGCATTGTAACTAGGGGAAAATGAATGAGAAAATTACGTTCTACAAGTATTTATCTGAAAAAGATGATGTAGCATTGGTGTTAATTCTCCTTTACCATGTGATAGAATTCTTCATCTGGGCCTGGGGAGTTTTTAAATTATGAATTCAATAGCCTTCGGGGCTATATCTGGTGCTGTGGAGTTAATTCCGCCTTCCTTAATAACCCTAGTAAAATGGACTCTCAGCAGAATTGCCCCCATAGCATTCCCAAGCAGACTCCCACACCCTTCTTCTGCAGAGCGCTGAGCACTTACACACTGTGTGCTACAGGGTTCCTTTCATAGTTGTGAAAAAATCTCACTGCCATCCCAATCCCACGGGGCAATAGAACTGCCCTTGTGGGTTTCTGAGGCTGTCAATCTTTATGGGAGCAGCAAGACTCATCTTTCCCCCCTCATAGTCCCTAGTGGGTTTGAACTGCTGACTTTGTGGTTGGCAGCCCAACACGTAACCCACTAGGCAACCAGGGCACCTTGGAGAGTGGAGTGGTTTCTCTTTGGGACAAAGCAGTCCTTTATATGCAGAGTGTTCTGTATATTCTTTATGATCGTGGGGATGTCTGCAGGGACGGTGGCATTATTCCATTTCATCCCTGATGTGTCGTTTGTATTTCCTTTGCTCTCAGTCGCGCTGGAAGTTTGTCAATGTCGACTCCTTCAAAGAGCCAGCTCGTTTCATTGACTGCCTTGATTGTTTTTGTTTCAGTTGCACACATTTCTACTTTTTTAAAAAAATCATTTTATTGGGGCTCGTACAATTCTTATTACAATCCATACATACATCCATGGTGTCAAGCACATTTGTACACCTGTTGCCATCATCAATCTCAAAACATTTGCTTTCCACTTGAGCCCTTGGTATCAGCTCCTCATTTTTCCCCTCCCTCCCCGCAACCCCTCCCTTATGAACCCTTGATAATTTATAAATTATTAGTATTTTGTCATATCTTACCCACTCCCTTCACCTACTTTTCTGTTATTCATCCCCTAGGATAGAGGTTATATGTAGATCCTTGTAATAAGTTCCCCCTAATTTTACTTTTCAACAATTGATACACATTCTAATTCAACCCATCCATCGCAATCACCTCAATGTCCCATCCCTGATCCCACTTCCTCCCTGTGTTCCCTGTGTTCCATTCCACTCCTTTCCTAACCCTCTGAACTTCATCCTGGAGTAAATGCCGACTTTGAGCTTAAATGGCTGATGATTTTAGTGGAGGTGAGTTCAGGTACAGACATGAAGGGTAAGGGTCCCACCAATCCCTAGCTGAACAAGAAGCTTTGGCCTCTTTTATCCTCTAAGGTATTTTTAATACCTAACTATAATTTAGCTTAACTAATAAAGAAGGCCTTGAGTATTATGCTCTTTTGATACCTGTCTACATAGGATCACAGTGACAATAGTAACTCAAACATTAGATAGGAACCTTAGGAGGCCTCGGGCTTAGTTAAGAAGGGAGGAACAATTCAGAAAAGGCGCTAAGAAGGGTTCTATCACTCAAAGAATATCATCACTGTTCCTAAATTGAATACATGGAATTGGTATATTTTCTACTGTGTATATTCTCACCAACAGAACATAAATAAAATTACTTAAAGAAATGAAAGCCTGGTGGAATTTGGTTCTACTCTGACATACATGGGGTGACCATAAGTTGAAATCAACTCACTGGGGAGTCGTACGTATCCCATTTTAATCAAAACTTCTAAAACTGAAAAGCTTTTTCACCATTTTCTTTCTATGACATGGATGTAACACCTTGTAAGTGTTAACTGTCAAAAGGCCATCAACCAAACCAAACTGGCTGGCTGTGGAGTAGAGTGTGACCCTGTAAGATGAGAACATCTCCGTTGGGTTTCTGGGGCTATAAGTCTTTTTTTTTTTTTAATCATTTTATTAGGGGCTCATACAACTCTTATCACAATCCATACATACATCAATTGTGTAAAGCACAT
>NW_022104827.1:4611-6198 GCF_000313985.2 Echinops telfairi | reverse complement strand
GAAATTATTTTCACACTGGGTAAATGGAGTGGATCCATATCTGACCTCTGGCTACACAAGGGAGGCGGATAATCCACATCAAACCAATGCTGATTGCTGAAAGGCAATTGTCACACACTCCTCCATCTTCCATCCATTTTTTTTACCGGATTCTGAAATGAAGCTTTCCTACCAAGGCACTATACTTCTCTGCTTAGTGTGATAATTAGTTACAATAACCACACTACCCACAAAAATACTCAAAGTCATGGAGTTTTGTTAGGGAAGTAAACAGTTTAACACAAATTAGGATCATAAATCATTAAGGATACAGTCTTTAGCAGTGCCTCTCCACAGCCAGCAATCAAGCCTTTGTGGTTCTCCACCTCTTAGGCACTTAGCTCTTTGGTTTCTGCCTTATTCCAAGGGACTAACACCTGTTCTGCCTCTCAGTTTCATGGCCTCTGGTCTCAGTGATGCAGATGCTCTGCCTCTGGTGCCTTTGCTCTCAGCATGGCATCATCTCAGAAGCATCTCCCATTTCACAAAGGGATCTCAAAAGAGCATCCTGTGCTGGTGGCTCTTCTTACTTGATCGTTATAAAGATTTTCTCTTTCTGGGTCTGAGAATCTCTCATACTTATATCCTCTAATCCCCTCTATTAATGTTTCACACACTCTATTTTCATGGTTCCACTCAATTATTTGTCCGGAATTATAGAGATGTGAATCAATTCAAAACCAAACCAAAAGCACTCACTGCCACCAAATCGATTTTCACTCACCCTGACCCTATAGGGCAGAGTGAAAAGGTCCCTTTAAGTTTCTGAGGCTTTAAATCATTAACAGGGATAAAGTCCCACTTTCTCCCACAGCACCGCTGGTGTGTTCGAATTACTGGCTTTAATGATTGTCCATCCACCACTTAAGCTATTCTGCCAACAGGGCCCCTTAGAAGTGTGGATAGAAGAGACATATCAAGATATTTCACTGCAACAACCATAACTATTCTCCTTAACACTTGAATCATTTCTCATAAATATTGCAGTCTCACTTCTGAAAGGCCTGCAATTATGATTTTTCTGAATTTGGATAAAATTATTAATAGCTCAAGTTGGTTTCAGAGATCCAGATGCAGTCTGTTGTTTTATGGTGTTGACATTCTCAGGTTTTAAAAAGGATGATCACACTTTATATAACAGAGTATATATAGGTATTTGTTTTGCCGTAGCTCTTTTCGACAATTTAGAAAGAACTTTATAAAATCAATTATGATGGACCTGATTTCAGAGTGGTTAATCATTGGGCTGATAACCATCAGGGAAATAGTTCAAAACCACCAGAAAATCCTCAAGAAAATGACAAGGTTCTTCATTCCCTTTATTACTTATGGTCTCAGAAATTCTCAGAAGCAGTTCTACCCTCTCCGATAGGGTTGCTATGAGTTGGCAGTGACTCAAAGCAAGTGAGTTTGTTTGCTTATTTCCCCCCCAAGAGTTTCACTGGCATATAACTCACATATCATGTAAATAATACTTCATTATCACATCAAGACTTTCTGTAAAATCATCACCAAAATCAGTTTTAGAACATGTTCTTCCTTTTTGTA
>NW_022104827.1:2908-3807 GCF_000313985.2 Echinops telfairi | reverse complement strand
AAAAAAAAATTTCTTAAACGTCAAGCTGAATTTAAATTTTACCTGCTCCACAATGGTGATCTGTTACACAGCTAGTAATTGCCCTCGTTTCAGCTGCTCTATCTTCTCTTCCCACTTAAAAAACAGAAAGAAAAGAAAAGAAAACCCTCACTGCCATTGAGTTGATGCCAACTGAAAATGACCCTACAGGACAGGGTAGAACTGCCCCTGTGTGTTTGTTAGATGATTACTCTTGACAGCAATAGAAAGCCTTGTCTTTTCCCCATGGAGTTGTAGACTGCTGCCCTTGAAGTTAGCAGCCTGTGGTAGAGCTTCAACACCAGCAGGACTTCTGACTCTCTTCCAACAGATGTAGTGAGTTTGATTTCTGATAAGTCCATGTTTACAGATATTTTTGTTGTTAGAAAAAAAAGTATTTGGAAGGATGCGATTTTTGGTCCTGTAAATTCTATCATGAGATCATATATATGTCCATTTCTAACACCAACACCACATTTTCCTATGCCTGCTCCTTCCCCTTTGTTTCTATGTTTAACATTCCTATTAGCAATAATTATCAAAGCATCCTGATTGCATGCTTGACTAAAGACATTGATAGGATTCTTCAATTCCTTCATCGCTAGCTTTAGTGGTTGGTGCATAAATTTGCATAAAAGCTGTATCGACTGTATTTTCTTATATGCAGATTGACATAATTGTATCACATACACAATTGTACTTCGATTGACCTTGAGCTGTACTTTTGTACAATGAAATATGATGTCGCTCCTCTAGAATCTGTCATTTCCTACAAAGTAACCCACATGTTTTTCTTTTTTCTTTTTCCAAACTATTGTATAAGCAGCTAATCCAGATATCATACCATTCCATAGTTCAATAATATCAAGCAGTGTTTTACA
>NW_022104827.1:0-1107 GCF_000313985.2 Echinops telfairi | reverse complement strand
GCTTTCCAATGAAACAACACTAAGAATATCTGATGCAAGGTTTAATGTTACCACTGTTTTCTTCCCACTATTTAAGACGTTTTTGGCTTTTACAATAGAAGTTCAATATAGCTGAATATCAATATGAGGAGACTTCACAAATTTCCTGGAATACATGAGATTCAAAGAGAATAGTATTATTCTACAAACATTTGAAGCACCCTCCCACATAGGACTTCTTTGGAAATTGTTGGGAAACCAAATGATACTAGAGCATACTTAGTCCTTTTGAGAAGAGCTTGCTTCTACAATATTATAAGTACATCCGTGACCTCTTCCTTTAGATTTTTTTGTCTCAAAATATATACTTGTCCTTCATGGTCACTCTGTGTGCCTGTCCCCTGTCCCTTATTTTCAGCAAATAAATGTATTTGTTTTCATGCCTAAGAATGATCTTAGTTCCCCTTGTTGATTTAAGCTGTAGCTAATGTAATCAGAAACACACATATGTAGTATATGTGTGTAATATATATGTACATATATATAATCTATTTATATATTGATAAACAATAGGGTTTGGGAAATAGATGCCTTAGTACGTCAAACTGATTTTTAGGTATTTGGGGCTTTGTTTGCTTTGTGTTTGTGTGCCCACCCCTTCTACGGAGCAGTTCTATTACAAGTCTGAAAGGACTTGATAGCAAAAGTTTTAGTTTTGTTTTTCCCATTTTAAAAAAAATGAGTGTATGAGACAAAAAAATACTACTTGATGTTTGTCTTTGATTTTTCCTGACATATAGACAATGGACTTGTCCAAATAATAGTTTTTCATTTTTTTCTAAAGCTGACAGGTAACATTTGAAAATGTATAAATGAATGAAAGAGCAAATCTTGCCTGATCAACTAACTCAGGAAGGGAGAGGGCAGCTATTTCAATTATGCATATTCAATTATTATTATGCTATGGGGCCCTGACCATGACCATGTAAGGAGGCCTCTAAATGTGCAGTCGTAGGGACTCTACTAAAGGTCATGATGTGTACACTCTGAAGGGTTGTATGTCTCAAGGATGTCCCAGATGAAGTGTCTGGGCATCTGGAAGCTGCACACCAGGACTGCACACTGGGA
>NW_022104826.1:5195-6214 GCF_000313985.2 Echinops telfairi | reverse complement strand
TGGAAGGCAAGGCAACACAGCCTTGGGGAGGCCTGCATAGTTAGCACCACATAGTCCCTGGAAACAATGCTCTGTGACCCATGTTGGTAAGTGATGTCTAAGGCCTTACAAGTTGTGAGTGGCCATCTGAGATACAACTTCTGGTCTCATCCATCTGCAGCACAAGAGAGTGAAGAAAACCAAGGACTCAACGGAGAGATTCGTCTAAAGGACTAAGGGCCACATGGACGAGAGCTTATAGGACCCTGAGACCAGAGGAACTAGGTGGGACCTGGCTAGCACTATCGACTATTCTGATGGGATCGTGACAGAACATCCTGGTCAGAGTGGGGGGAAAAACTAGACCAACAAAAGAGAAAATCCTTTTTAAAATACCAGATTTAGTGGTCTGTCTGGGCCTGGAGGAATCCCCGACTATGTCTCTGGCCTGACCCTGAAGTCAATCCCAGAGGCCATCTTTCTGTCCAGCAGGAGACTCACTCCCTGCCATCCAGTCCTTTCCTAGTGATCACCCTACAGAACAGGGTGAAGCTTCCCTGTGGGTTTCCCAGACCAGATATTCACCAGAGCAGAACGCCCCATCTTTGCCCCCTGGAGCAGGTGGTAGAGTCAAACCTGTGCTGCTAGCAGCTCCACACGTCTCTTACCACACCACCAAGGCTCATGGAACAGGGACGTCTGAGAGGTCTGTGCTCCTTGGAACAATTCACCTCACAAGATCAAAAGGGCAAAGTTTGCCCAAAAGTGAAAATGAGAAGGTAAAAGTGGTAGAAAATTCTGCTGAAAACCAACTAGAGCTCAGGGCAGAAATGGGCAGAACTTACACACTGTGTAGAATGTATCCAACTCCATGGAGGCCTGCACGTACAAACTACTGAGGGGGCTGGGAAAGTAACGTGTTCTGTAAATAGAGCCTAATAAAAAATCTGAAATAAAGCCTGCAAATAAATAAAGACCACTACCTATGCCCTAACAGTCAACTTAATCCACATAGCCACTTAATGACTTACTCATTCAGC
>NW_022104826.1:2843-3998 GCF_000313985.2 Echinops telfairi | reverse complement strand
GGGCGCAGCCACGAGAACCAGGTCAAGACTCTTACTATTTCTTGTTGAGGTACAGATTTCAATCTATAACAAGGAATAAAGTTGTGAACATTTTCCCCAAATTCCTTTAGAATCTAACCAAATTCACAAAAGATGAATCATTTAAAAAACCAATATATGCACGTACATAAAAATACCAAACCTACACATGGCAAAAACAGACCTACCTACTGCCATCAAGTCGATTTTTACTCACAGCAACCCTCTAGGACAAAGGACAACTGCCCTTGGGGTTTCGGAAACTGGCAATCTTTAAAAGAATAAGTCTCACCACGATCCCCACGAGCATCTCACAGGTTCCAACTCCTGGCCTAAAGGTTAGCAACTCAATGCATAACCACTACATAATGAGATCAGAAAACGGCATGCAACTCATATCACAGGAAGGAAGCTCATCTCTTTCATATCTAAATAGCTCCCCTAAACATGGGTGAGAAAAAAAGCAACTACACAATAAAAAGTGGACAAAGGCCATGATCAGGCAGTTTACAGAAAAGGAAATATGAAGGTAAGTCAAAAAGGACTGTTAGGAGGTGTGATGGTTGGAGTTTATGTCAACTAGACACTCCGGGTGAAGGTAGGGGTGGGGACCAACCTACCAGTGGGGTCACAGCCTGATGACACCTCCTCGGGGTCTGGCCTTTTGAGTGAGAGAGAGACCCAGAGCAGAGCAGAGCTCTCTCTTGCCCCCTTGTCTTCTGTTCCATCTGGATCCTGCATCTGGTTCGTCCATCTCCTGTTGTGTCACCTGCTGATTCCAGGAGCTGTCAGTGGACTGCCATCCTTGGATTCGTTTAGCTCTGCATACACCAGCCTGTGGGTCTCCTGCTTCATCTTCCTGCCACCTGTCCATCAGCTCCCGCAGCTACAGGAATCAGAAGTCTCCAGCTGACCTATGGACTTGAACCAGCTGGACTTGCCTATTTCTACAGCTTTTAAGGCATTACTTCTTGAAAACCACGCGCTTTCGATGAATAATCCATACAACTGTCACTGATTTTGCTTCTCTAGAGAACCCAACCTGGCACCCCAAGTTCCTGTTCATACGTGCTCGGTGCACGGGTCTACGGGTTGATTCCGTACAACACCTGTGACACATGTCTCTGTGGTCAGTGG
>NW_022104826.1:0-1366 GCF_000313985.2 Echinops telfairi | reverse complement strand
AAATCCAAAGTTTGATCAAACATTCTGAAAAAAACCCAGACATTCCTCACCCATTGCTGGTTAAGAATGTGACTTGTTAAACTCTTTAGGGAGGTGATTTCGTATCACCCCATGGTCTTACGATGCCCCTCTTCGGCATTTATTCTACAGGTGCAGTTCACATTTGTCTTACAGATGGATACATTTACTGAGGGCAGTGCTCGCTGGGTTGGAGACAGTTGGAAAATGACCGGAGTGCCCAGGAATCGTTAAACACATGACAGTATTGTCCCATCAAGCATGACTACTAGCAACTCCTCGCACCGGTCACAGCTAGCTCCGTAGGTTTTGACTCAAGTGCTCTGTGCTGACTTTAAGGTTGGTGCTTGGAGAAGTCCCTTATCTGGGAGGGGGGGCGCTGCCCACAGAACCACTTACAGGCTGAGAAACCTTCTGAGGCACTTTTCCTCCTGCCTAGGGGGTCGGTCAGAATGAACTCAGGAGCTCACAACAATAGCACCCCTTTGTAAAGAATGAGGATACTTTGTATCCTGACTGGGAAGGCAAACTATTCGTAAGGCAGACGGGGAAAGGCTGGTGTAGAAAAACCCTTCTGTGAAAAGGAATGGGGGCGGGCTGGGATAAGCCGACACGTGCTTCTATGGTGCAGTGAACCTGGACGTGCTTGTCTGGGTGCAAATGCACAGAGTGGGCACCCAGAGGGAGTGGCTAATGGGCAGATGGGGTCGCAGGGCTTCCCAGCTGTTGCCTTTTACTCTTTGGGGACTTTGGAACCACATGAATGCAGTACTTATTCAAACTGAAAGCACGGGGAGTTTCTTCTGGGCCATGTCAAAGATGAGGTCCTTGCGGTGAAAATAACTCACGCGCTCAAGAATTATGGAGTGAGGAGGGCTGGAGGGGGTGTTGCTACGGAAGGTCCCCACCACTTGAAACAGAGCTGATGATGCGTAAGGAGGCTCCAGGGAGGGGCAGTGTCTTATTCCCTTGACTAGTTTTCCAAAGAAGAACCTTAAAGGTTAAAAAAAGAAAATCCAACAAGACCGAGTACTAACTTTTTTTTTTATGACATTGGGAAGTGACCTGCCCCCATAGAACCAAGTACACACTTCTGAGGCATCCAGCTCATTGACAGAGCTTAGACCATACCATGTGCACCAACAGCAAAATTCTAAAACCAACGAGAGTGAAAGTGAGCTCCATTAACTAATTCAGGCAGCTGGGTTGAAAACTAAAGGGCCACGTTCTCCTTCCTTGAAGAGCCAGCCTTGGAAACCTTCACGGACTGTCCTACTCTGTGCCACCGTCCTACTCTGTGCCACGGGGTCGCCGGGGGTGGGAATTGACGGGTGGGAATTGACTCGAC
>NW_022104825.1:5032-6160 GCF_000313985.2 Echinops telfairi | reverse complement strand
GGGATGTTAATATCTTGTGATATGAAATCATTTGGGAGCTCATGGTCTTTGACCTTCCTACCTCATGGTAGGAAGAGGATCAGATGAGACTTTGCCTGGGAAGAACTTGGCTCAGCCAGAAGAGTGCTGCTCAGAGATGAGGTTCCGTGCTCCATAACAAGTACTTTGCAAATCCCCGGCACTGTAGTGGTGGCTACAGGACAGAAGCTCCGACTGCAGACCCCTGACTCATATTTCCTCTTTCCCCCACACAGGGCAAGCCTTCTACTCCCGGGTCTTGGAGAACTGTGAGGAGGTGGCTGACTTCGATGAGGTAGGACATCCCTGGGAGCAGACCCAAGATTCTTCTCCAGCCAGCGCCCCTGCCCCTGAAGGCATGCACAGACTCTAAGCCCCCAAGGGACCTGCTCTTTCTGAACTACCTGCTTCTCCTTTGCTGGAAGCAGGTGGCAGTGGGAGGGTGTTAGGAAGCCAGTCCAGAGGGAATGACCCAGACTATGGCCGGTCAGGTTCCTCTGGTGGAGAAAGAGCCTTTGAACATGCTCCAGCAGCTGAGGGAAAAAAACGCAAACCCTTGAGACCTCTGTAAACTGGTTGCCGGTGAGGCAACTCTGGTTCATGGTGACCCTGGGAGTCAGAGTCACACTGTTCCCTGGGGTTTCAATAGCTGTTTCTTTCAAAGCAGATGGCTGGGTGCCAGTGGGTGGGCTTGAATCTGCAGCCTTTCAGTTCACCTCAGAGGATGTGAACCATTTGCACCACCCAGGGGCTCTAAGACTGCTGTGCCAACCACACCTCTTAGGAAACAAGCAGGCATTGGGGCTAGACCCAGCCTGCTTGGCGATGCCTTCTCCTCGTGGATCTCACTGGACCACCCACAGGGGCTCGCCTCCAAGCCCCCTTGGCCCGTGCTGCCCGTCTACTGAGAGTTCTGTGCCTAGTCCTCTCCTGTGTCCCCGGCCCTCCAGGGACAACCCAAACTAACGCCAGAAAGGGACAGAGTTCACCCTTGAGAGAGCCCTCAAATGGACCACTGACTTGGGTTGGAGATCTGAAAGCATTTTTCCCCACTAATGACGAAAGAGAGCGTAGACTGAAGTCTAGAGTAAAAGACCAAAGAATGCTGCC
>NW_022104825.1:2375-3822 GCF_000313985.2 Echinops telfairi | reverse complement strand
GGGGGTGTTCAATGCTAACACCGGGAAAGTCCCAGGGAAACAGGGATGAGTTGATCACCTTATACATTTCATCTACCACTCCCCGAGTGAGGGACACCCAACGTGGTCCACTCTGCAGGGTCAGAACACAATGCATACTGGTACTCACCACCATCGAGTCCATTCTGACTCATGGTGACCCTGAGGGCCGGGTAGAACTGGCCCTTGGGTTTCTAAGAGTATAAATCTGGATTGGAGTAGAAAGCTCCATCTTTCTCAGAGCATCTGGTGGTTTCGAACTGCTGACTTTGCAAGTAGCAGCCCAGTGTGTAACCACCATGATACCAGGTTTTCCCAGAGCCTGCAAGAGGATGCCTATTTCCCATCTTTGTAGCAATTATACGTTGGGCTGCTAAATGCAAGGACAGCAGTTCGAACCACCACCTGCCTTCCCCTCTTGACTGGCGTCTCGGTCAGCGCTGACCTGCCAGGCCTGGGGAAGAGAGCAGCTTTCCCTTGGCTCTCCTCTGCTTGTGCACATGGCCTGATGGAAGGGTGTGTGAAGGTAGGGGGGGGGGGTGCTAGTTTGGGAACAATTGTCTCTGCCCATTCCACAAACTCTCTATTACCTGTGGTGGCTGGAGAAGTGTGAGCCAGCTAACAGAATAAAGGAAAGGAAACATCTAAGGCTTTCTTCTGTTACGGAGCACTGGGGCCACCCACACGAAGTGCTGTCCCCCAAGCCCACCCAGAGATTCTGTGAGTGAAAGGCGGGGGGTCTGCTCTCACAAGGAGCACAGCCCCCAGAACGCTGTGAGGCTGTTCGATGCTGTCCGGTGAGGTTGCTCTGAGCTGAAGTCTACCTGGCAGCGCAGGACAACAGACAGGCTGACCCAAACCATCAAAGACGAGAATGGGGGAAGGTGAAGGCCGTCACCTTGAAGAAGAGCTGAAATCTGATGCTTGGCCAGGCCTGATTTGGGCAGGAGCCTTGACTAGGGCTGCAGCCAAGTTCACAGAAGGAGCTGGGGCTTTTGCCTGCCTTTGGCCCAGGTTTCTGCTGAGGGTAAACATAGCGCTGGTGGTGTCGTGCCAGGTCTCTTATGGGCTCTTCACTGCAAGGTCAGCAGTTCGAAACCACCATCTGCTCCAAGGGAGGAAGACGGCGCTTTCTACTCCCATAAAGAATTCCAGTCTTGGCAACTCACAGGGGGTCAGTTTTACTCTGCCCTACAGGGTTGCTATGAGTCGACATTGACTTTATGGCATTGACTTTGGCATTGGGGTGGCATTGAGATTTCTGCTGTGGGTAGCTGGGGCCAGGGCAGCAGAAGCAGGACAAGCTGGTAGAGCCAAGGAGGCTGCAAGAGAAGGCCAAGACAATCGCTGGGGGAGCAGCGTGGTGGAGAAGAGAGACCTGGTCTACCTCCAGGCCTGCCTCTCCTCTGTCTTGCACCCCTCCCCGGCA
>NW_022104825.1:0-328 GCF_000313985.2 Echinops telfairi | reverse complement strand
GACTTGATGGCAGTGAGTTTGGTTTGGTTTTGGTAGTACTGTGGGTTAGCTGTTAGGCTGCTAACTGCAAGGTCTGCAGTTCAAACCTACCAGCCGCTCCACAGGAGAAAGCTAAGACTGTCTGTTCCTCTAACTATGTACAGTCTCAGAGCTCTATAGAGGGTTGCTCTGAGCCAGAATCAACTCGATGGCAGCGGGCTTGTTTTCTGTTGTGAGTCAGAACTGATTAGAGGGCAGAGGTTTGGGTGGTACAGTGATGAAGAACTTGGCTGCTAGACAAGAGGTCTGTGGTTCGGATCCACCAGTAGCTCTTTGGGAGAAAAAAAAA
>NW_022104824.1:5332-6222 GCF_000313985.2 Echinops telfairi | reverse complement strand
CTCAGAAGCAACAAAGCCCACATGGATGAAGCACACCAGCCTGTGTGATCACGAGGTACCGAAGGGATCAGTTATCAGGCATCAAGGAATAAATATCATATTATTCTGCGCTCAGTGATTTTATTAATCTTTCTCTCTCTCTCTCATTTCTCCAAGTGATCTAGACACAATACAGTTTTATCATAAGGCTGCAAAATCTTATGGCATATCCTTCTGGGGAAAAAGGCAATTTGGATCCTTTTGTGATAAACTAAGAGCTTTACTATTTCCTGGGAAATAATACCCTAGGCGAAGTTTATTTTTTTATGTATAATACCAAATCATATGTCAAGAAAATAACCATGATGCAATGCTGAAGGACATGATGTCTCATGAAGTGAAGGGGTGATAAAAAGGAGGAAGGCCCTTGACGAGGTGGATTGACATGGTTGCTGCATCAATGGGCTCAGGCATGGGAACAGTTGTGAAGATGATGCAGAATTGTTCAGTATTGCATTCTGTTGTGCATAGGGTGGATATGGGAGAGAGCTGATTCAATGACACCTAACAATGGCAAGAACAACATAATATTTTTAAAGGAACTATTATCTGCATGGATAGAGATGATGTTAGCTTTATTAATTTATAAAGTTAGAATTGACCTCTGTGGAGGCTGAAAAGACCATTGAAATATTCACTGTTCCATATGACTGATGCATCAGGACAGTCCTTCTTAGAGGAATTAAGGAGGACCCGAAGAGCTTGCTGATGAAGACCAAGGAGTGCAATCTTCAGTACGGATTACAATGCAATGTTAAGAAACCAAAATGCTTTGCACACAACTGGACCTGTACTTAACATTGTGATTTGTGGAGGAAATACAGAAGTTGTTAAGGCTTTCATTGTGGTTG
>NW_022104824.1:3040-4066 GCF_000313985.2 Echinops telfairi | reverse complement strand
CACCTGACCCAAGCCATGGTATTTTTAATTGCCTCGTGGGCACGTGAAAGCTGACTTAGCATAAAGAAAACTGAAAAATAATCTATGTTTTTAAATCGTGTTGTTGGCAAAGAATATTGAAAGTACTTTTGACTCTAAAGTGGACAAACAAGTCGGTCTTGGAAGAAGTCCACCCAGAGGGAAGGACAGAGAGACTTTCTCTTGCATACTTTGGACATGTTGTCTGGAGAGATCAGTCCCTGGAGTAGAAGAGCATGCGTGGTAAAGTGGAGGCATGATGAGAAAGAGGAAGGTGCTCAAGGAGATGGACTGACACCATGAATGCAACAATGGGTTGGTTCACAAAAGAATACCTGTGAGGATTGCGCCAGACTGGGCAGTGTTTGCTTCTGTTGTGCATAAGGTCACTGTGCACAGGCTTACGACCAACTGGAGGGCACCTAACAACAAACATGCAGGAAAGAGACCTGATCCTATAAGTAAAGCTTTCAAGAAAACCCTAAGAAGCTTTACTCTGTGACATGGTGGCACTATTATAGGGATGTTATGAAGTAATAAGTAATATACACCACACACGTGTTGTTGTGAGGTGCCAAGGAGTCAGCTCAAACCCAAAGCACCGCCCCCACCCCAGGCAGAACAGAAAAAAAATACTGCACAGTCTTGTACCAGTCTCACAATTCTTTCTATGTCTGAGCCCATTGTTGCAGCCACTGGCTCAATCCATCTCCTTGAGGCCCTTCCTCTTTATTGCTGGCCCTCTACTTTACCAAATGATGTCCTTCTCCAGAAACAGGTCTCTTTTGTCCAGAGTGTGTAAGACAAGCCTTTCTGTCATTGCCTCTAAGGAACACTCTGGCTTTACTTCTTCTAACACAGATTGGATTGTTTCCTTTAGCAGTCCATATTACTTTCAATATTCTTCTCTAACACCACATTTCACATGCATCTATTCTTTGGTTTTTCTTATTCAATGTCAAACTTTCATGACATAGAAAATACCATGGCTTGGGTCAGGTACACCTT
>NW_022104824.1:0-1431 GCF_000313985.2 Echinops telfairi | reverse complement strand
GACATCCTACTCTGCAAGCCATCCACCTGCCCAAAGGCATTCAGCTGTACTCATACTATGAGACAGGAAGCCTACCTGCCGGCTCTGCCCCATGGTCTCCAGGCTACTCCTCTGCTCTCCCTTATGGTCTGCTTGCTGATCCACCTCTGTCTCATGCTCCTGGCTCTGTAGCCCCGGTGCCTTACTGCCTCCATCACTTCAAGCTCCTATAGTGGCTCTTGTTTTTCCTTCTCCTTTTTTTCCCCCACAACATTTTTTATTGCATATAATGAACATATCATACAATTGAGTATTTCAATCATATAAGGGGAATTGTACAATCACCATCACATCTATCTTAGAACATCCCCACCATCACCCCGTGGTTAAATTGCCATTAAAATGAGTTGTGCATTAACAATCAATTCTAGTGTTTTCTCCCCCTTCCTGCCCTCTATATTCACTTCTCAAATCTCAGCTCCCTCCCTATCGCCCACCCACCCCCCGTTTACGTTCCCTATAACCCATTGTATCAGTTATTCTCATTATGCATACATCCCTCCTATGCATTACAACTTGGTAACCCAACAGAAAACAATGGAAACCAAATAGAAATAAGGCAGTTAGGATAAGATCCTAACTGCATGAGAGGGAGAAGACCCCCATTAACATTCAAAAGCCAGGAAAGAAATTTCTGTTATGGAAAAACTAAAATATGCTTTCACCCAGAACATATTCAGATCATGTCTATAGGGAGCTCAACTGGCCAAGTATGGATTTTGATCCAACATAATCAAGGTTGCAATGGTGTCTGTCTGATAGCAAGATTGTTAGGGGCTCTCAGCTAGAGCATGTCTTCCAGCTGCTCAAAACCCATCTAAATACTCTGTAGATGGGTTTTGAGTTTCCACTTCTTCTCCATAGCCTTCTGTAAATTGGATGTTCATAATTTTAGCTCAGATACTTTTCTTTTCACCATATTCAAATTTTGTAATTGTCATCTTTGGATCACACAAACTGGCAAACTTTTGTGTGGATTTAGTTGACTCCTTGCTTAGATGGCTTCTTGTTTGAATAAAAGTCTGTAACGCCCTCAACATTATTCTGATCGATAGCCGGTCACTAGCTGCTTTCTTCACCACACTTGCAGTAGTACTCTTATTTTCAGTGATCATTTCATGAAGGTAAGTATTGTGTAGGGCCATGATGTAAGAATAAATTGTTCTTAAGTTGGACCTAGGATTTAGTGCGAGCCCAGAAAGCATTCCTGGATCTATGTTTGTTTGTTTGTTTAATTTGCTGTAACTTGGGATTTAATACATGTGTCATGTCATTCCATATTTCAAACATGTCAAAGATACTTGTACAATTGCTTCCATAATCAGTCTCCAACATATTTTTCTTTCCTGGGCTTCTTGAAGTCAATTCCTTATCTCCCAAGTCCAAGGGTCA
>NW_022104823.1:4701-6145 GCF_000313985.2 Echinops telfairi | reverse complement strand
TTGAAGAACTGCCAGTGTCTCACAACAGTCTCACAGAAGTGAGTTGCACTGAGCCATTTGTACTGCTTTATAATTTAATTAACTGTTTATTTCTTATGTTATCTATCTATCTGTATAAATATATATAGAATTAAAAATAAATAAATAAATTGCGAGTCACTTTCGCAGTAGGGTAATCTGCGCGGACCTCAATGCGAGTCACCTTTCCGCGGCTCCGGAAGACACCACGGTGGACTCAAATGCTATCTCCGGTACTTCTCTGGAGTCAGAGATTTAACTGCTTGGGACCAAATCTTTCTTTTTGACCCTAGCCCCACGTGTCTTGAGGAACGCCTTCAGCCCCTGAATGAATTGTTCACGGGTAGATAATGTTTGCCCCATAATATCGTCGCTTCACTTACCGAAATGCAGGTCCTGTAAAACAGTCGGGCAGCCTGTGTTGAACCTCGTGCGAGTCCCGTATTGCAGTTGAGAAGTGTCTGCGTCGGACTCAAGGTGATCTCCGGTGCTCCTTTGAGGCAGAGATCAAATGCGTGGACGGCCGTCCTTGCCGAAGCAACGTCCAGATTCGCGATCCCCGTGAGGCCACACGTTGAGGCGCCAGTTGTAGCGTCCCGGCCTGCGGGACGCACGAGCAGGGCCCTGCAGGGAAAGGCGTACCTGGATGGAAGAAAAGACACGGAGACGTGGAGCAAGACAAAACGCTGATCAAGCTCCATTTATTTGGGCAAAGCTCGGGGTATATAAAGGGGAACTGGCAAGTGCAGGTCCTAATTATAATAAAGAATGGAGCTTCCTTTAACTTCTTGTGCTTCACAGGAAGGTTACGTCATTGAGCTTGTAATCTTATCATCCCTAATAGGTCGGCAAACACAGGTGGGGTTAGTTGAAGGGCGGAGGGATACAAGGCGTGGTCAGGCTGAAAGCCAGGAAAGAGACTTCCTGGAAGCTGGGGATGGAGGCTTCCCTCGGTGTCTCACATTTAGCCCTGCATGGGAGTTTGAGACTTGTGGGCAATAGCGTGACAAGCAACTACCTGGTTTGCTGGAAAAGTGAGGCTGTGCCCGTTGTCTTCCCGTAGGCCAGGCAAAAGACTGAATGGCAGGCTTGGGAAATGGGCCTTCGCTTTCCATCACCATATAAGCCAGGATATGAACTTCACGGAATGCTTGGAAAGCTAGGCTCTGCCAGGCGTTTCTCTGCAGGCCGGCCAAGGGACTTCCGTTCAGGCTGAGGCAATTATGCTTCACTGTGAGTCTCACCCAAAGCTAGGTAAAAGACTTCAGGACACAATGGAAAGCTAGCTTTTGCTTTGTGTCTCCCAAAGTCCACTCAATGGTCTTCCCAGCAGGTTGTGGAAGCGAGAAAACTTTGCAATCTCCATTGAGGCCATGGCAGATATTCCTGGTCAAGCTGGGCAGTGAGGCTTGGCCCAGCGTCTCCC
>NW_022104823.1:2806-4338 GCF_000313985.2 Echinops telfairi | reverse complement strand
CCTGGAAGCTGGGGAGGGAGGCTTCCCTCGGTGTCTCACATTTAGCCCTGCATGGGCGTTTGGGACTTGTTGGCAATAGCGGCTTTCCTTGGCGTCTCTCGGCCAGCGTGACAAGCAACTACCTTGTTTGCTGGAAAAGTGAGGCTCTGCCCATTGTCTACCGGTAGGCCAGGCAAAAGAGTGACTTGCAGGCTGGGGAAATGGGCCTTTGATTTCAGTCACCATAGAAGCCAGGATATGAACTTCCCAGACTGCTGGGTAAGCTAGCCGCTGCCGGGCATTTCTCTGCAGGCCAGCCAAGGGACTCTGGTCAGGCTGAGGCAATTACGCCTCACTCTGTGTCTCACTGAAAACTAGCTAAAAGACTTCAGGTCAGAATGGAAAGCTAGCTTTTGCTTTGTGTCTCACAAAGTCCAGCCAAAGGACATACCAGCATTTTGTGGGAGCGAGAAAACTTTGGCATCTCCATTCAGGCCATGGAAGATATTCCCGGTCAACCTGGGAAGCGAGGCTTGGCCCAGCGTCTCCCAGTAAGATAAGCATTGAACTTCTGGCAAGGCCGGATTTCCTGGGCTGCCCTTCTTATTTGCCTCACCTGTGGTTATGTTTTTCATTTCCAGAGTCCTCCGATGAGGAAATATTACTTTGGTCAACAAGCATTACAATGTCCATTATTCATTTGGATATTTGCTGACTTTAATCCCAGGGGACATGTGGGTACTAATAAAAATAAAGACTCGAGCTTTCTTTAACTTCTTTTACTTCACAACAAGATTACTTCATTGAGCTGGTTATCTTATCATCCCTAATTGGCCGGCAAACACAGGTGGGGTTCATTGAAAGGCGGAGAGATACAAGGCGTGGTCAGGCTGAAAGCCAGGAAAGAGACTTCCTGGAACCTGGGGAGGGAGGCTTCCCTCGGTGTCTCACATTTAGCCCTGCATGGGAGATTGGGACTTGTGGGCAATAGCTGTTTTCCTTGGCGCCTCCAGGCCCGCGTGGCAAGTAACTACGTGGTTTGCTGGAAAAGTGAGGCTCTGCCCGTTGTCTACCCGTAGGCCAGGCAAAAGACTGACTGGCATACTGGGGAAATGGGCCTTCGCTTTCAGTCACCACAGAAGCCAGGATATGAACTTCCCGGACTGCTGTGAAAGGTAGGCTCTGCCAGGTGTTTCTCTGCAGGCCAGCCAAGGGACTTCTGGTCAGGCTGTGGCAATTACGCTTCATTCTGGGTCTCACTCAAAACCAGGTAAAACACTTCAGGTAAGAATGAAAAGTTAGCTTTTGCTTTGTGTCTCCCAAAGGCCAGCCAATGGAATTCCCAGCAGGTTGGGGAAGCGAGAAAACTTTGGCATCTCCATTGAGGCCATGGAAGATATTTCCGGTCAAGCTGGGAAGCGAGACTTGGCGCAGCGTCTCCAAGCAAGAGAGACATTGAACTTCTTGGAAGGCTGGATTTCCTGGGCTGCCCTTCTTATTTGCCTCACCTGTGATTACGTTTGTCATTTCAAGAGTCCTCCCAGGACTGAATA
>NW_022104823.1:0-1098 GCF_000313985.2 Echinops telfairi | reverse complement strand
TGAACTTCCAGGAAGGCTGTATTTCCTGGGCTGCCCTTCTTATTTGCCTCAACTGTGGTTATATTTTTCATTTCAAGAGTCTTCCGAGACGGAATATTACGTTGGTCAACAAGCATTACAATGCCCCATATTCATTAGGATATTTGTTGTCTTTAATCCCAGGGGACCTGTGGGTCCTAATCACAATAAATAATGGAGCTTTCTTTAACTTCTTGTGCTTCACAGCAAGGTTACCTCATTGAGCTGGTTATCTTATCCTTAATTGGCCGGCAAACACGGTTTGGGTTAATTGAAGGGCGGAGGGATACAAGGCGTGGTCAGTCTGAAAGCCAGGAAACACTCCCTGGAAGCTGGGGAGGGAGGCTTTCCTCGATGTCTCACATTTAGCCATGCATGGGAGTTTGGGACTTGTGCGCAATAGCGGATTTCCTTGGCATCTCCCCGCCAGCGTAGAAAGCAACTACCTGGTTTGCAGGAAAAGTGAGGCTCTGCCCGTTGTCTACCCATAGGCCTGTCCAAAGACTGACTGGCTGGATGGGGAAATGGGCCTTCGCCTTCAGTCAGCAATAAGCCAGGAAATGAACTTCCGGGTTTGTTGGGAAAGCTAATCTCTGCCAGGCGTTTCTCTACAGTCCGGCCAAGGGTTTTCAGGTCAGGCTGAGGCAATTATGCTTCACTCTGAGTCTCACTCAAAGCTAGGTAAAAGACTTCAGGTCAGATTGGAAAGCGAGCTTTTGCCTTGTCTCCCATATCCAGCCAATGGACTTCCCAGCAGGTTGTGGAAGCGAGAAAGCGTTGGCATGTCCACTCAGGCCATGGAAGATATTCCCGATCAAGATCGGAAGCGAGGCTTGCCCCAGCGTCTCCCAGAAGGAGAGACATTGAACTTCCGGGAAGGCTGGCTTTCCTGGGCTGCCTTCTTATTTGCCTCACCTGTGGTTATGTTTGTCATTTCAAGAGTCCTCCCAGGACTTAATATTTATGTGTCCAACAAGCATTACAGTGTCCCATATTCATTAGGATATTTGCTGCTTTTAATTCCAGGGAACCTGTGGGTCCTAATTACAATTAAGAATGGAGCTTTCTGTAACTTCCTGT
>NW_022104822.1:4832-6252 GCF_000313985.2 Echinops telfairi | reverse complement strand
CTGCTGTGAAGATGACAAGTGCTGTCTGTAAAGTATCTATCACAAAGTCTAGCTAGTGGCACATCGTGTCTCCTACTGTGTTCCATGTTAGCATTCTGAATATCACATAGAATACTGGATCCTGCTGCATCAATTAGGTGAACATGTATGGGATATTTACTATGTGTCAGGCATTAAATTGACCATCTATCAACAAATTTATATGTCAATTTAATGAGGTCCCCAAAGGTCAGCTTGGCCATGGTCCCACAGTCATACATGTAATTGAGCCAGATTAGAATGAGGCACTGACTCCAGAGCCCCTGCTCTCTCCTCAATGGTCACTGAATACGACTTACTAAAGGTGAGGATTGAAGAAGCTGCGATGCAGGCAAATAAAGTGACTGGCTTTGATTTTATTAAGTATATCGTCACCATTTAGTTGGCACTGCTAGAGATGGGAATGATATTACCTCACTTCCACTACTTAGTCCATGGAATGTGTAATTTGTCCAAACTTTTACTTTACAGTCCACTTGGCTGAAGTGAATTAAACTTTCATGATAGGGGAGTTCTTGCAGGTGGTCCACCATCCTGGAAGATGGTGCCACTTTGTGTGGATAATGGAGTCCCAACACCCTCGGCCACTAGTGGAAGTGCTGGGCATGTGGTGCCCCCAGTGATGCCTCAGAAGAAAGTCTGAGCGATCAGCTTCAGAAATACCAGCTCTTGAAAACTGCACTGAACACAGCTGAATTCTGGCATCCATGAGATCCCCATGAGTCTGCGTCAACTGGAAAATAAACTATTGTGCTTTTTGTTGTTCTTATCATTCTTGTGTTGGTGAAAGTCATAGCAGTAACCATAAAAAAATTCATCTGTTAGCAAACTAACAAAAATGCCTGCATCCTCTGAGCCATGAATAATCCACGATCAAGGGTTTGGCCTGAACAATCTTCCCCAGGGCTTTCCAGGGATAGTAGGAGTATGTGCACTTTTGCTGTGTGTTCATGAGAGTAAAGGCATCAGAGGAAGGACTAGCTCACCTGCTGATTTGGGTAAAGTTTAACAATAAAGAAAATACATATATTGTTGCTATTTGAATTTATTATTGTTCTGTATAAGCAGTAGCTTTCTCATCCAAAAAAATGAGTATAATAATATATATAATATTGTGAGGTTTGCTGCTCAGATTAAAAAATAGCATCTACAAAATACCTTGTAAATACTTGATGGTAAACAAGTGGTAACTAGGCATATTTTTATGACTGAGGAGAAAAGATTTAAATGGTAATTAAGAGGAATGGAATGCCCCAATTTTCTGTTGCTTTCACTGTTCGTAATATAGTAGTACTGTCCAATAGAAATAGAATACAAGATACACATGTAATCTAAAATATTTAGTAGCCACTTTAAAAAAATAGAAAGTGGTAAAGTTGAT
>NW_022104822.1:2565-3547 GCF_000313985.2 Echinops telfairi | reverse complement strand
GATGCCTCCCTATAAGGCCTTACACTCTGAGACAATGGTCCCAGATCGTTTTTCTACACATCTTCATCTTGTTTAAGAGCCTAATTCCAGACTATTTCTTGCAGACAAAACATACATAACAGTGCGTAAACAGAGTCCTACACTGAAGAGGTTCTCAATAACTGCACAGAAAAGAACTATACAAAATCACAAAATTACAGTGATAGTATGACTTCAAATAACTCTAGGGTAGCTTTTCATCTATTCCCCAGTAAATTAAATAGCTTCAGTCTTACATGGAACATAGACTAACTAGATTGTGTAGTAAAAGGTTTAGAAACCATGACATGTGAGTGAGAAAATAAACTGGAATTATTGGCAAGCTAGTGAAGAAATAGAGCTCTCATGTATTCCCTAACCCATAACCACTCAGTCAATTCCAACTCAAGACAATCTTATCTGTGTGCAAGTAGAATTGTTCTCCATAGGGTTTACAGAGGTTGTGGTAGTTACATATTCTGTTGTCAATTTGAGACTATCAAGAGTGAAGGGGTGGAGTTAGCCTGTCAATCAGATCACAGCTTGATGACCTCCTTTGGAGCAGCAAAGGAGATAAATAGCTCACTGGAGGCGGGACACAAATTCACTCACGGCGAGACAGTCCTGCTGACAAGACATATGGAGCTACACTAGAGTCCTGGAGCTGGAGAAGCCACATGGAGACCCCTGCCAACATTGAGATGCTTCCACTATTATGGATCCACAAGACTCTCCACCCATTGTGCCTGTGATCTTCCTGCATTCAGTGTCATTGCATGTGTTGCATGAGTCTCAAGAGGAATTCATGGGCAAATATCAACCTTACAAGCTAATATTGAACTCAAGGACTTGATCTGTACTTGGCTGGGATGTTTTATTAATGCATTATTGCTTCTTGATATAAAGCTCTTTCTTATAAACACATGAGTGTCTATGAATTTATTTCTCTAGTCTACCTGGAATA
>NW_022104822.1:0-1109 GCF_000313985.2 Echinops telfairi | reverse complement strand
TCTCAGAGATCACTAAAGAATCTAAACTACCGAGGACACCATTTGACACTCCAGAATTTTCCTCTAGCTGACCTCAGGAGTAGAAATCAATTGAGATCTGAAGTCACCCCTTAAATATTGGATAACAATATATATCATTTCCAAACAATATATGTGACAGTCAATTTTTTGCTGATTTATAATAAAGCAGTCCCTTTTTTATTCTGTCCACACATTATTAAGTAAAATCAATAAGAATTTCATACTCTCTTAACTTATACCTTTCCCCAGATCCCAAGCATAGTACCAAACACACAATTAAAACAGACAAACAAATATATAATAGAAAAGGAGAATTCTCAACTATTTCTATTAATTTACTTCATGGAGTGAAAGATGAAAAATGCATGTTTATTTATGCCTACATATCCCTCTGAGCTCAAACTAATCCTGACGACTCTGTGCAAAAAATTCAGAAATGCTAGCACTCTGGACCAACAGGTGACTGTAATTTGCTTGCTGTAGATTGTTAAGAGAGACCTCTACTAAGTTCATTCTCATTAATCCATGTACAATCTCCCTTCCTGGAGTGAAAGCTGGTGATTGCACAGGTAGGATTCAGAATGAAAGACTGAACTGAGCATAATATAGAACGTCAGCTTCCTCCCCACCCACCCCCTCTTAACACTACTAGGATACTTTTACCTTTGGATCCAGTACATTGAAAATACCTCAGTCTCCAGAAACCGTAAAATCCTGCTGGAGGTAAATTTCCTGCTGGTTTCCAACATTTCATCCAACTAAAAAAGACACAATTTATTTGAGATTTTAAAAATAATTTTATTGGGGGTATTGGGGACTTGCACAGCTCTTATCACAATCCATAAATACATCCATTTGTACATATGTAGCCATCATCATTTTCAAAGTTGAGCCCTTGGTATCAGCTGCTCATTTTTTTCCCTCCCTCCCCCATGGACCCTTGATATTATTTTTTCATGTCTTATACTGACCAATGTCTCCCTCCACCCACTTTTCTGTTGTCCATCCCCCTGGGAGGGGTTTATATGCAGATCATTGTGATCAGTTCCCCTTTCTCCCCCCACCTTCCCCTTATCCTTCTGGTATCA
>NW_022104821.1:5066-6253 GCF_000313985.2 Echinops telfairi | reverse complement strand
GTGGGCGAGGCGCTTCCCCGGGGAGGAAGACGTGGGGATTCAGGGGCAGAACCAGGACTCGACCCGGTTCCGAGCCCTCGCCGGGACCGACCGCCTGCCTCGGAATCCCGAGCCCATTAAGAAGCCGGACACGTCGGAGAAGCCGGTGCCCAGGTTGAAACTTCCTCGAAGTCCTAGTTTCACACACCGTCGTTAGCAAGCCCTAGGGCAGTGTGAAGAGGCCAGTTAATTGATCTGCCCCCTGCGTGGGAAGCATTTGATTGTTCTGATTTTTCACTTCTCATCCATGGTGCTGCAGTGAATTATATGGAGAGCCTCCGCGAACAAATGGCCTGATATTTCTCCTTAGAAAATAATAACGAATGATGCAAGTAAGGGATCTTAATGGGATTTTATTTAAAGGGTGTCTGCGATCCCAAATTGGTAACGTTTTTGTTTTATTTTAATGACCTAATGTTGGGTGATGGGCAGCGGAATGAGCACGTCCACATGACTAGCACTGAAAAGGAGAATCGTCTTTTGAGTTTTGTTCGACAGTATGTATGTACTGTTAAGGACAGAACAGGGAAATTCCTGCACTTGGTGCCTTTTCCAAATAACTGCTTTCCGAGCAGAAAAAGGGGCTAAAACCACAAGAGCAGGGGACTCCGAGGTAAGGGACTGTGCCAACTTGGAGCCTCCGGAGTAGGGGTGGCAAGTGACTTAGATACCCTTAGATTCATGAGTATAGTAAAAGGCGCACATCCCCTAGCACCAGGGCAGTTCAGAGCCCAACCAATTCAAGACAGGAAAAGGTGTGTAGTTACGTAATCTGGCGTCAACTTGAGACTATTAAGAGTGAAGGGGTGGAGTTTAGGTCACAGCTTGATGACCTCATTTGGAGGCACTATGGAGATAAAAAGCTTACTGGAGGACAGATACACTCTCCCCTTGAGATCCCTGATGAAAAGCCACATGGAGCTACGCTGATGGATCCACAGCCCTGGAACTGGAGGAGCAACATGGAGACTCACACCAACACTGAGATGCTTCCACCACCACTGAATCCACAAGACTTTCCATCCACTGGCCTGTGATCTTCCTGCATTTGGCATCATTGCACGTGTTGTGTGACTTTGAAGAGGAATTTATAGACTGGAATCAGACATATGGGCTAATATCGGACTTATGGACTTGATCTGGACTGG
>NW_022104821.1:0-1573 GCF_000313985.2 Echinops telfairi | reverse complement strand
GTGTGGCCTTCTTATGAGGATTCTGGGAACTTCCTTTCTTTCTCCTGGGAGGCAGGCCACTTTCTCTCTCTGCTTCACCTTCCTGTTGAGGAGCCAGCACTGAGATGCTTCCACTGGCATGGGATCCACAGGACTTTTCACCCACCGGCCTATGATCTTCCTGCAGTCAGCATCATTTCATGTACTGTGTGAGTCTGAAGAGGAATTTATGGACTAGTATCAGATATATGGGTTAATATCAGACTTACGAACTTGATCTGGACTGGGCTGGGATGTTTTCTCAATATTCAATTGCTCTTTCATATAAAGCTCTCTTTTATACACATATGAGTGTCTCTGGATTTATTTCTCTAGTCATTCCAGCCTAACACATTGTGGAACAGACCACCAATTGCTTATATGGGAAGTTCAGGATAAAACTAAAGACTGAAGCGAGTCCACCAGAGTCAAAATAAGATCTTGAGTCGATCTCACCTGAATTTGAGAACATCTCAAACACATTTAACACTAATGACAGAAGACCTGATGAGCTGTGGAAGCAAAACAAGAACATTGAATGACCATTAAAAAGACAGGAAAGAGAAAAGATGAAAGTGGATGTCAGAAAAAGCTCTGAGACTTGATCTTAACTGTGGAGTAGCTCAAGCAATGGAAGAAATGGTTAAGTGAAAGAGCGGAATAGAACACTTCAAAGGGCAGCTTGAGAAGACCGTCAAATATTATAATGAAATGGGCAAAAGCCTAGAGTTAGAAAACCAAAAAGGAAGAACATGCTCATATCTTAAACTGAAAGAACTCAAGGGGTGGGGGGGGAATCAAGTCTTGAGTTGCAATATTGAAAGATTCCATGGCAAAAGATAAGGCAGGAAGCATCAAAATAAGATGGAAAGCATACTCAAAGTCACTGTACCAAAAAGAACCAGTTAACACTCCACCATTCCAAGAGCAAGAACCTATGGTGCTGAAGGAAGAAGTTCAAGCTGCACTGAAAGCATTAGCCAAAAATAAGGCTCCCCAAATGGATGGAATACTCGTTAAAATGTTTCAACAAGCTGACAAAGCACTGAAAACATTACTGGTCTATGCCAGGAAATTTGGATGACAGCTGATTGGTCAACTGACTGGAAGAGAGACATATTTGCACTCGTTCCAATGAAAGGTGACTGAACAGAATGCTCAAATTATAGAACAATATTATTGATATCACATGTAAAATTTTTTGAAGATCATTCAACAATTGTTGCAGCAGTACATTGATAAGGAGCTGCTAGTTCAGGCTGGATTCAGAAGAGATCTTGAAACAAGGGGTATATCATTGGGACATATCAAGGGATATGTCAAATGGATCTTGGCTGAAAGCAGAGAAAACTGGAAAGATGTTTACTTGTGTTTTATTGACTATGCCAAGGCATTCGATTGTGGATCATAACAAACTAAGGATAGTCTTGAAATGAGTGGGAATTCCAGACCATTTCATTTTGCTTATGGAAAATTTATACATGGATTAAGAGGCAGTTGTGTGAATAGAACAAGGGAATACTGTATGGTTTAAAATCAGGAAAGGTGTGCATCA
>NW_022104820.1:5168-6262 GCF_000313985.2 Echinops telfairi | reverse complement strand
CTACACACACACATACACACACACACACACACACACACACACACCACCCCGTTTCCTTCTCTGGGCTCTACCCTTGCCAAATGCTTGGGAGGGGGTGGGCTGTGACATCCCGGCCCTCTTCTGCCAACATTCTGGGCTCTGGGCAGTCTCAGCAGGCACCTCTTCCCCTAACCCACGCCCACTCCTGTGTGCATATTCCCCTGGGTCAGGAGAAGGGGGAGGAGACCTCGGAGTCCAGCCAGGGTCCAGAGCAAGTGGAAACGTCGCTGGGAGAGGCCTGGCAGGGAGGGCTGTGGAGCCAGTGGCCTCCGTTCGGTGGAAACAACAAAATCTGCCCCAAGGCAGCAGAGACGGGGTTAGAGGTGGTGAGGACGGGGTGTCCAGCCCCCCACTTTGCCTCACCTTTCTCCTTCTGAGCAGCTGGGGGTTTAAACTTCTGACCTTACAGCAGCTCGGTGTCTACCCCACTACCCTCTAGGGCTCTTTGGGATGCCAGGAGCACCCCCACTTCACACAGGAAACTGAGGCACTGAGAGGCTCAGTGACTTGCCCAGGACAGAGAGCGATGGGTGGGGCACGTGGCCTCGGGGACACTGGGCGGTTGAGAAATGATGGGTGTGGTGGTGAGGGGTCGGGCTAAGGACCAAGCAGAGGTGATATGAAATCCTGGCTCCGCCCCTTGCTACCTGTGACTCTCAGAACTCAAAACCAGCCACCCGGTCGAATCTGCCTCACAGACCCTGGAGGACAGGGCAGAGCTGCCCCCGTGGGTTTCTGCGACTGTGACTCTTGACGGGACTAGGAAGCCTCACCTTTCTTCCACGGAGTGGCCGGTAGGTTCGAACTGCTGACTGTATGGTTAAAAGCCCGACGTGACCACGATAGCCAGCAGGGCTCCTTATGGTCGTTAGAAAGTGGAAATGAAATAAAACTTTAAAACAAAACCCAAAACACAGGCTCTCTGTGGCTCAGCTGCTTTCTTCACCTGTAAAGCGGGGTGACCATGACCTCCACTTGTGAGTGTGGTGGGCGAGAGCTAATGTGACCCCACCGTCTCAAGTGCCGGCCTCAAGAGAGCCGCTTTATAAACATCC
>NW_022104820.1:2019-3086 GCF_000313985.2 Echinops telfairi | reverse complement strand
TTTTTTTTTGGAGCCAAAGTGCCTAGGGCCCATGAAAATGTCATAATCTTGCTTTTAATCACAGAATGTAAGGCAGCTCGGGTTGTATCCGTTTTACACTAAGGAGGTGATGAGACCATTTTTAGTAATATTTTTGTTGTTTTGAGGGAAGGAATTCATGGGCACAGAAACACCCACTGTCCACGGCTTTGGATCACAGTCATTACTGCTGGTGCAGGAGTCGTTACGCACTGGGCTGCCACCCACAAGGTTAGCGGTTCGAAATCACCAGCAGCTCCATGGGAGAAGTCAAGGCTTTCTACTCCCGTAAAGAGTGAGAGTCTCAGAAACTTGCAGGGGCAGTTTTACCCTGTCCTGTAGGGTCTGTATGAGTGAGTTTAGTCTTTGACATCCCACCCCACCCAAATGATTACAATGTATCATATGCAGGAATATAGCCCATGCTAGGTTATATTCATCCCCGGCCCCTCCCCGCATCTGATTGGTAAAGATCTCTGGGGATGGTCCCCTAACCCCCAGAGGCTGATGGGATGGGGTCCCTGGCCCTGACCGGTGGCCACTCACCTTGTCCTCCTCCACCCTCAGGTCCGGCATGGTGCTGATGCACAGGCTGACGGCCGTGGTTGCCACAAACAGGATGGAGAGGCATGCAAAGACCTTGCCAGGCAGGCCGGACTGTGGGTTGTCCACCATCTCCCTCAGCCTGTCCATGAGCAGCCCCCAGCGGGAGGGGGCCTGGGCGGGCTGGCCGGCGTCCCGGCCCTGCTGCAGCTCCTCGCCCCGTTGCAGCTCAGCCAGCTCCTCCAGCCTCTGCAGCAGCTTGCGCAGGCAGCAGCGCTCCAGCTGGGCCTCGTCGATGCCCCAGTAGCTCAGCTCCTCGTGGAAGGACAGGGCGCACATCTCTCGCAGCAGGACCAGCTTCCCGGCTGCCAGGAAGCTGGCGATGGCCGCGAAGGCACTGGGGCTCCGGTCGAAGAAGAACTCCTGGCTGTCGGCGTCGTAGTCGTCGCAGAGCTGGGCGATCTCCTCGCGGCTGCGGCAGGCCTTGAGCTTGCTCAGGCGGCTCT
>NW_022104820.1:0-1017 GCF_000313985.2 Echinops telfairi | reverse complement strand
CCATTGTCTCCCTTCCCCACATTTCTGTTATTCACCCTCTTCAGAGGGGCCATCCCCCTGCCCTCATGATCCCGGCTGAGCACATTTTTGCAGAGCTTTTAGGTTAAGAGGGATGAGGAAGAAAGGCCTTGGACCCACTTCCAAAAAATGAGCCAATGGAGCAGAACCTTCCTGTCTGGAACTGACCATGGGGAGGGCGCAGGTCTGGGCAGTGTGTTGTTCAGTTGGGCATGCGGTCAGTATGTGTCAGGGGACACCAAAGTGGCTGCTGGCAGCCACCCCTGTGTGGCTGGGGTGCTGTCAGGAGACCAGTGAGCTGTGGGGTCCTTCCCCTGGGGGAGCACAGACCCAGCCCTGGAGAGTGTCCAAGAGTGAGTGAGATGGGGCTCGGGAGCTGACTAATTTGTTCCTGAGCAAGGACGAGTTGGAGCTCTGCTCCTTCGGGCTGTGTGGTCTTGGGTGTGGGGAGTCACCTTCCTGGTCTCAGACGTGTGCTCTGGGCCAGCCCGAGACAGTCATCGAAACAAACAAAAGACCCACCTCTCTGCCATCGAGTCATTGCTGACGCACAGGGACCCCATAGGACAGGGTGGAACTGCCCCTGTGGGTGCCTGAGACTGCAGCTCTTTATGGGAGTAGAAAGCCTCGTTTTCCTCCTAGCTCCATCTTCCTCCTGAGGAGCTGCTGGTGGTTTGGACTCACTGACCTTTTGGTCAGCAGCCCAACACATAACCATGATGCCACCAGGGCCCCCTTGCATGAAACGCATTCCCATATGCACTCACTGACCCCGCCGTGGCGGCCGAGGCGATGCTAGCTCACAGGGACCCTCTAGCGCAGGGGAGAGCTGCCCCTGCGGGTGTCCGAAACTGTGACTCTTTACGGGAGTAGAAAGCCCCACCTTTCTTTCAACAAGCGGCGGCTGATTTTGAACTACTGACCTCTCCGATGGCAGTTTAACGTGTGAACACTATTCCACCAGGGCTCCTTGCAAAATACAGCGGGTAAAAAATAAGG
>NW_022104819.1:4030-6263 GCF_000313985.2 Echinops telfairi | reverse complement strand
GTTGTTTTCTCCTGCTGATTCTAATGAAAGAAGACCTGATAACACTGAGGGTTAGGCATTGAGCTGCTAACCCCAAAGTCAGTGGTTCAAACCGCACAGCTTTCCTGTGGGAGAAAGATAAAGGTTGTCTCAATCATGAAGACTAAGTCTCAGAAACCCTCAAAGAGATCCTAATGAGTCAGAATAGATGCAACGACAATAAGAATTCCAACAAAAATCCCTAAATCTTAGCTCAAAATCGTCTGCATATTTCTTGTTTCCACTTCTGACTTTAGATTAGATTGCCAATGCAATGCAAACTAATGAAGCTCCAATATAAGGGATCAGCTTCCCGTGAATATTCTTGGGAATATAATGACCCTTTTCTCTTGTTTCTGTTTTATAACTTAGAAGCTTCAACATAACAAATTTTCTGAAATAAAATTAAATGATGGACAGCAAAGTCTGAATTAATGGTAAATAGTATCACTGACTAGACATAAATATTCTCAGCTTAAGCTTGACAAGAGCACCATGGGGAAATTGCTACTCTGAGACTGTGTTAACCAGAGACTGGCACTTTCAGGGGCTGATCAGATTCTTGCCCACCTGTTAGCTCATAACCTCTACTACAACCTTGTGTAATTTGTGAGAGGGGATAAACATTCAGTTTTGCTTTTGTATTCATCACAGGGTAGATGGATGGTACAAAATATATTCAAGGTTTTTTTCCCACCAATTTTTAAAAATAGATGAGCCAAGTTAAAAATCAGGAAAACAGAATAGCAGAGGGTATGAGGATAGAATGTATGTGAAAAATACGTTTACACAGTCAAAAAAATAAGATAATGGGTTTACATTTTTAAAAATGTATAGCTACAATCTTCCCACTTGACATGAGAAATATCTGATCCAGCAAGTTCCTTGTCTCTGAAACACTAATTATAACTCCACTAGAGGCCTTGGTTCTACAGAGTGAAAGGGTTAGTATGAAAGGAATGGAAAACAAGAAAGCATTAGTTGTTCTAGAAGGGCACACATGCCCTACATTATATTTTCCCCAGGGCCCCAGGATTTTCAGTTGGTTGCAGCCCATGCAAAGACTAGAGCTCCATGAGGCTCCCCCTGTCACTCTGCAGAGAGTGAGTCATTAGCTCTATAAATGTGCTTTGCATTTTATGGTGCCCTGTTAACTTGTTTTAAATGCTGATTGATGGGTCCTTGGACAAATCTCCTGAAATGTGATCCAAACAGTAAGAACTTGTTCTGATTAGCAAGCTGAGAGACAATGCAACAGTGACATTTACAATTTAACATTATAATTTTATATGTTATAATTTAAAATGTTATAATTCCTGGCACTCAGTGTAACAATGAGGTGATCTTCGCTGAGATGCATTATGGGAGCAATCCTTTCCCATGAATGTTTAAGAATTTGTTTATATTTGTATAATGACTAAATGACGAGTGGGGTTCAGCTAAACTTACTACCTTTTGTATCTATGGAAAGTATACAATATGCAGTTTGGGTTTTGTTTTAATCATGAGGTAAAAAGAACATGAAAACCAAATTCAAGTTGTTTTTCTAGTTAATTTTTTAAAATACATGATGAACCAAGTTGATTTTCAGGAAAGCAGAACAATGGAATATGTAAGCACAGCACGGATGCCAATAATCCTGATTTTACCACTTACTAATAACAGGCAAGGTACCAAACTTTTCCTCATCTAGGAAATGGAGTTTCAAAGGAAGGTCTACATAAGTCTAGAAAATGGAATGGATCAGAAAATCTGTGGCATGAAAGTGATCTTGAGAAACAAATGCAAGTAAAGACATTTAAAGGTGATCTGGTAATTCATGTGCCTCAATCAATGGATTAAAAAAAATTTAATTTAGGGGACTTCTGGCAAGATAGCGACCAAGTAACACACACCAGAGGGAAGCTGCAGAAATCGGCACCTGAGAGGGAAATTCAATTCTGCTGGGTCACAGGGGGAGCATCAGAAAGATAAGGAGACACAGATCTACTAGCTTTTGAGGCTCTAGGCTTTTGGCTTAATATTAGGGAGGCCAGCTAAGCACCTCCACTGTCTCAGGGAGAGCCGGGCTCTTTTGGCCAGCCCAACTGTTGATCGGGCTTCAGCTACATTGTACCTTTGTTTCTCTCTCTTCTCTTTTTCCTCCCACAGGATTAACAGACTCAGGGATTTTTCCTCTTCTCATTCCTCTCACATGCCACTGCCAGTCTCCGGG
>NW_022104819.1:1989-3780 GCF_000313985.2 Echinops telfairi | reverse complement strand
GGAAATTCCACATCCCACATGGCTGAGATAACTTCCTCTAGCCTGTCATGGTGCTTCACACAGCCACAGGCAGCTCCACAAACCATCTCCAGTGCTCCACGGATCTGCATGAGCCTCTTCCCAACCCACATGGTGTCTAGCTGGCAGCAAGACTATGGCAATTCCGCCCACCGTCCATGGTGCTCTACACCAAAATAGGCACACCCACCTATACTCCACAGCATTCCCATTCTAGCAAGCACCCCTGCATGCCCACGGAAGTACCCCAAGACACTGTGGGCCACAGCACCATGGCTTTCTGTGAGATCATCCAATACAGTGCTATCTTTGTGGGTCCACAATGACCCAACCAGCATCCCCTGAAAGGACTATCCAACTTGCCCTCCAAAAAACAGAATACTGGTTGGCTAGAGAAAGAGTGAAACTACAAGAGGATAATGTGATAGCCCAACCACACAGTGCAATTAACTGCAGGCAGTTCAAAAAACCATTCCTATGAGTCTCCCAAAGAGAGAGGTCAGTGCTCTTCAACTCTCTGGAAAATGTGCCAGGCTCCTCTAAAACAACACAACACAAATAGCCCCAACAACTTCAACGAAAAAACAGGATAAACAAAAGACAATGTCAGAAAAAATCCTAACCCTAACAACATGCATAGAAGAAGCAGACATTGATCTGCCACGGAAAGAAATCTTCAAAATGCTGCTTGGAATCATGCAGGGTATGAGGGAAGCAATACAGAAAGGATGAAATGACAGAGGATATAAAGGCCACGCACCAAAAGGAAATACAAGACCTGATGGACGAGATAACAAGTCAGTAGCAAATTCACAGACATCACCAACAGACAAGAGGACGCAGAGAATCACAGCAGTGACCTACATGACAAACATGCAGAAATCACAACTGGGAAAGAGAGTCAAATAAGATAAGCAGAGAAGCTGAAGAAACCTGGAGAGCCATATCTGATGCTACTAAGAGGAACGACATTAGAGTAATTGGTCTACCTGAACAAGACACAATGAATAAGTAAACGGAAAATATAATTAAGGGAATTCTTGGAGGAAAATTTCCCAGATAATGATTGAAAACCAGGCAACCATTCAGGAGCCCAAAAGAACACCAGCTAGCCTGAATCGTAAGAAGTCGTCAAGGCATATAATAGTTAAGCTACCCAACTTTGAGGAAAAGGAAAAAAATCATGAGAACAGCTAGAGAAAAACAAACAGTCAGCTAAAAAGGCACCCAAATAAGAATATGCTCAGACCTATCAGTGGATACTATGAAGAAAAGGGGAGAGTAGAGCAACATATTCCAAAAATTGAAGGAAAGTAATGTAAACCTAAGAATATTCTATCCAGCCAAATTATCTATCAAGATAGATAGAGAAGTAAGAGTCTTCCCAGACAAGAAAACACTCAAAGAATATGTTAAAATAAATCCAGGCCTACAAAAGATCCTTGTCAACACAATATAGTGAGAACAGCATTCACCAAGCACAAATAAGAGACCAACACATAAAACAACCCCACCTCAAGGTCAACAAAGAGAAAACAGCTCCCAAGATAGCATTGGCTCAAGGGTGGAAAGAAGGCAAGAATGAACCACACACATGCATGCACAACACACTGTTAAGAATGGGAGATAGGAAAACACCCAACACAAAATGTACAAGATGACATCACAAATTTCCCTGATGGATGTAATAACCCTGAATATCAATGGACTGAACTCAGGTATTAAAAGGCAGAGGCTAGCAGACTGACTTAGAAAACACACTCCGTCAATCTA
>NW_022104819.1:0-941 GCF_000313985.2 Echinops telfairi | reverse complement strand
GACAGACCATTGGCAAACCTAACCAAAGAAAGGAAGGAACAAACAGCCCCCAGGATAGCATTGGTTCCATAGTGGAAAGAAGGCAAATATAAGCCACACACACAGCACAAGTGGATAAGATGGTAGGTAGGAAAATACCCAACACAAAAGGTACAAGATGACATTACGAAGTCCACAGATGGATGTAAGAACACTGAATATCAATGACCTGAACTCAGAATTAAAAGGCAGAGGCTAACAGCCTGGCTCAGAAAACATAACCCATCGATCTGTTGCCTACAGGAGATGGAGCTCAAGCTTGCAAACAAAAACAGGTTGAGGATTATAGGATGGAGAAAAATATACCAAGCAAATGGCAATGCAAAAAAGCAGGGGTAACAATCTTAACATCTGACAAAACTGACAAGAGACAAGAGACAAGGAGGGGCACTATATAATGGTTAAGGGAACAGTAGCCTAAGAACCAGTGAGCATAATAAATATATACGCGACCAACAAGAGACTCACAAAATTTGTAAATCAAACACTCCAAAAGATGAAAAAAGAAATCACAGGCTCAACAATTATAGTTGGTGACTTTAATACACCACTCTGAAAAAGACAGATCACTGTGAGAAAAAAAAATGAACAAGGAGGCTACAGATCTAAACAGCACAATTAGATGATTTGACTTGATAGATATTTTTAGAGCTTTCCACCCACATGCAAAAGAAGTTCACATTCTTTTCAAGCCCACATGGCACATATTCAAAAATAGACCACATGCTGGGATACAAGTTGAACTTGAGTAAATTCAAGCACATACAGATTATACAGATGTCTCTCCCTGATCACTGTGCTATAAGGCTGGAGATTAACAGAAGGACGGTGAATAAAACAAGTGCAAACAATTGGAGGATGAGCAAAAGGAGTGGGTATTGACCCAGATCAGAGATGAAATC
>NW_022104818.1:5332-6212 GCF_000313985.2 Echinops telfairi | reverse complement strand
TTGTGTTGGATATTTTCCTATTTACCTATCTTATCCGCTTGTCTTGTGTGTGTGGTTTATGTTTGCCTTCTTTCCACTATTGAGCTGATGCTATCCAGGGGACTGTTTCCTCTTTGTCACCTTATGGGTGGAGTTGTTCTATGTGATGGTCTCTTATTTGCCTTCAGTGAGTGTTGATCTTCTGCCCATCCTGGATTGGCAAGGATCTTTTGTAGAGTTGGGTTTCTTTTTATGTATTCTTTGAGGTTGTCCTTGTCTGGGATGCCTCTTATTTCTCCATCTATCTTAATAGATCATTTGACTGTGTAAAGTATTCTTGGATTTGCGTTGTTTTCCTTCAATTTTTGGAATGTTACTCCATTCCCTCCTTTCCTTCATTATTTCCGCTGATATGTCTGAACATACTCTTATTGGGGTACTTTTATACGTGACTGTTTCCTTTTCCCTAGCTGCTTTCATGATCTTCTCCTTTTCCTCATAGTTGGATAATTTGACAATTATGTGTCTTGGTGATTTCTTCTTGGGATTCAGTCTGGCTGGTGTTCTTTCAGCCTCGTGAATGGCTGCCTGATTTTCATTTATTAAGCTGGGGAAGTTTTCCTCTAGGAATTTCCTTGATATTTTCGTGGTTGACTTCTTTGTTGTGCCTTGTTCCGGTATTCCAATTATTCTAATATTGTTTCTTTTCATAGCATCGGACATGGCTCTCAAGTTTTCTTCAGCTTCTTTGATTGTATTATTTGACTGCTTTTCCCATTTGCTGAGGTCTGCTTGGTTATCCTCTAGGTCACTGGTGTGATTCTCTGCCTCATCCAGTCTGTTGGCAAGGTCTGTTAATTTGTCACTAGATTTTGTTATCATCCCTTAGCTCTTGTATTTC
>NW_022104818.1:3470-4695 GCF_000313985.2 Echinops telfairi | reverse complement strand
TCTCTTGGGTGATTTGCATGAGTGCGTCTATGAACTACCTGCTGGTAGCTGTACTGAGGGGTCTGGCTATCACTATATCTTCCTGTGGTTTCACTCTTACCCTGTCCGTCCAGTATTCCATTTTTGGGAATGTGAGTTGGATATTCCTCTCATGTGATACTGGTCAGGTTGTTGTGGGTCCACGAGGGTGTCGCTTCCCTGGCTGATCTCTAAGTAGGCTTCATGGCTCTTGGACCACCGCAGATGTCCTGTGGTGCTTTCCTCTGCAAATTGAGTGCTAAGGAGGGCGTGCTGGTATTCCCTCCTTGGTGTAGAGCTCTTTAGCTTCCAGGGGAATTACTGTAGACAGAGAGATCTCCTTGGAGATTGGGTGAATGTTTCTGCAGTAGCATGGAGCCCCACCAGTGGTGTACAGGCGTTTCCCCCAGTCACTTGTAGGGCCTCAGGGTTTAGGATGGAGATGCCCCCACTGTTTGCAGGGGAGGACCCTCTGCTGCTTGGTGTGTGGATGCTTCCTTAGCATATTTGTCTTCTATTTCCTATGTGGTCCTTGATATCATGTTGATGCACAATACCAGATAGTAAAAGTCATATTTTATGAAAGTTACCATGTTCTCCATCATTGTTTTTTAATAATAGAGATTCTGTACTTACTTAGGTTTATAAACATTGAAATTTTTAGTCCAGTACACCCAAAAGTATATATCTCAAAAGAAAATGTGGCACTAAACAATAAACTGTGCATCTGCATATTTGTTCATATACTAAATACAAATAACACAGCAAAAATATTCACAACATTCTCAACATTCCCAGACTCTATTTTCTGAACATATTTCCAATAAATGAAGTCAATGAGAGTTGATATTACCCACTAAGCTTCCAGCTGGTTGGGTGACAACCATCTACAGCTCATCAACCACTGCCCTGAAGGACAGGGTCATGTTGTTGTTTCGTTGATAGGGGCCATTTAGTAAGTTCTAATGCACAGCAACCTGCTGATGTGCATGAGAATGGTTCCTATGCCTGAACCCATTATAGCAGTCACTGTCAGTCCATCTCTTTGAGGGGCTTCCTCCTTTTTCCAGTGCCCGCTTCACTTAACCAAGCATGATGTCTTTCTCCAGGGACTAGTCTCACCTGACAATATGTCTAAATTTTATAAGACAAAACTGTACCTATAAGAAGTACTCTGGCTTTATTTCTTCCAAATACCATAAATACT
>NW_022104818.1:0-1849 GCF_000313985.2 Echinops telfairi | reverse complement strand
ATGACCTGGGAGATATTGGGAATATGGATGAAACACCTATGATCTTTGATCTTCCAAGCAACAGAACTGTGGCAAATTTGGGACACAAAACTATTATTTAACTCAGAATCACAGGAAATGAAAAATACCATTTCACAGCCCTTCTGTTATGTTTGGCTGATGGAACTAAGCTGCTGACTGTCATTTTTTTTTAACGAAAGACCTTGCCAAAAAGGTCAAATTACAGTGCATGCATGTATTAAAGGTTGGACTGATGAAGATGGAACAAAAAAAAATAGTTGGAAGAAATGTGGAACGAACAACCAGGAGCAGCCTTAAAGGAAAAACCTTCATTGCTAGTTTGGGATATGTTCAGAGTGAGCCCACACATCTGATGACATAAAAAAAATTGGCAAAATCTTCTCAAGTTACTTTGGCCATTATTCCAGGTGGGCTTACATCTGTATTGCAGCCTCTACATGTGTGTTTAAATCAACCTTTCAAAGACCGTGTGAGAAAGATGTGGCATGAATGGATGTCATCCAGTCAAACCCG
Source organism: Echinops telfairi (assembly GCF_000313985.2). Taxonomy (NCBI): domain Eukaryota; kingdom Metazoa; phylum Chordata; class Mammalia; order Afrosoricida; family Tenrecidae; genus Echinops; species Echinops telfairi. The sequence goes on along the minus strand of NW_022104818.1, from coordinate 1,315 downwards.
ACTAACAAACGTTGGAAATCTGATGAAGCCCGACATAGAACTGATAGCAGAGTGGGTTTGTGATGCCTGGGAAGAGATTCCAGAGGACATGGTACATGGCACCTTCAAGAAATATGGCATTAGTAATGCCATGGATGGCAGTGAAGACAGCGCTTTGTATGAGAATGACAGCAGTGATGGTGATGACTGGGAACTCAGTGATGAGGACAATGTCTATACTGATAATCTTACACCGGCTAAAGCTGAAGCTCTGTTTGGATATACAGATGATGATGAGGAATCTAGTTTTGAAGGATTCTAACTCTTGTGTTTTAGTTTGGTTGCTGATTGAGCTAAGCTTTTTGTACTTTTAAAGTTATTGTTGATACCATATTGTCTTTGTTGACCCATTTTTCCACTTACAGAGCTAGTTCACTGTTTTTCTTTGAAATAAATATTCAAAATCATTTAACCTACTGATACTTCAATTAATGTAATTTCATTGGTATAGATTTTTATTTTGAAATTATACTCGAGTCAATATGTTTCCCAGTTTTTGTGGTAAAATTAGGTGCCTTGACTTATATTCAGGTCAGCTTATACTCAAGTGTATATGGTAGATGTTTGCCCTTTTAGTAGTTCATGGTATTTTCAATATTCTTAGCCAGCACCCCAATTCAAATGCATCAATTCTTCATTGGCCATCCTTATTCAATGTCCAACTTTCACATGCATATGAGTTAATGGAAAATACCATGGCTTGGATCAGGCACATCTCAAAGTAAAATCCTTGCTTTTCCATACTCCGAAGAGTTATTGTGCAGCAGATTTACCTGATGCAACACGTCTTTTGATTTCTTGCCTGCTGCTTCCGTGAACATTGCTTGTGAATACAAGCAAGAAATAAATCCTTAACAATTTCAACCTTTTCTTCATTTTTCAAGAAGTTACCTGTTGGTTCAGTTGTGAGGACTTTGGCATTTTCATATTGAGTTGTAATCCATGCCGAAGTCTGCAATCCTTGACCTTCAGAAGTAAGTGCTTCAAAACCTCCTCACTTTCAGCAAGCAGGGTTGTGACATCTTTATACCTTTACCAGATCCTAGCAATAATAAACATTTCAAACCACCTAAACTTAATATACAGATTCACCTAATTCAATCAAAATCTCAGTGAATTATTTAAAGAGATTAAAGAGCTAATTCTAATAGTTGTGTGGAAAGACAAAGGAAATAGAAGAGCCAGGGAAATTTTGCAACAAAAACAAAGTTGGAGAATTTACACTACTGTATTTCAAGATATCCTTTCAAGAAACGGTAATCAAAAGGGTTGGCAC
>NW_022104817.1:4663-6266 GCF_000313985.2 Echinops telfairi | reverse complement strand
ACCTCATTCTTTTCCTTTGCAACCAACTGGTTCTTCCATTTTGCTGTTGGCTAACACAACCTGTCGAACTTAGGAAAGCCTCTCCTAGTCGCAGTCCCTTCCAGAGTGAGTTAATCGAAATCTCGGAGGGGTTGTTGTTGTTGTTGTTGTTGTTAGGGCCCATCAAGTCTGTTCTGACCCACAGTGACCTGGCACACGACAGAAGGAAACGTCGCACAGCCCCGAGCCACCCTCATAGTCATTCCCATGCCCAAGCTCATGGGTGCACCCTGGCCATAGTTCTTCTAAGATGGATGGGATCATCCTTTCAGCAGTCCAGGGTACTTTCCAGAGTCTTCTCCAGCTCCACAATTCAAATGCAACCTTTCTTCATGGATCTTCCTTTTTCAATGTCCAACTTTCACATGCATACATATGAGGCTATTGAAAACACCATGGCTTGGGTCAGGCACATCTTGGTCCTCCAAATAACACCCTTGATTTTTGAGACTCTAAAGAGGTTTTGTGCCGCAGAGTTCCCTGATGCAACTTATCTTTTGATCTCTGCATTGCTGCTTCCATGAGCATTGAGTCTGGATTCAAGCATGAGAAGGTTCTTGATGATTTCTACCTTTTCTCCCTGTATCATGATCTTACCTAGTAGTCTAGTTGTGAGGATTTTTTTCCCCATTGAGTTGTAGTCCATTCTAAATCTGCAACCCTTTGCATTCAGCAGCAAGTGTTTCAAATCTTCCCTACTTTTAGCAAGCAAGATTGTGTCTTCTGCATATCCTAAGTTGTTCATAAATCTTCCTCTGATCCTGATGCCACATTCTTCTTCCTCTAAGCCAGGCTCCCTGATTAGTTCCTCACCATCAGATTGAATAAGTATTACGTGAGGTTACAACCCTGTCACACATTTTCCTAATTTCAAACCATGAAGTATTTACTTCTGTTTGCGTAACTGCCTCTTGATCCATGTACAAGTTCCAAATGAGCACAATGAAGAGTTCTGGAACTCTTATTCTTCCCGAGGTTTTCCACTGTTATAATTGACACAGCCGACTTCCTTGGCATAGTCAATCAAACACAACGAAACATCTTCCCAGCATTCCCTCCTCTGAGTCAAGTTCCATCTGACATCAGCAGGGTTAGCCCTGTCCAACAACCTCTTCTGAGTCCAGCTCGAACCTCTGACAGCTCACTGTTCATGTACTGCGACGACGGGTGTTGAACGGTTTTCAGCAACATTCTATTTGCACATGATATTGTTCTATAGTTTGAGTATTCTGTTAGGTCACCTTTCTTTGAAATGAGTACAAATATGGATCTCTTCCAGTCAGCTGGCCAAGTAGTTGTATTACCATATAAGTATAATAAATGATGTAAAAGTAGTAATTAATGTAGTGGTCAGATAAGTCAATGAGACAAACAAACAAAATAATAAATCAGGGATGTTACTGGTAAAATATTGCCAAGGAACATTTTCAAATATTGATAAATTGTTCTCTGAGGACCCCGTTCAACAAGAGCTTTTGAGTAAAGACCTAGAGGAAAACAAGATGCCAATCTCACAGATTCAGTTACCTGAGGGAGGACATCCCCACAGTATGTCCAAGGCATG
>NW_022104817.1:3031-4009 GCF_000313985.2 Echinops telfairi | reverse complement strand
GGGCATTATAAAGAGCCAAGTTGGAGAAGCTCGAAAATAGTGTCTATTCAACTAAGAAGAGAAAACAGATTTTATGAATAGTTAAATGAATCTCTATGGAAATGTGATCTCTTTTGCTGTCATAATACCAATTAACTCATTATTATAGGACTGAGGTCTACATAATGTCCCCACTCACTGCCATTGAGCCAATTCTGACCCATGGTGACCCTATAGGGCAAATTAGAAATGCCACTTTTGATTTCCTACTTTGCACATCATAATGAGAGCAAAAAGCTTCATCTTTCTCCCATGGTGCAACTGGTGGGTTCCAATTGCTGACCTTAAATAATGCCAAGGTTATATAAATAAATAAGAGATTATTTATATAGGCAAAAAACCTTAACCACCCAGAAGAACAATAGTAAAAATAGAATCTTTAGCTGAAAAAAAAGCATCCCTTTTTTTGGGTGTCTATCATAAATCAATTAGAAGTAAGAGCCTGTGCCCAGGGCTGCTTCACAGGGAAGTATACACAACCTTGCTAAGATTCAGTTTCATCTACTTCCTCTGGTGGCCACCTTACCTTTACTTCCTTTGTGGGCCTTTCTGATTACCTCCTGAGTTAGTATTAATAATTATTATTAGTGCCCTGGTTGCAAAATCACATAGGTTTTAAATAGGTGATTATAAACCTGATTCTCTCATGGTTCTGTTCTTTTTAGTGTCTATTACAGAAGGAGATACATCTTAGAGTACATGTCAGAGTTGATCTTCCTGCAATAAACAAAAGGGGAATCACAGCACTCAATCAATTTTTAGGCTGTAAAATAAATAACTTTAGACCATAGAGTCAAACCTTGGAGAATGGTTTCATAAGAAAACATTTTAAACAATCAATATTTTATACATGTATGGATTTGAATGCTAACAGCTTTGGCCTTTTGATTTTCCAAATCATAAAAGGAAGCAAAGAAATTAATTTATGAACAACCCTGT
>NW_022104817.1:0-1205 GCF_000313985.2 Echinops telfairi | reverse complement strand
CACCAGAATAAAAATATCAAACCCACTGCCTCTAGTCACTTCTGATATATAGAAACCCTCTTGCATGCCAAAGTAGAACTGCCCCATAAGGCTTCCACGCCTGTTACGTGACAGAAACAGATGTCCTCAGTTGTTCTCCCTGGAAGTAGATGGTTGGCTTCAACCACTGACTCTTCAGTTAGCCAGCGTTTAACTCTTGCATCACCAGGGCTCCTGATATTAGAAGAACAAAGACCAACCAAGCAGGCATGCTAGCCATCATATTCAGTTGCTAGGAGAGGGACTAAAACGTCTGTTTCTTTTCTTTATGTGTAACTCTAGTTACCCACTAGTAGATCCATGGGTGGAGATAGTGGAGGACATCTGCCCCAGTTAAGATTGACAGCTGTGGGAACTCTATACAGGATCACTAGGTATCAGAATCGCTGGCCGTCGAAACAGCCCTCACTACCATGATGCCGGTGTCTCACACTGACCCTGTAAGACAGGGTAGGACTCAGAACAGGAGTAGAAAGCTTGGCCTTTCTCCTGTGAGTGTATGATAGTTTTGAACTGCGAACTTTGCAGACCGCAGGCCAACACATAAGGACTGCACCACCCAAGTAGAAATAGCTAGCTCTCTTAGAAATCCATAGCATTGGTCATAAGAAGCACGATCAGCAATAAATTGATGGAAATTAATCACTGTGTCATTAAAACAACTGAAAGTAGGTGCTTTGTTGATATGCAAAACCAAGCCCCTTAGGGTCTTGCCAAAGATTGCAATGTCTTTCTGCCAAGATCAACAATATTCTCACTTCCACAGGGTCCATTCTGACTCACAGCGACCCCATAGACAGAGTAGAACTGGTCCTGTGGGCTTCAAAGACTGTAAATTTGCACAGGAGTAGAAAACCTTGTTTTTCTCCAGTGAAGAGGCTGGTGGGTCCGAACTGCTGACCTTGTGGTTAGCAGCCCAACACATAACCTCTATGCCATCAGGGCCCTGATTCAATTATGTAGCAGGAGCTTAAAATGGTTGCAAAACACGTAGGCCTGTGAACGGATTTAAAGAATTAGGAAAAGGTATATTGCTCATCAGTGTGTTGATCAGTCCTAGAAATATCTAATTCTGAGTGAATATCAACTTTCCTTACTTTCCCTGGTCTGTAAATTGGGCATTGTAGCTCCACAGTAAGCCTATAGAGAGGATAGAATGATTTTAT
>NW_022104816.1:3871-6253 GCF_000313985.2 Echinops telfairi | reverse complement strand
CCTAACCCTAACCCTAAAATTAAATCTAACACAGGTCCTAACCCTAACCATAACCATAACGCTATCCCTAAAATTAATTCTCACACACATCCTAACCCTAACTAAACCTGACCCTAACCCTAACGCTAACCCTAACCGTAACCCTAACCCTCACCCCCAAATTAAGTGTAACATCCATCCTAACCCTTACTCTAAAGCTAACCCTAACCCTAGCCCTAACCCTAACCCTAACGTTAAGTCTAAAACACATCATAACCCTAACACTCTCTAAACCTAAACATTACCCTAACTATAACCCTAACACTAACCCTAAGCCTAACCCTAAACCTAACCCTAACCCTAAGCCTAAACCTAAAATTAAGTCTAGCATACATCCTAAACCTAATCCTAACTCTAAACCTAACCCTAACCACAATCCTAACCCTAATGCTAAAATTAAGTCTTACAAACATCGTTACCCTAACCCTATCCTGTCCCCTAAGCGTAACCCGAAAAGTATGTTTAATGCACATCCTAACCCTAACCTTAATTCTAACCCTAACACTGACCATACAATTAAATCTAACACACATCCTAACACAAATCCTAACTCTAACCCTAACACTAAAATTAAGTCCAGCACACATCCTTACTCTAACCCGAACCCTAAACCTAATCCTAACCCTAACCCTAAAATTAAGTCTAACACACACCCTAACCCAAACCCTAATGCTAACCACAGAATTAAGCCCAGCACACATATTAACGCTAACCCTGACTCTGAACTTAACCCTAAACCTAACCCTAACACTAATCCTAAACCTAAGGCTAACCCTAAGACTAAACTCATCCCTAACCATAATCCTAACACTAAAATTAAGTTTAACACATATCGAAACCCTAATCCTAAATCTAACCCTAAACCTAAAATTAAGTCTAACACACATCCTAACCGTAAACCTAACTCTAACCCTAACACTAAACCTCACCCTAACCCTAATCATAACCCTAACCCTTACCCAAAAATTAAGTCTAACACCCATCCTAATATTATCCCTAACACTAACACTAACCCTAACCCTGTCTATCTCTAAGCCTAAGCCTCACCCTACGCCTAACCCTAAACATAACCCTAATTCTAACCCTAAGTATAACCCTAACTCTAATCCTAACCCTAAAACTAAAATTAAGTCTAACACACATCATTACCCTACCCCTAACTCTATTCCTAACCCTAAACCTAAAATTAAGTCTAACACACATCCTAGCCCTAGCCCTGACGCTAAACCTAAAATTAAGTCTAGCACACATCCCAACCCTAACCCTGACTCTAAACTTAACCCTAACCCTAACTTTAAGCCTAACCTAAGATGAAGCCTAACCCTAATCCTAACAGTAAAATTATGTTTAACACATATCCAAACCCTAAACCTAAGTCTAACCCTAAACATAACCTTAACCAAAACCCTAACTCTAACCCTAAAATTAAGTCTAACACACATCCTAACCCTAATTCTAAACCTGACCCTAGCCCTAAACCAAACCCTAAATTTAACCGTAACCCTAACCCCAAAATTAAGTGTAACACCCATCCTAACCCTTACCCTAAAGCGAACCTTAAACCTAACCCTAACCCTAACTCTACCTCTAAACCTAACCCTAAGTCTAACGTTAAGTCTAACACACATCATAACCCTAACACTAAATCTAACCCTAAACATAACCCTAACCCTAATCCTAACCCTACCCCTAACTCTAACTCTAATCCTAACCCTAATCCCAACCCTAAACATAAAATTAAGTTTAACACACATTTTACCCTAATCCTAACTCTATTCCTAACCCTAAACCTAAAATTAAGTCTAACACACATCCTAACCATAACTCTAACGCTAACCCTAAAATTAAGTCTAGCACACAATCCCAACCTTAACCCTGACTCTAAACTTAACCCTAACCCTAGGCCTAACCCTAAAATGAAACCTAACCCTAATGCTAACACTAAAATTAAGTTTAACACATATCCAAACACTAAACCTAAGTCTAACCCTAATCCTAACCCTAAAATTAAATGTCCTAACCCTACCCCTAACCCTAAACATAACCCTGATCCTAACCCTAACCCTTAACCTAACCCTAACCCTACACCTAACCCTAACTCTAATCCTAACCCTAATCCCAACCCTAAACATAAAATTAAGTTTAACACATATTTTACCCTAATCCTAACTCTATTCCTAACGCTAACGCTAAAATTATGTCTAGCACACATCCCAACCTTAACCCTGACTCTAAACTTAACCCTAACCCTAAACCTAACCCTACGATGAAACCTAACCCAAATCCTAGCACTAAAATTAAGTTTAACACATATCCAAACATTAAACTTAAATCTAACCCTAA
>NW_022104816.1:1804-3435 GCF_000313985.2 Echinops telfairi | reverse complement strand
TCTACCCTCCCAGTATTGCCACTCACACCACTGGTCCTGAAGGGATCATCCGCCCTGGATTCCCTGTGTTTCCAGTTCATATCACCCTAAAATTAATTCTAACACACCTCCTAACCCTAACCCTAACTCTAAACCTGAACCTAACACTAAACCTAACCCCCAAATTAAGTGTAACACCCATCCTAACCCTTACCCTGAAGCTAACCCTAACCCTAACGTTAAGTCTAACACGCATCATAATCCTAACACTAACTCTAACCCTAAATATAAACCTAACCATAACCCTAAGCCTAACTCTAACCTAATCCTAAACCTAACTCTAAGCCCAAACCTCACCCTAACCCTAACCATAAAATTAAATCTAGCACACATCCTAATCCTAACTCTAACTCTAATTCAGACCCTAACCCTAACCCCAATCCTAATCCTAACCCTAAAAATAAGTCTTACAAACATCCTTACCCTAACCCTAAACCTAACCCTACCCCTAACCCTAAAATCAAGTCTAACACACATCCTAACCCAAACCCCAATGCTAACCCTAAAATTAAGTCTAGCTCACATACTAACCCTAACCCTGACTCTAAACTTAACCCTAAACCTAACCCTAACACTAATCCTAAACCTAAACCTAAGCCTAACCCTAAGACTAAACCTATCCCTAACCATAATCCCAACACTAAAATTAAGTTTAACACATATCCAAACCCTAATCCCAAATCTAACCCTAACCCTAAACCAAAAATTAAGTCTAACACATGTCCTAACCCTAAACTAAAATTAATGCTAACACATATTGTAAACCTTACACTAAACCAAACCCTAACCCTAACCCGAAACCTAATGCTAACACTAACCCTAACCCCAAAATTAAGTGTAACAGCCAACCTAACCTTAAACCTAACGTTAAGTTTAACAAAAACATAACCCTAACCATAACCCTAACATTAGGCGTTAAACACATCATAACCCTAATCATAACACTAATACTAAGCCTAACCCTAAACCTAATCCAAACCCTACCCCTGACCCTACACCTAACCCTAAACCTAACCCTAACCCTAATCCCAACCCTAAACCTAAAATTAAGTCTAACACACATCCTTACCCTAACCCTAGCTCTATTCCTAACCCTAAACTTAAAATTAAGTCTAACACACATCCTAACCCAAACCCTAACGGTAACCCTAAAGTTAAGTCTAGCACACACCCAAACCCTAACCCTGACTCTAAACTTAATCCTAACCCTAACCCTAGACCTAACCCCAACCCTAAACCTAACTTTAAGACGAAACCTAATCCTAATCCTAACACTAAAATTAAATTTAACACATATCCAAACCCTAAACCTAAATCTACCCCTAAATCTAACTCTAACCCTAACCCTCCCCATAAGCCTAAGCCTAACCCTAAATTTAAGTCTAACACACGTCCCAAACCTAACCCTAACACTAACCCTAAAATTAATTCTAACACACATCCTAACCCTAAACCTGACGCGACCTCTAACCCTGATCCTATCACCAACCCTAACATTAAGTTGAACACACATCATAACACTAACTCTAACACTAAACATAACCCTAAGGATTAGGGTTAGAGTTAGGCTTAGTGGGAGGGTTAGGGTTAGG
>NW_022104816.1:0-1704 GCF_000313985.2 Echinops telfairi | reverse complement strand
GGTTATGGGTATGGTTAGGGTTATTAGGATTAGGGTTAGAGTTTGGGTTAGGGTTAGTGTTAGGGCTAGGGTTGTTTGGTTTAGAGTTACAGTTAGGGTTAAGTTTAGTGTTAGGTTTATGGTTAGGGTTAGGTTTGCGTAAAGTTTAGGGTTAGGGTTAGGGTTAGAGTTGTTAGAGTTAGGGTTAAGGTTAGGATTGTTAGGGTTATGGTAATGGTTAGGGTTAGGGTTGTTAGGGTTAGTGTTAGAGTTTGGTTTAGTGTTAGGTTTGTGGTTAGGGTTAGCGTTAGGATTAGGGTTAGGGTTGTTAGAGTTAGAGTTGTTAGAGCTAGGGTTAGGGTTATGGTTGTTAGAGTTATGGTTTGGGTTATGGCAACGGTTGTTAGGGTTAGGGTTTGGGTTAGGTTTAGTGTTAGGATTTTGGTTAGGTTAAGGGTTAGGGTTTGGGTTAGGGTTGTTAGGGTTAGGGTTGTTGGGTTAGAGTTAGGGTTGTTAGGGTTAAGGTTGTTAGGGTTAAAGTTACGGTTACAGTTAGGGATATTAGGGTTAGTGTTACGGTTAGAGTAAGGATTATGGTTAGGTTTATTAGGGTTAGGGTTAAGGTTGTTAGGGTTAGGCTTGTTAGGGTTAGGGTTAGGTTGAGTGTTAGGGTTAGGGTTGTTAGGTTTATGGTTAAGATTAGGGTTAGGGTTATTGTTGGGGTTAGGGCTAGTGTTTGGCTGGTTCAAGTGGTTAGGGTTAGAGGTAGGGTCAGGGTTAGGGTTAGGGTCAAGGTTAGTGTTAGGATTGTTAGGATTAGGGTTAGCGTTAGGGTTGTTAAGGTTAGGGTTGTTAGGGTTAGGATTGTTAAGGTTAGGGTTAAGGTTGTTAGGGGTAGGGTTCTAAGGGTTAGGGTAAGCGCTAGGGTTAGGGTTGTTTAGGTTGATTACAATGGTTAGGGTTAGAGTTAGGGTTAGGGTTAGTGCCATTAGGGTTAGGGCTAGTGTTAGGGTTGTTAGTGTTAGGGTTATGGTTGCTAGGGTTAGGTTTGTTATGGTTAGGGTTAGGGTTAGTGTTGGGTTAGCGTAAGGGTTAGGGTTAGGGTGGTTAAGGTGGTTATGGTTATGGTTGCGGTTATGGTTACGGTTATGATTAGCGTTAGGATTGGGGCTATTAGGGTTAGGGTTGTTAGGGTTAGGAATAGGGTTAGGGTTAGGTTTAGGGTTGGACTTAGGGTTAAGGTTAGGGTTATTAGGGTTAAGGTTGGGTTAGTGTTAATAGGGTTAGGGTAAGGACTAGGGTTAGAGTTAGGCTTAGTGGGAGGGTTAGGGTTAGGGGTATTAGGGTTAGGGTGATGGTGAGGGCTAGGGTAGGGTTAGGGTTAGGGTTGTTAGGGTGAGGGTTAAGTTTAGGGTTGTTAGGGTTAGGGTTAGGTATAAGATCATTCGGGTTAGAGTTAGGGATTTTAGGGTTACAGTTAGGGTTAGGCTTAGGGCTTGGTTTTGGGTTAGGCCTGGGATAGCATTGTTAGGCTTGTTAGTTTAGGGTTAGGATTGTTAGCATTAAGCTTGTTAGGGTTAGGGATATTAGGGTTAGGGTTAGTGTTACGGTTAGGGTAAGGGTTATGGTTAGGTTTGTTAGGGTTAGGTTTTGGGTTTGGGTTAGGGTTAAGGTTTTTAGGGTTAGTTTTAGGTTTAGGGTTAGGCTTGTTAGGGTTAGGTTGAG
>NW_022104815.1:2338-6243 GCF_000313985.2 Echinops telfairi | reverse complement strand
TCTTTCTTTTGTTGATTTCCAGCTTTATAGCATAGTGGACAGAGAAGGAAGACTGAATGACCTTTATATGTTTGAATTTTCTCAAACTTGACTTGTGTTCCAGCATGTGGTCTATTTTTAATATGTGCCATGTGAACTTGAAAAGAATGTGAATTCCTTTGCAGTTGGGTGGAGAGCTATTAATATGTCTATCATGTCAAGTTGACATATTGTAGAATCTCGTTTTAAAGGGTCCTTGTGATGCTTCTTTCCATTGATCTATTCTTCTCAGAGAGTGGTGTATTGAAGTCTCCTACTATAATTGTTGATCTTGTGATTTCTGTTTTCATCCTATTATTGACTTCCTTGCCTCTTAATTGTCTTGTCTAACAATGTAATTTCTGTTTTCATCCTATTATCGACCTTCTTGCCTCTTAATTGTCCTGTCTAACAATGGGAGCACTGGGCGGGTGATTCTACCTGGATGTCATCTTGAAATGCCCTTTATTTCAATAGTTTGGTAAAGTTAGCCTGTAATATCTTTGAAATTGTATTATCTCATTGTTTTAGTCAAGCTTTGATCATTGATCTGATTTTTTTAATGACTAGAGATCTATTTTCCTAGTATTGAAAATCTGAACGGAATAAATTTTTGAAATTCAGATAATTTAAAACAAATTTCTCATTTTGTTTACCTTTTTAGATTTACTGGCATAGAATTATTCTTAATAACCTCTTATAACTTTTCTTTTTATCTTTAACTGAGTTTGGTAATATTTAGAAGTTCGATTACTTTGTTTACCCAAGTAACTATTTGTTTTTTTCAAATTGGTTGGAACTTTTAGTGATTCTTGTTATCCATTTAATATATATTTGCTTTTATCTTAATTATTTTTTCTCATATATATATTTTGAGTTTACTTTGCTCTAAATATTTTTATTTCTTGAACATTTGCTTTGCTCATTAAAAAATTTCAATCTTGTTTATTTTCCAATGTATATTTAAATGTCATCAATTTATTCATTAAATATAATTTTAGCCATAATACCAATTTTGATGTATATCCTCCTTTTTTTAAAATACCAGATATAATTATTTTTAATTCAATTTACTCTATGACCCATGGAATTTTATGAAATAATGCTATCATTCATATATTTTTGCATTTTTATTGTCTATTTTTACTATATTGTACTCTGCTACTCGATTGCTTGTCCTCCTAGGGCAGTGGTTCTCAACCTTCCTAATGCCACAACCCTTTCATATAGTTGCTCATGTTGTGGTGACCCCCAACCATAAAATTATTTTCATTGCTACTTCATAATTGTAATTTTGCTACTGTTATAAATTTTAATGTAAATATCTGCTATGCAGGATGTATTTTCATTGTTACAAATTGAACATAATTAAGGCATAGTGCTAAATCACAAAACAATATGCAATTATATATCATAAAATATTTATTTCTAATTACAAATAAATGAAATTTTGTCTTGAAGTATGGTGTAGCATGGGTAACAGTCTTCACACCCGGCACTCATATGTGGATGCATCTGCACATGGGCGGACCTGCCTGGAGACGGATAGAGGAGCCATGTCTCGGTTCCTAAGACCATTGGAAATATGTGTTTTTCCATGGTCTTAGGCAACCCCTGTGCAAGGATCATTCAACCCCCAAAGGGGTTGCAACCCAGAGGTTGAGAACCACTGTGTATCTAGGGTATATACCCTCTAGCTTTCCTCCTTACACCTCAACTGGAAGGTGGGATTCTATATATTATCTAATTTTAACAATGCCTTTATGTTATGAAAAAGAATTAAATTATGAAAACAAGGATAAGAATGGAATTATCAGAAAATACAAATTGAAGAAAGATCATTAGTTATATTAACATTAGAAAATTGTACTTAGAACAAAAGCATTATTAAATACAAAAAGTCAATTTAATGACAGAAAATTTTACCAAAAAGAGTACTTTGATGGAAATATCTAATACTCTGCCCTTAAAATACATTAAAAATTAGAGTAAGTGTGAACAGAAATGGATAAATTGACATTTATACTAGAGCATTTTCTTTATCTGTCAAAAAAATTTAACCAAAAGCTATAAAAATTCAAATAACACACAAGGGGGAATAAAACTATCTAGGTGGACTTTATTTAAAGTAATACATAAACTTACATATGACAACAAATTCCCTTAAATATTTTTATGCCACTTAGAAAGTCTTTAAATGCCATATAATTAAGTGTAATACAGAATATTTTCTTTTATCACAATATCTTGTTATTGTTATATGTCACTGAATCAGTTCTGATTCACAATACCCCTGTATATACCAAAATGAAACACTACCTACTCTTGATCAATCCTCACAATCATTGTTGTTTAAGCACCTTGTCATAGCCCCTGTGTCACTCTATCTCCTTGACAGTCATTCTGTTTTTTTCTGACCTCCACTTTACAAGCATGAAGTCTTTTCCAGATATTGAACTATTCTAGAACATGTCCAAAGTATGTGGGATGAAGTCTCACCATTCTCATTTCTAAGAGCATTCTGACTATGCTTCTTTCAAGATAGATTTGTTTGTTGTTCTAGCAGTACATCATGCATTCAATACTGTTCTCTAGTGCCAATATAAGCTATTCAATAATTCAACCTTCCTTACTTATTTTCCAACTTTCACATGCACATGAAGCAAATGAAAATACTATGGTATGGATCAGGTGAACCTTATTCTTTACAGTCACATCCCTGATCTTCATTGCTTTATAGAGGTCTTCTGCAGTGGATTTGCCCAATGCCAGAAATCAATAGAATTTTTTTGTTTTTCTCAAAAGCATTTTATTGGGAGCTAATACAGATATCATATTATTCCATAGTTCAATCACATCACTCAGTATTGAACAATTTCTACCACAATCAGTTTCAAAACATTCTCTTCCTTCTTGAGCTCTTTGATATCAGATCCCTCTTACTCCCCAATCCCGCCCCACTGTACACCACAGGAGCCCTCATTCTACTTGTTGTCTCTATAGGGTCATCAATCCTGGGTTTCCTCTACCACAAAACAGAAATGCATATAACAAAAATTCAAGACAGTTACCCCCAATGACAAAATACACTAGAGATAAAGTCTAATATAAAAAACAAAACAAACAAACAAAACCAAAACATATTGAAAAACAGATCAGGCCCAACATGCATCAGAGGCGGGATCAGTTGAAATGTTTTACATGTTCAAGTCATGTTTATCATTGTGATCTATAGTCATCTCTCCAATATACTCTGTTTGGTAACTAGATAATTCCCATCCCTGCATTATGAATACAGGGAAATTTCTGTTTAGATCTCACAAATGTATCTTGATTTCTACTGTCATCCATAGCCTTCTGCAAATAAGAATCTCACAATTTAGGCTCTGATACTATTCCTTTCCTTGGCTTTGGATTATATGATTTACAATCCTTTGATCACTGATGTTGATGTGCTTCTTCGCAACTCGCTTAGATGACTGCTTATTTGAATATGAACCTATAAGACCCCAGACACAATTTTATCTGATAGCCAGGTACTATCTAATTTCTTCACCACACTTTGCTTTAGGATCCATATCTTCCATGTTCCTTTCCTGTCATTTGAATTTTTGACTTCTACTATAATTAGCATTGCTTGTGGATCCAAGTAAAATGAAATTCTAGTAACTTCAACCATTTCACAATCATAGTGTTTTTCTATTGATACAGTTGTGAGGATTTTGCATTTATTTACATTGAGTGTAATCCATACTAAGACTGTAGTCTTTAATCTTCATCAACAAGTGCTTAAAGTCGTCCACACTTCCAGCAAGCAAGATTTTGTTATCTCCATGTCACAGGTTGTTAAAAAAGCCTTCCTCTAATCCTGATTCTCCCTCCCCCCC
>NW_022104815.1:0-2238 GCF_000313985.2 Echinops telfairi | reverse complement strand
TGTTATGGAATGTTCATTCTTTTCAGTGCTATCCATCATTGGTTATGATCCACAGCTCATAGCCTTTAAATAATCAATAAAACACAAATAAACAACACTCCTGGATCCTCTGCTTTCAATCAAGGGCATCTGACATCAGCAATGCTGTGCCATATTCTGAATCCGGTTTGGATTTCTGACCATTCTCCATCATTATACTGCTATTTTTCTAATATATATGTATTTGTCCTTATAAAGCTGAAGATTTAGTGTGGTGACAACTAATGTTTATTTCCAGCTTGAGTCAACTGATCCCATATTTATTGTTCAAAAAAGACAAAGCTGTTTTCAACATAGTTTGCTCAACCCCATTTGACTTTTTATGATACTATTAGAGAGTCAAGGTGCTCAGGTGGCATAAACATTAAGCTTTCAGCTACTAACCAAAATGTTGGTGGTTCAAACTCACCCAGGAGTTCCATAGAAGAAATACCTGGCAATGGGCTTCTGTATAAATTCCATCCAAGAAAATCTTATGGGGCAGTTCTACTTTGTTGCCTTGGGTCACGACAGGTCAGAATTGACTGGACAACACCTAACAATAATGACACATTAAAAAAAATCTCTTTCATAACATTTCTTTCATTCAAAATACTGGTTGAATCATGAAGATTGTAATCTTAGGGGATGGTTGCAAAAAGGCTGTTTTATTTATGGAAGTGGAACTCCATGTGGGGCAGTGAAAATATCATCATTGGAAAAGTGCCTCTTCACACCTTTCCAAGGGTCAGCCTCATTAATGAGGGGTTTATTGACCTTGTACATTTACACTAGGGAGAAATCCTAAAAATGTTCCCAGTTGAAAGAATGTTGAAAGAGACTTTAGATGTAATCATGAATGAATGTGAAAACTAATGGAAGTTTCATTGTTTTAATTCTGTGTCTAGGGAATATATTGGATGGTCATAAAGAGAAATTAATATCAGATTTGAATTAAAAAGTTATGTGTTCTTTGTAAAGCACTACAGAAATCTCAACTTTGACCATGTTTGTAGGAATAAGTGGAGAAATACTGAATAAAGAAATTCTGAAAGTGTATGTGCATGACTCCTGAGTGCTTTCAATTTTTCTAATCTAATGAAAACACTTGGTAAAAGACTTTGATTTAGCAGAAAGTCCTCATGAGTGCAAACTTTAATTCAAGCCAAGAAAGTCAGTGTATCAAAATTTTGTAAGATTATCTAATTGCTAAGGGTTAAACAGATCATTATTTTTTTTGGATTCACTCCTCCCTAAACAAACAAACAAACAAGCAAGCAAGCAAACACCTTATGCCATTCTCTTTCAAGCTTCTAACTTAAATTTTTAGGTACCTCAAGTGAGAATCCTGTGCTATAATTTGTGTATCATCGTTAGACAAAAATCATTTGGTTAAATTTCTTTTCTTTTTTAAGTAACAAAAACAATAGCTTTTACTCTCTTCCCTTATGATATCATAATAATTAAATTCAATTTTTTCTCAAGTAGCACCCACTTCCCCAAGGCTTCAGATATGCCCCCTATGAAAGCTAATGTCCAATGGTAGCTTCTAATATGCCTCACTTCCAGGTATTTATACTCTGTATTGTCCCATTCCACATTGAATATGACTAAGTCTATAACTCACAATTTTTGAATGAGTGTATGTTCAAATTCTGATAAAATATGTCATATTAGTCATACATTTAGTGACATTAATTACATTAATTGTTGTGCAATCATAACCACTATTTTCTTTTCTTTTTTTTTATAACCACTATTTTACAAAGTTTCCTGAACCCAAACAGAAACTCAGTGCCCATTAAATAATAACTCCCTGGTACTTCCTTCTAACAGTCTTTGGTAAGCTCAACTCTCACTTTCTGTCACTATAAATTTGCCTGTCTATCTCCACCATTCTCATATTAATTAGTTCTACCATGATGGTTGGTATGTTGCTGTGATACTGGAGTATATGCCATCAGTGTGTCAAATACCAGCAGGGGCATCCATGATGGGCACATTTCCAGAATATACATCGGAATAATGAAACAGGAAAACCAAAGAAGAATTCATTAATCTGAATTACAGTGTTGGTGGAGCATACTGAATATTCCATGAATTACAAGGAACATACAAATATATCTTGGAAGGAGCATCAAGGATAGTAAGACCTAATCTCATTTAGTTTGGATTTACAAGCAGGAGGAAGCAGTTTTTGAAGAAAGACCTTATATTTTC
>NW_022104814.1:2407-6284 GCF_000313985.2 Echinops telfairi | reverse complement strand
AATGTACAAATGCGCTTTACACAATTGATGTGTGTATGGATTGTGATAAGAGTTGTATGAGCCCCTAATAAAATGATTAGAAAAAAAATACCATCTTGCATCAGGCGCACCTTAATTTTCAAGGTGACATCTTTACTTTTGAATACCTTCAGGAGATATTTTACAGCATATTTCTTTATTGGTACCATGAGTGTTGATTGTGGGTACAAGTAAAATGAGATGCTTGAAAACTTTAGTCTTTTTCCCCACTTATTATAATGTTGCTTATTAGTCCAGTTGTGAGGATTTTTGTTTTCTTTACATTGAGGTATAATCCCTGGTGATGGCTGCAGTCTTTGATCTTCAGAAAGCAAGGAGTCATCTGCACATCTCGGGTTCTGAATAAGCCCTCCTCTGACCCGGATGTCACACTCTTCATGTAGCCCAGTGTTTGTCCAAGATACAGACCGAATCATCATGGGGAGAGGACACACCTCTGATAAATGCACACCTTTCCTGAATGAAACCAGGCAGCGTCCCCTTGTTCCGTCCAAACAACTGTCTTTTGGTTTATACAAAGATTCTGCATAATCACAATGAAGAGTGCTGGAATGTCAATTCTTTACAACATGATCCATAATTTGTTAGGATCCACACAGAATAAATGCCTTTCCATAGATAATAAATCACAGGTCATCTTTCTTGTACTTTTGGCTTTCAGCCAAGATCCAACTGACATCAGCAATGATACTCCTCATTCCTTGTAAATCTAGCCTGAAACTCTGGGAGCTCCCTATCAATGTACAACAGGATAAACAACGCACCGAATTTGGCTTGAATTTCTATGTCAATGCACTAGTGCATCCAATTTTGAATTATCATCAGAGAAATTGTACTTGCATATGCTACTATTCAATAATTTCCACATTTGGTTGGATAGGCGTTCCTTGTATAGCTAAAATTATGGATCTTTTCCAATCAGTTGGCCAGGTAGCTGTTTTTCAAATATCTTAATAGGGACTAACGAGTGCTAGGGATGAGTTAATTCGTGGACACATTTTCATTGGTATGCCATCCATTCCCAAATCCTTGTTTTCCACTCATTCCTTGAATGTAGCTTGAACTCCTTTTAATACAAGCGGTTCTTGATCAAGTGATACCTCTTGAAATGGTTTGTACAAAGACTATGTATCTTCCTTCCATCTTTATCATGTCTTCATTTGCTTTCATGTAGCTACTCTGTGTCAAAAGCAACTTTTGAGACTCTTCTGACATCAATTTTGGTCTTCTATTTTCTCTTTAATGATCTTTGGCATTCTTCATGTAGAATGCTTTTTATGTCATTCCACCACTCATCTGGTCTTCAATCACGAGTGTTCAATGCATCAAATCTGTTGAGATGTCTCTAAATGAAGGTGGGGTATACTTAAGGTCCTGTTGGGCCTCTTAGATTTAGACCAAGAGGCAGACCGTCTAAGAGAACAGGGGAATGTTTCATGGTTTAGTATCAAGAAAGTGTGTCAGAGTTGTATCCTCATGATACTTGTTCAATCCTGAGCAAATAATCTGAGAAGTTGGACTAAATGAGGAAAAGCCCATCTTAAGAACAAGGAAGGCTTATTAACAACTTGTGATGTGCAGATAACATAACCTTGCTTGCTGAAAGCAAAGGACTTAAAGTACTTGCTTATGAAAATTGAAGACTATAGCTTTGAGCAGAGTTTGAAATAAATGCCCATAAATAGACCAGTAGACAACATTATGGTAAATTAGGAAAATAAAGTTTTCAAGGATTTCAGTTTACTTGGATCCATAGTCAATGCTCATGGAAACAGCACTCAAGAAATCAAACAACATATCGCACAGAGAAAATCCGTTGTACAAAACCTCTTTAAAATGTTAAAGAGTAAAGATGTCACTTTGAGAACTAAGGTGTACCTGGCCCAACCCGTGATGTTTTCAATCCCCTCATATGCATGTGAAAGCTGGACAATCAATAAGGAAGACTGAACAAGAACTGATGCTTGGGGATTATGACTTCAGCAGAGACTGTTGAAAGTACCATGGACTCCCCAAAGAAAGACAGCCAGAATGCTCCTTTGGACATGTTACCAAGAGAAACCAGACCCTGGAAAAGGACACCATGCTTGGTAAAGTAGTAGGTCAGTGAAAAAGAGAAGGACCTCTGGTGAGACAGGCTGACATAGTCGTCCCAAGAACGTGCTCAACCACAATTGTCAGGATCAAGCAAGGCAATGCTTCATTCTGCTGTACAAAGGCCTTATGCGTCAGAACTGACTGAACGGCACCTACACGACTTGTTTTCAGTTTTGTCAGCTTCACCCTGAATTTGCATAGGAGTAATTAATGGTCTATTCCGCAGTCATCCCCTGGTCTTGTTTTGGCTGCTGATATTGAGCTTTTCTATAGTTCCTCCCACATATGTAGTCAGTTTGGTTCCCATGTGTTCCAACTGAGAAATGGTCAATTTTGTCCATATTGAAACTCAAGGCTTAATTTATTTTTCTTCACTTCCTTCAGCTGGAGAAATGCCAACTATGCTCTCTTTTGATTTTCTAATTCCAGGTCACTGCGCGTTTCATTAGAATGCACTGCTGTGTCTTCTCGAGTGTCCTCCCGTGGAAGTTCAGCTCCATTATTTCATCAGCTCTTCCACTCACTTTGACGTCTCTCCTTCCTAAAGCAATCATTGGAGTTTCTTCTGACATTCATTTTTGTCTTTTCTTTCTTTATTCTCTTTAAATAGCATTTTTCTTTCTCCATGTATCATATTCTTGATATAATCCCGCAATGCTTCTAGATTTCAAGCATTTGTGCATCAAATCCATTCTTACTATTTTTTTTAATGTAAGGCTCTCACTTTGGCATTTTGGAGTCTTTTCCTAGAGAGTGGTTGGTGAAAGAGCTCACATGTGCCTTCACCCCCAAGCTTGTGTAGGGTTTAGGTAGGGATGGCTGGCTGTACCCTAGACTAGCCCAAATCCAGGGTTCGAATCTGTTCTTGAGATGCTCTCTAAATTTCGGTGGTCATTTGGCTCTCATGGAGCTGTCATTTTCTTAGACTTCAGCCTGAACTTGCATGGGAGCAACTAATGGTCTGTTCCACACTTGACCGATAAAATCAAAGTGCTAAAGGATATCTGAACCCACCCTGTGGCTGCATGGGGGAAAGACCTGGTGATCTGCTCCCATCAAGATTACAGTCTAGAAAACTCTATGGGTCAGTTCTACTCTGTCACTGGGCATCCCTACCATTCAAAATAGACTCAACAGCACCTAATTACAATAACAAAATGATGGCAGTGAGAAATGCACCCTCCTTCCTAGCTTTGTTCTGAGGGTTGAATAAAATCATCACGCATTCAAAGCATTACCTGTTGCTGCTGGTGTTACGGTTAAGTGCCCTCCAGTCGACACCATACACAACAGACCAGAAAGCCTGTCCAGTCCTGTTTCATCCCTGTAATCAGTTATAGATCAGACCATTCTGACCCACAGAATTTTGACGGTTTCTCTCCAGGCCATCCTTCCTAGTCTGCCTTCGTCTGTTTAGCACCATAGGAACAAGCATATGCTCCATAACCTAGACGTGATGGAAGTACAGGAGGGGCATTGGCTGGGAACCAAACCTAGTCTAACAACTAAAACATCTCACCATCTCTAAAAAGGAGTGTTGTGAATGTTAGCTGTCTTCTCCTGGCAGCTGTCAATGCTAACTGAGTTAGCTCCAAGCACCTGACTTGTACAACATGGCAGAACTGTACAATCACATTCCGGTGGGGGCAGAATTTTGTGGTATTATTTGTGTCTGGTCATGTGTTCCCTTCCTCTACTTGTAGAAGCCACGACCTATTCACATAATCTTCTCAGCCAGTAC
>NW_022104814.1:0-1902 GCF_000313985.2 Echinops telfairi | reverse complement strand
ATGTAAGATGGAAGAGATATGTACCAGGTTTTGCAATAGATCCAGGTTCCTGGACAACATTATTAGAGGAGCCATCCTTCCTTTGTACTTGACTTACAGTTCTGTTATCAGTTACCCAATGACCTCAGAGTACCTAACTGACAACAGCAATGAAAAAAAGCCATGGGGCCATTGAGGTCAAGTGGCTTCATGATTTGGTGAGTTACCACCTAATGGTTATTAAATCAGACACTAGAGTTCAACCAAACCCATCTATTTCTCATGACAACATTAATGGTACCCTAGACTCCTCCAAAGACATTCATCTCCTAAGAGCTCCCTCTTATAACAGCCATAAAACACTACAATTCATGCAATTAATGGTTTAGTCTAGACATCCTGCTAAAACTGATTTCTCCTCTTCAGGTAAATTAAAGACTGTTGCCAGAAGATTTTTCTGCAAGCTCTACAGTTAATTAATGGTTTCAGACACTTATCTAGAAAACCAGAACAGAAATTGTATCTAACTGCCATTGATTACCACAAATTGCCAGGTGCATTGATTGCTCATAGTTGACTGTGATCACTATCATCATCATCATCATTTTCAATATTTATTGAATGGCCACCTAAATGCACTCGGCTCCATTCGGTGCTCTAACGTGTTCTACAACACAGTTTGCCAAAGAAGGCCAAACACGAACAGCATGCCACAATCTGATGACTGTCTCATCCCCTTTTTAGATTGTGTACTAACTTTCAGAACCTAACAGTGCAAAAGAACAAACATTAGCAAATTATTCCTTTATTTGTAATCCGTACCTTTTGGTTTCTATAAAGAGGTCATTGAACTTAATAAATCGACATGAGGAAGTTTGTGGTGAAATTTACCACTTAGAGCTGAGACTCTAGGGTTTTTTTTAAGATAAGAAAATAGCTGATTTGTCATAAACGATGTTCTGGGGCATAGTGTCCTCCTCTAACATTGCACTCAGGAAAAATCAAGGTACCCTTTTTTATCCTTTAAAAGAAAAAGGAAAAAAAAGCAAACACGCAAAACAGAAAGGCAGGCTCTCAGAGACGTCCCTGAACATATTATGATCTGAATTGTGGAACTTAAAACTTTTTCACTTAGGACACAGCTGCGGTTCACGTATGCACAACACCCACTTGGAGGTCTCCATAGTTGTGCATAATCCCCCAACTCTCTCTCCCCCTTAAGAGATAATAGACTATCAGTGAGAGCTAGTGGCATGCTTATAGGGATAACCTCCAGTTCATACTTATACCTTTAAAAAAATAAATAAATAATTCAAAACCTTAAATTCTTATGAGTAATGAATTATTTGGAAATGCCTGTTTACAAATGAGTTACATGAAACTGGTGGCGGCATGGCCCTGGGAGGTGAAAATGATTAAAAGCTCAGTTGCTAGTTAAAAGTTGACAGTTGGAATCCTCCAGAGGCATTGCAGGAGAAAAGGCCAATGATCTGCTTCCCAAAGCCCACAGCTATTGGACAACTCTATGGAGCACAGTTCCCCTTGACAGCACACTGGGTCAGGCTTAAGTCAGAATCAGCTCAGTAGCAACTGGTTTGGTGTTTGGTTTTGAAGGTAACATGACTAGGTGTTCCAGCACAATCCCCTAAGATAAGAGTCAAAATATCAAACCAGGAGCCAAGATCTCGGCACTCTATGCCTGATTCTTTCAGCTAGTTCTTCTAGGCATGTGTTCATCATTTGCCCAGCATATCTTGTTTTGAGGTTCTTTTTTCTCCATTCTAGAATAATGTTACTCATTATAAGTGGAATTCACTGCACCCTAGGGAGGAACACATTAACTACACCTTATGATTGAAGGGCTTCTGATCCTTATATAACTGTGGTCAGGTGGACAAGATAGGTGTAACTCTGCTTCCCATT
>NW_022104813.1:5081-6297 GCF_000313985.2 Echinops telfairi | reverse complement strand
TATTGTTGGGCCTATAATACATAGAAATGTAATATACTGGACAATCATAGCCAAAAGAAACTGGGTGAGAACAACTGTACTGGAAGTAGGAAATGACACCAGAGGGTTAAACGGATCTATAGAAAGGAATGGAAAGCAGACATAATAAATAAGAAGGTTAATAATATGTAAACTCCATAAATATATACATTTCTTTTTTGCCTCAGTTTAAAAAACTGATTATGTAAACTGATATTAACAATGTATAGCAGCATGTATAACCAAAAGTGAGAGACTAGCTTTATATAGGAATAAAGGTTCTATAAATCACTAGAATTAAGTTAATATAAATCTGAAGTAGATTCTGATTAGCTATAAAAGTCCTAGAGCCATCATTAAGAAAATAACTTTAAAAATCCTTAAAGAAATTAAAATATGATACTAGAAAATATTGACTTCATGTAAAAGGAAGCAGTAAAAGAGAAAAACAGGGGACCGGCCCCCCCACTCACGGCCACCACTCATAAAAAAGCAGGATAGAAAATAAAAAGCAAAGGGCAGATGTAAATCTAATGATACAGATAACATTAAACATGAGTAGATTAAATAATCAAGAGGCAGACCATCAAATTAAAATTTTAAAATAATAACAACCACAACAAAAATAAGACTCAACTAAATACTATATATGGGAGACATACTTTGAACTCAAAGAAACACTAAGATGGAAGTAACTGGATGGAAAAACAACCATAAAATAGGTAGCATGGTTATACTAACCAGAAAGAACCAAACCCACTATAATTGAATTGATTTCATTTCCTAGACAGGAAACCCCGAATCATTCCTGGGCAGATAGCTCCACTTTCCTCCTGTGGAGGGTCTGGTGGGTTTGAAGCTCAGACTTTGTGGTTAGCAGTCCAACGCTTTTTCGACAGCGCCACTAGAACGTCTACAGTGATAAAATACTTTTAAATCATTAAAATATTATCAGAGGTAAAGAGCATTTTGAATGATTAAAGAGTCAATCCATCGGGAAGATATAACAATTATAAACATATCTGCAAATCATAAGATTTGGGGTGGTGCACTAGTTAAGTGCTACGTTGCTAAATGAAAGGCCAGTGGTTTAAAGCTTCCAGTTGCTCAGTGGGAAGATGTGGCAGTCTGCTTCTGTGAAGATTTACAGCCTCAGAAATCCTATCGAGCAGTTCTACTCAGTCTTGTAGGGGCCTGA
>NW_022104813.1:2385-3606 GCF_000313985.2 Echinops telfairi | reverse complement strand
TCAGCTTCTTTGGGAAAGGGCTAAAATTACCCAATGAAAAAGTCACTGAGGTCCTATCTTTGTCTATTCTTGGGGAATCATGAAAACCCAATGTTAAGAAATCTTACACATGCTGCACAACCCCTGAACTCACCACATATGTGCTTTAATACACACAAAGGGGAAAGATATTAAGAGAAGAGATCATTTTCATTGCTGGTCATCTTAATTTTCTACTTCCTCTCTAGAGAAAAGCGATGCTTATGGTTTTAGAAATTTAGATGAGAATGGAAAGCTAAATCATCGATATTTAAATGGTGGCATGAAGCCAGCCCTAGCTTATAAAGGCCCCAAATTAATCTGGCAAATCTCGATAACCCCTAATTCCTTCCTGGGCTTCTTTAATCCAATCAAAATGAAAGCCCATCAGCAGACCCAATCTTCACGAACATCCAGGAAGATGCAAAATCCGAGATGTTTGTTTCTGATCACCAAGTACAATTTCCCTCTTGGGAGTCTACTGGGCTGTTCGGAATGGTAATTTCCTTGAAGCACTGTCACTTTTAATAGGTATGTGTCTTGGCAGAACATGCTCACTTCATTCTGACAGTGACAGAAAGCTCGCTAATGAAGTCGTTTGACCAGTTTCTTTCTGAAAATCTGAAGAGAGGAAGTGCTGCATTAAAAGGCTGCATATTATCCATAATGCAGTTCACTAAATAATAAATTCAGGAATTGTCATTCTCTTTGATAGTTCTGAAAACCACTACGGATAAAGGAGCTTTTACACATTTGCTTTGCCCTTTCGTCTTCATTTACCTGTCAGGACGCACAGAAGAGAGCACAAAGACGAGGAGAATGACATCCAGCGCCCCGTCTGGGAAGGGGTAGGCTACGCCATCATCACAGACGTCGTGAACAAAGGCAGAACACTGGGCTGCCCTGTAGGATGAGTGGGACTGTCAGGATGAAGGAACAAAGAGCAAAGACAGTAGTTAGGCGACGTCCAGGATTATTTTGAACAGCCAAAAAAAAAAAAAAATTAAGTGTAGCATTTAGCCCTGACAACAAATATTCTGTGGAATCCCTGTTTAATTTTTAAAGTGATACAGGGCAAAGTCTCCGGGCCAGGGGGCACAGTTGCTGCAGACCTCCCCTCTCCCGTTTCCCAGGCACTGAGACAGTCCTCAGATGTCTCTCTCGCTGCTTTTCCACTGCATCCTGTGGCTTAAAATAAAGATC
>NW_022104813.1:0-894 GCF_000313985.2 Echinops telfairi | reverse complement strand
CCCCCCCTTCCTACCCTCATGGCCCCTCGATAAATGATAAATGATTATTATTTTCATATCTTATACCGACCACTGCCTCCCTTCCCCCAGGGTTTCTGTTGTTCATCCCCTTGGTGTGTGTGTGGTTATGTGCCCATCATCGTGATTGGTTGGGGGGGTGGTGCTTTTGAGGACATTTTAGATTCATTTTGCATGTTTGCAAAATTTTGTTGTAAGGATACAAATGACACTATCTTATCTGAAGCAACTGAGAGATTTTTTTATTTTCACTCATGAAAATCTTGACTGTTTTTAATTGGCGTCCTCTGAACTTAAACAAGTTCTGCTTGGTCTTTCTTTGAAATTCAGTAATGATAATGGAACCATGATTATTCATGGGCTATGGCTCTTCCTGATCACCCCCTACACACTAATTCGTGGTCATTCTGGGTGTACCAGTCCCTAGAGATCTATTCTGATTTTAAAACAACGTCTATTATTTAGGGCAATATGTTGGGCATCAAGTGATGATATAATTCTCAGAAATCACAAAAGCTCAATTAAAACTGGTCATGAATCATATAAATACGAACATGGGGAGTGGAGACCCAAAGCCCATCTGAAGACAATTGGACATCCCCACACAGAAGGGTCACAAGGAAGGGGTCAGTCAGCCAGGGTGCAGTATAACACTGACAAAACACACAAGTTCCTCTAGTTCTTTAATGCTTCCTCCCCACATCTATCATGACCCCAGTTCTACTTTACAAATTCAGCTAGACCAGAGCATGTACATTGGTACAGATAAGAGCTCTCGACACATGGAATCCAAGACAGATAAACCCCTCAGGAACAGGAATGGGAGTAGCGATACCATGTGGGTAGGAGGGAGGTAGGTGGAGAACGGGAAGAATG
>NW_022104812.1:5032-6282 GCF_000313985.2 Echinops telfairi | reverse complement strand
ATTGTAATGTGAGGCTTGAGCTTTTTCTTTAGTTTAACAGTTTAAAATATGTTGAGTATGTTCTTCCATTTTGAGTTTTCTAACTTTAGATATTTCTACATTTCATTGTAATATTTTACTTTGTCTTCTTGAGCTGCCTGTTGAAATTTTTGCAGCTCTTTGACTTCATCCTTTCTTCAATTTGCTTTAGCTGAAAAGAAAATTTCAAAGGGTAGCTCAAGAAGACAAAGTAAAATACAATGAAATGTGGAAGCATTGTGGGATAACACTACACCACGAGGTACGACATGTTGGGGAGCACCGAATACACAAGTACAATCTCCCACAAATAGTTTATATTGATTGATATCCCAATGTCATGGTCAGAGTCTGAAGGAGATTCACCAAAAGATTACTTATCTTTTGGGATTGGAGGAATCAAGTAACAAAACGTTTTAATTTTTAATTGTTTTATTTTCAAAATTCTGTAATGAGAATATACAAATTTTTTTTGAGAATATACAGAATATTACTTATATTAAGAATCAATACTAACTGAACCCAAAATCACTGCCATAAAGTCAGTTCCAACCCATAGTGGCCCCTACAGGACAGGGTAGAACTACCCCTGTCGGTTTCCCAGACTGCAACTCTGCCTCTTATGTATTGGCTGGTGGTTTCAAAATGCTCCTCTTGCAGGTAGCAACCCACATGCACTGGGGATTTTTGGGGAATAAAAATAAAAAGATGTATGCATGAGGGAAGATTAGGCAGGGGGAAAGCTTGTGGGGAAAGAAAATAATAATTCATCGTATCTGCTAATTATCAATATCTTTTGTGGAGAACTCCTCAAATAAATGATGTTTTTAAAAATCTTAAATCTTAACAAAATCCTAAGAATCACTACTACTCTGTCCTATTGGGTAAAATTTAGAAAAATAAATAAATAAAAATGCCACCTCATTATCTTGGAATGGAATTTGTGACATTCTATTTCTCCACTATATTAAATGTCACCCATCCATTCAGTTTTGAGTTGAAAATTACATATAAGTCATGCTTTATTCATTAAAAATTACAGCAATATTAGCTTGCTTTCAGGTAAAGATTTAAGCACACATGCACATAAATATAACCGTCAAATGAAATATATTTCAGGGGGGCATTCTTATTCTTTAATGGCAACCCCATGTGTTTTTTAGTTGTTATTGAATTGACTAACTCACGGCACGCTCGTGTATAACAGAACAAATCTGTCGACTCATATCCTT
>NW_022104812.1:2892-4085 GCF_000313985.2 Echinops telfairi | reverse complement strand
ACACTGGTTGTTTAAATCTGAATATTTCCTAGCTCTCTGTTGCTGATAAAAGAGGTATAAAGAAGCATTGATCTAGTGAAGTGTGTGCTATTAAACTAGCATTTTTGTTTTGGAAAATGGTACATTGCTGTTTTCTTCTAAAGGTGCTAAATAGAACGTAGGAACCTCTTTTTGAAAAATTGTTTTTCTCAAAAAATTCTCCCACACATTCAGCTTACTGTCCACAGTAGTTCCTGATCTTATTTCAGAGATATGAACACCTGCTAGTTTTGACCCCCAATGGTCTCTTCTTTGTTGATGTCACCCTCTTTCCCTGGGATTGGTAGAGAGGAGACGGTTGTTTATTTAGGCCAAGGAAATTTACTAAGCCTGAAGCCTGCCCTTCACAACTTTGTGAAGTGAGTAGAATTGTCTTCAGTGCTCTAGGCTCTAATACAGTGGTTCTCAATCTTCCTAATGCTGTCACCCTTTATTATTATTTAATTCCTCAGGTGGTGACCCCAACCATAAAATTATTTTCATTGCTACTTTATAACTATAATTTTAGTACTGTTATAAATTGGGCAACTCTTGTGAAAGGGCCGTTTGACCCCCAAAAGGGTCGCGACCCACAGGTTGAGAACCGCTGCTCTAATATCTGTATTAACCACTTTATAATTGTCAACCCAGCTTGTCATCACACTTTCATTCTCCTTCAACAATAGAGCATAATGCTGTTGCCTGCAGAACTTAGTAATCATTTCCAACATTAGAAGCTAAAGGGATCTTTCTGTCATCCATAAAATCACAATATAGAAGGGGCTTTACTCCACCTACACGCTTATTGTAATCTTAGAGGAGTGTACATAGCCCGAGAGTCATTTTCATCAGTCTGTATTAATCCATAGTGACAGCATAGATGGTTAGGCATCGGGCTGCTCTCCCCGTCAGCAGTGCTAATTTACCCACTGCACCATGGACGAAAGACGTGGCTTTCTACTCCCACGAGCAGTTACAATCCTGCTCTCTCCTGTTCTATGGGATCACTAAAGTTGGAACTGATTTAATAGGAGTGATGCACTAATCATAATCCTTTCAGTGCAGTATAAATCAAAGGCTTTAGCTGCTTAGGTTTGTCTAGACCTACAATTTTCTAAATGGGTGAGCTCAGGCAAGTTGTTTTACTTCTTTGTGTTCTATTTTTCTTTATATTA
>NW_022104812.1:0-1193 GCF_000313985.2 Echinops telfairi | reverse complement strand
TAATTGTGTCACTAAAATCTTGCCCATAGAATCATTCAGAAATGTGCCTTGAGGCTTACATTGTCTCTTCCAGTTGTGCAACTTGAGAACTGTTGACTGTATTCTTCCCTTTGGTTTTCTAACTCTACGTCTTAGCACATTTCATCTTCTCATTTTACTGAATCTTCCCACTCTGGCCTTTGAAATTTTTCATTCATTTCTTTTACTTCATTGTACTTAAGACTGAGATTTCAATACGAACCTAGTTAGTGAAATAAAATTTTATAGAATATTAATGCTCAAAGGAAATCAGACTTGGTTTAATCTGAGGATTGTAAGAGTAAAATATCAATAAAAATTATGCAGGTAGTTTTAAAAATGGACATTTCTTTATTTCTCCCTCCACCAATACACCACACTGAATTCCTATTTTCAGCCCATCCACTAATCAATCACCTCCAATGAATGATTAGGCTGAGAAGATTCATTAAGGATACCAACAATTTGTAATTTTTAAAAAAGCTTATTAGGTATTTCAAAATTATCTACCTATTTCTATTTATTTATTATTATTTTATAAATCATTGCATTGGGGACTTTTATAGCTCTGCTGACAATCCATACATCAATTGTATCAGCACATTTGTACATATGTTGCCATCATCCTTTTTAAAATATTTTCTTTCTATTTGAACCCTTTGTATCAACTCCTCTTCTTTCCATCCCTCCCCCATTCTCCCACCCTTGTGACCCTGACACATTATAAATGATTATTATTTTCATATCTTACACCTTCTACTGTCTCCCTCCACCCACGTTTCTGTTGTTTGTCTCCCTGGGATGGGGGTGGGGGTGGGTGGTATACATCAATCACTGCGATCAGTTCCCTCTTTCTCCCTCTTCTCCCCACACTTTCACCTTACCCTCATGGTATTGCTACTCCCATTATTGTTTCTGAGGGGACTATCTGTCCTGGATTCTGTGAGCTCCAGAAGAGCTCTTATCTGTAGCATTGCACTGGTCTAACCCAGATTTGTAAGGTAGGCCTGGGGTCATGAGAGTACAGGGGAGGTAAGCAAATGTGGCGAAGAAACCTGATGGTGCCCGGCTATCAAAAAGTATAGCGTCTGGAGTCTTAAAGGCTTGAAGGTAAACAAGCAGCCATCAAACTCAGAAGCAACAAAGCCCACATGGAAGAAGCACACCAGCCTATG
>NW_022104811.1:5042-6241 GCF_000313985.2 Echinops telfairi | reverse complement strand
CCCCCCCCACCACCACAGAAGCCTTAAGCTAATGTATAGTGGAATTAATAATTCAGAGACTTAGGCAAAACAATAATTTAACTCTTTAAAAGTACCTCTGGATTATCAAAATGAATTTTTAATCAATTAGAGTCTGAATTCCTCAAGGTTGCTTGGAAATTTCTAAAAAATAATAATTTTAGGAGATCACTTCAAATGAGCAGTTTTAACACATTGTTTACAGCTTATGTAAATGCCAAGTAAAGATACTGGCATGAATCTGTAATTAGATACATGTTTTCTTTGGCTTGTTACTAGTCTATAGTTCTAGCTTCCCTTTAGCGCACTGATTTTCCCTCTGGGAAAAAATAAGTTATTGAAGAGCACAGACAATTTCAAATGGCCTTGTGTATTTTTCCTCTATCAAAAGTGAATCTCAGAATTGAAATAAGGCAGAATGCTTTGCTGTTTTTTCCCACTTGGCTAGAACGTAAGCATCTATATATTTTACTTATTTGTAGGAAATCATAACTTTGTCTTAATATTTTTTCATTAAGGATTTCTAATTTCCATTCTTCTGACTTGAAAGACAAATGAATTTCAGGACTTTGCCCAGTTTATTTATATGCCATCTGAAGCTAATAATTATATTTCATAAAAACTGCACACAATTGATAAATTGGTTCTTCACACATGTGATTACACGTTGTGTATTATTAGGTGCCCGCAGGTTGATTCCAATTCATATAGATGTCCGTCCAATAGAACGAAACACGGCCTGGTCTGGCGCCTCCTCACAAGGTTTATATGTCTGAGCCCATTGTTGCAGCCCAAGTGTCAATCTTTCTCATTAAGGGTCTTCTCTTTTCTGCTGTTCGTCTACATTACCAAGCACAAGGTCCTTTTCCAATGCCTGGTCTTTACTGATAACATGTCCATAGTACATGATAACATGTCCAAGTCAGATCTGTTTGTTCTTTTGGCAGTCCAGGGTACTTGGAATAATCTTAGCCAGCGCCACAATTCAAATGCATCCATTCTTCTTCAATATCCCCTTCAAGATCCAACTTCATGAGCACATGAGAGGAGCCATGGTGGCTTTGTGGGCTACATGTCGGGCAGCTAACCACAAAATCAGGAGTTTGAAACCACTGCGATTCTAAGGGAGAAAGATGAAGCTTTCTATTCTTGTAAAGATTTACAGTCCCCAAATCCTGCAG
>NW_022104811.1:2341-3711 GCF_000313985.2 Echinops telfairi | reverse complement strand
TAATGGAGAGTACTTTGAAGGTGATAGGGTTGTTTTGTAAAAAAATTTAAATGCAAAGCTTTGAAAACAAATTCCAGTTTTCTTTGTGTATCCCCTCATTTATATATATGGGGGTACATTTTTCAATTTTTAAAAACAGGGGAGAAAAAGATAAGAGGTACACACACAAAATTATGATCAAAATCAGTATATAGAAAAGGGTCTAAACAAACATAAATGGAGACACACTTAGAATTTCTTTTTCCTTTCCTGAGAAGATATATTTATTATCTTCCCATGTTATTCCACCAACAGGTATCAAGGATCAGAATCTTTGAGGAACTAGTTATAGGTTATTTCTACATCTGAAACAGAAACCCATGAAAAATGGTTCTGTTAGTGTGTTGTTGGTTTCTGTCTTAGCTTCACTCTTCCTACTTTTTTATCTTTCCACAATTGCTTTCAGACACATGAGGGAGTCTGAGTGAAGGACTCAATTGTATTTCAATGGATGGCATAAAATGAAATGCCATTTGCTAAAAGGAAACAGGTCTTGGATGTGGAAATCATAGTTACTATCTCCAAGTGTATTTCTAAAGGCAATTCCTCCCTTAGAATGGAAATGATTTGAAATAAAATGGGGTCCTATCTGGTTAGGTTCCTTGCTTATTAAAATCAAAGCAATAGTGGTGGGACTAGGTATCTCCATATTCATAAATCAGAGTACTGCTTTTCCTCGTGTAGCTCCTTCACTTGTTTCCTCCCTTGAATATTTATTGAAGGGTCCCTGGGTTTGTTAGGCCAGGTTGACTAGAGAAACACATCCAGTGACACTCATATACTCATATAAGTGTAAGAAAGAGCTTTGTATCAAGAAGTACTTTTCTGTCAAGAAAACATCCCAGCTCAGTCCAACTCAAGTCCCTAAGTCCAGGACTCATTCATAAGTCCCTCTTCAGACTCACGCAGCCACAAGCAGTGATGCGGAATGCAGGACGATCACAGGCTGGTGGGGGCAGCGTCGTGTAGATTCAATGGCAGTGGGCACATCACAGGGCCCTTGGCAGTCCCAGAGTGGCTTGCCAGCTAGAACTTGAAAGCAGAGAGAGATGGGAGGTTCCCAGGAGCCTCCTTATGAGGCCACACCCACAAAGATGCACCGTCAGGCTGTGAGGTGATTGGCAGGTTGGATACCACCCCTACATTTTTATATTTCTTCAAGTTGACATGAAATTATGTAACTACTACACTTGGACATTATGATCCTGTGATCTCGCATCCGTTCTTAACCTAAAATCATAAACAGAGAGTAATATATTTGGAGCAAGGGGTTCTGGGAACACAGTGGTTTATAGTTAATGACAGCTACGTAAAAAAAAAAATAGCTTAAC
>NW_022104811.1:0-1174 GCF_000313985.2 Echinops telfairi | reverse complement strand
CCCCCCAAAAGGAGTCATATTGTTACCGTTTCCCTTTTCACATGGGATCCTGAACAGTGCAGGCTACTGATGAGTAGACAAGTATATTCCATGGAAAGAATTGGTCATGAATTATTCTGAAAGTCAAATGATGTTTGTAACGTACTCCCTATGTTTTTCATTCCATCTTAGCTCTATTTGTTGATACATTAATTAGTTATTTTCCCACTTGTTTGCAATGAATTTGTAGGTCATGGAAGACTCCACATCCACAAGTTCACTTTACTTTTCCTTCTTTTTAGCCACTCAGACCATTATTTAGGTCTGAGAGGGAGGGAATTCATAAGGGCGTTTAAGGCTGCGAGCCTTCCCTCTCGTCTCTGTTTTTAGAATATTTATTTTGATTATTACAGAAGCATATCCCATGTAGTTGCACAGGGTAGATCAACCAATGAAATCAGCAATAAGATCCCACTAAATTATCCATCAATGGGTTCTCTCCCCGCCCCCCATCCTTCTTCCTACCATCTGTAATTTCTTACCCCTCCTCTCTCCTTGCCCTTGCCCCCATCCCTGGGCTCTTTGTAGTCTTCCATGTCTTTTAGTGTAAAACCACTTTTTGTTTTCATTGTTTTGATTCATAATAATGGTGTCATTACATGATTATCTTTATAAGATCAACAAACTGTTAAGCATAATATTCTCTAATTTTGTCCACGTCTTTAAAAGAGTTGTCATAGATTTTTAAAAATGTATTTTTAGTTGGGAGTTAAGGCATACATTATATATTCCATAGTTCAATCACATCAATAATTATAAAATTATTGGTGCATAATATTCCATTGTCTGATGTACCTGAATTTGTTAGTCAATACCTCTATAATCAGTTTTTTTCCCCTATACTCCCATGTTTTTTGGTTTTTTAAATCATTTTATTGGGCCCTCATACAACTCATCACAATTCATACATACATCAATTGTATAAAGCACATTTGTACATTTGTTACCCTCATCATTTTCACAATATTTACTCTCCAATTAAGCCTCTGGCATCAGCTCCTTATTTTCCCCTCTCCCTTCCCACTCGCCCCTCCCTCATTATGAACCCTTGATAATTTATAAATTATTATTATTTTGTCATATCTTACACTGTCTGATGTCTCCCTTCACCCACTTTTCTGTTGTCCGTCCCCCA
>NW_022104810.1:4943-6245 GCF_000313985.2 Echinops telfairi | reverse complement strand
TCTGATGATTTGCTCAGCAAACAGATTGAACAAGTATGGTCAGAGGATACATCCCTGTTGCACACCTTTCCCAGTTTGAAACCATGGAGTATCCCTTTTTTCTGTTCTCACAACTACCTCTTGATTCATATACAAGTTCTGAATGAGCACAATGAGTGTTCCACAATTCCCATTCTCCTCAAGGTCATCCACAGTTTGCTATGATCCACACAGTTGAATGCCTTTGCAGTCAATGAAACACAAGTAAGCATCTCTCTGGTAATCTCTGTTTTGAGCCCAGATCTATCTGACATCAGCAGTGATACCCCTTGTTTAACATCCTCTTCTGAATCTGACCTGGCAGTTCCCTGCCAAGGTACTGCTACAATTGATCTTAAGCCAAATGTTAATTGAATGTAATACCGATGACATTGTTCTATACTTTGAGCAATCTGCTGGGTCATCTTTCTTTAGAATGGGCATAAATATGGGTCTCTTCCAGTACTTGGCAAGATAGCTGTTTTCCACATTTCCTGGCATAGACAAATGAATGTCTCCAGAGCTTCTTCAGCTTTCTGAAACATTTCATGAGCATTCTGTCAATTCCTGGAGCCTTGTTTTTGGCTAATGGAGTCAATGCAATTTGAACTTGTACTTTCAGCACCATTGGTTCTTGCTCATATGCTACCTCCTGAAACGGTGGGCTGTTGACTAGTTCTCTTTGTTACAGTGACTCTGTTAGTGTTCTCTAGAGCAACAAAACCAGGACACTTATGATGATAGATGTATGATAGATAGTTAGTTAGATAGATAGATAGATAGATAGATAGATAGATAGATAGATACAGCATGAAGGAATATAACAGCTAATTAGTCCACATAGCAATGCAGAGGGCTCAGTTCAACTCACTTCTGTGGAACACTTAATTACTGGAAGTCCTTCTACTCACAAGGCCTACTGGGTCTAAGGTCAAGGAAGCAGACAGCTTAGTCTTCCCTCAGGCAATGCAGGCAGTCTGGCCACAGGCAGCAGCTCAGGAGCTTAGCAAAGCAAACCCGATGGGATATCGAACTCAAGCAATGCAAGACAACATGATCTGATAGCCTCAAGCTCAAGTGATGTATACACCAGCAGCGTGGAGAAGCAGGTCTTAAAGGAACCTCAAGCTCTAGTGACACAATCCACAGATTGTGTGGCACTGTAGCTCACAAGTTGTGGCAGAGAACTTGCTAAAGCAACTGCAAGCTGGCCCGATCATCGGAGAGCAAGAGAGAGAGAGGGACGAGGTTTGCCGAGCCATTTATCTCTTTGACCTCCAATCA
>NW_022104810.1:0-1249 GCF_000313985.2 Echinops telfairi | reverse complement strand
AATAATAATAATAATAATATAATATTACTATCACATTGGCCCCAACTCATGGCAAACCCAATGGATAGCTGAGAGAAATACTGCCTATTACAGTGCTGTCCCCTTGATCAGCTGTGAATTATACCATTGTGATTGATAGGGTTTTCAATGGCCCTTTTAAAAAAAAACAAAACAAAACACAATAACTAGACCTTTCTTCTTCATCTATCTTCGTCTATCATTCCTAAGATCTGTTCCACATCACAGCAACACTCTGGCTTCTGCTGACAGAGGGCAATGGCTATGCAGGAGGTGCACTGGCCAGAAATCAAGCCTGAGTCTTCTGTAGGAGAGGAAGGAATTCTACAACCGAAACACCAATGTCTTTAATCATAACTTTTATATACTCAAAGAAACCTGTCTTTCATGGTTTCTGTGAGAACATGAAAATTACTAAGAAGACGACAAGACCCGTAACAGGTGCTCAATAACTATATTAATTTTTCCCTTTAGCATTCTATTACTTTGAGACAACAAATATACAGATTTTCTCACATTCCAAATTTAAAAATTACCTTGTCTTGTGTCATATGAACTTTTGCAATCCTAGTGTCTACACTAGGTGCTTAGTAGGCACTCCGTATGTAAGTCTGGGAGACCTCCTTGTACTACCAGTCTCACTTTGACTGTCCTCACGTCAGAGGTCCCTCACAGGACTACTCAGGTAAAAGAAGTTCATCATTCCCCATCTCTCTCTGGCTTCTTTTCCTCGCAGATCTTTGCATTACCACAGGCTATCATTCCCTACATTTGTGTTTTTTTGTGTGTTTAAAACTGCCTCCGGCGTATAAGTTTCATGGAATCAGAAAGCATGTTTGTGTTTTTCTTTGCTATTTTATCACATCAGTTCTCAGAATAATGCCAGGAACATAGTAGTTTCTCCACAGTTATCTGTCAAATGAATGCATTCATTTATTGATGAGGGTATCGTTAGGTGAAATAAGACATAAAGAGAAGATAATTCTCATTTTTATATCTGAAGGCTGTTTGGGTAAACTGTGCGTCTGGGTGATGTGGTAGTTACATAATCTGGTGTCAGTTTGAGGATTAAGAGTAGAGGGGTGGAGTCTAGCCTGTCAGTCATTGTAATGAGGCCTCTGTGATGGGCATGGCCTTCTCTTGAGAATTCTGGGAACTCCTGTATTTCCTCCTTGAAGGTGGGAGACTCTCTCTCTCTGCTCACACTCTGAGAGACAGCAGCTGATAAGAC
>NW_022104809.1:3988-6248 GCF_000313985.2 Echinops telfairi | reverse complement strand
TGCTGTCCTCTGAAGTACATTCTTCTGGGGGGAGAGGCGGCTGTTCAAGTGGTTGGGATTAGGGTCGGCCCCTCAGACCTCTCCACTGGTTCTCTGCTTCATGCTGGTATGATGCATTCACATCTTGGAGCACGGGTTGAAGTCTGGTCCCCCCATTCTTTTCTGTACTGTAGAAAAGCTTGAGTAGAATTGGTCTTAGCTCTTCTCTGAATGGTAGAATTCAGCAATGAAGCTGGTTGGGCTTGAACTTTTTTTGTTGGGGACTTTTTTAATGGGTCGATCTAGTTCTACTTTAGTTATGGGTCTGTTCAGGTTTTCTTCATAGTATTTTGTTATTATTTTTGCTCTTTCTGTCCACCCATTTAATTTCTTATTTGTGCTAGTTGCATCTTCTCCTGTCCTTTTGTTAAGTTTTCCTGGGGTTTGTTAATTTGTTAATCCTTTCAAAGATCCAACTTCTTGTCTTGCTGATTATTTCTATAATTTTACAGTTTCCTGATTTACTTATTTCAGCTGTAAAATTTATTATTTTTGCTGCTGGCTCAAAGTTTATTTTGCTGTTGTAATTGTTGGAAGTGTTGGTTTGAAGTTTTCCTTATCTAAAAATGATTTTACTTTCCCTCATATTTGAGGATACTTTTCCTGGATATAGGATTTTTTGTTGGTGGTTATTTTCTTTCATAATGTTGAATATGTCAATATATTGCCTTCTTGCTTGCAAGGTTTCTATAGGAAAATCTGAACTTAACCTAAGTGGTTGGGCTTTATAGGTCATTTCCCCGCCCTGTGTTGCTCTCAGGATTCTTTCCTTTTCTTTGATGTTAAGAAATTTGACTCTGAGGTTTTGGTGCAGGGGCAGTGAATTATTTAATGTGGCATTTCTAGCCAGTCTCTAACTCCCACCAAACAACCTTTTCCTTCATGGGTCTAGTGAGAAGGTTATGTGTGGCGGGTGGGGGTGGGGGTGGGAGAAGGTGGAGGATACTTATAGGATTTACCTGTAATTGTGAACAGGGTTCCCTGGAATGCCATCCTGCTCTTTATCAAATGAGCCCTCTGAGAAGCAAGAGGAGGGGTCTCATTACCAGCAAGAGCCTGGAGTGGAGCATGTCTTCTAGACCCAACACCCCATGTGCAGGGAATCTCCTGGATCCAGAAGACAGCAATAACATCAGAGCAGCAGCAGCAGCCGCAGCTACAACAGAATCAGGAGCCAGAGCATGGAACAGAGTGGTGAACTTCCCAACCCATAGAGCAAGAAAAGCTGAGTGCTTTTGTGCAGGAGGCTGACTTACTGGAGTGGGGTGCCTCTGGGCACTTAATTCAAGGAGCTGGGTTTGCTAACCCATGGAGTTTCAGCTGAATCCCTTTGAGTTGAGGCTCCAGTTGTGATAGTTAACTAATTTTATGTCAACCTGAAGATATAAAAGTGTAGGGGTGGAGTCTAGCCTGTCAATCAGGTCACAGCCTGAGCGTGCCTTCTTGTAGGCATGGCCTTCTTAAAAGGAGGGTCCTGGGAACCTCCCTTCTCCCTCTGCCTTCACCCTCCTGTTGATGAGCCACACTGAGACCTGTGCAAGCCCTGTGATGCAGACACTGCCATTGGATCCACAAGACTTTGCACCCACCAGCCTGTGATCTTCCTGAATTCTGCATGATTGCATGTGGCTGTGTGAGTCTGAAAAGGGATTTATGGACGCGTACTGGACTTATGGACTAATATTGGTCTTAGGGACTTGGTCTTGACTGGGCTGGGATGTTTTCCTGATATATGACTACTTGATATAAAGCTCTTTCTCACACATATATGAATGTCACTGGATTTGTTTCTCTAGTCAACCCAGTTTAACGCAGGCATTTGTTAGCAGACTTGAAAGAACTTTGTAACATGTCTTGATAAGCAACTATCCTGAGCTTTCTCACTGGCTTTGCAACCTGTTCATTTCCTTAATAAATCCTTTAATCGTGAATTTTGTCAGTGTGTTCTGTGTAGTTATTGCAATGGATCTTAAGAATTAGAGAGCTAAAATAGAGAGCACTAATTAAAACAACTTGTAGCGATTTGCTTTTGGGATTAATTTTGTTTGGGGTACTCTGGGATTCTTGGATAGTTATTTTCTAGTCTGTCATAATATTAGGGAAACTCTCCTTTCATACTTCTCTGATGATTTTTCTCTGTACTTAATATTTCTTCTTTATATTCTTGGATATTTGTCAAACACAAGTTTGTTTTGATAGTGTCCCATAGAACTTTAAGGTT
>NW_022104809.1:0-1967 GCF_000313985.2 Echinops telfairi | reverse complement strand
CACCATACTTTCCTTTTGGGGTCTATCATGTTTAGAGTTTGTTCAGCTTCTTGAACACATATTTCCCCATCTTCCATAATGTTTGACAAGTTTTCATCTCACTGTTCTTTGACATTTATTTTTTCTGTGCTTTCTTCTGGATTTCTCCCTGTTTTGGAATTCTGACCACAAATGAATTATTCCTTTTGATTTTTTTATCCATATGATTATTAACATTTTTTGCTTTTGTTGAGGGTTCTTACAGCTCTTATAAGAATCCATACATCAATTGTATCGAGTACATTTATACATGTTACCATCATCATTTCCAAAACAATTTCTTTCTACTTGAGCCCTTGGTATCGTCTTCTCTTTGTTCCCCTCCCTCCCTCCTCCACCCTCCAACCCTCGTGAACCCTTGATAATTTATAAATTAGTTTTATTTTAATACCTTACACCGTCTGCTGTCTCCCTTCACCCATGTTTCTCTTGCTCGTCCCCCTTGGGGGGGTGAGGTTATATGTTGATCATTACAATCGGTTCCCACTTTCTCCCCCTTCTCCACCCACTTTGCCCCTACCCTCATGAGATTGCTAATCCTTCATTGTTTCTGAGGGGTTTATCTGTCCTGGACCCCATGTGTCGAGAGCTCTTATCTGTACCAGTGTACATGCTCTGGTCTAGCCAGACTTGTAAGGTAGAACTGGTGTCATGGTAGTGTGTGTGTGTACCATTAAAGAACTAGAGGAATGTTGTGTGTTTCCTTGGCGCTATACTGCATTCTGGCTGACTCATCCCTTTCTTGTAACCCTTCTGTGAGGGGATGTCCAATTGTCTACAGATGGATTTTGGGTGTCCACTCTGAGCCCCCTCATTCGCATCTAAATGGTTGCTTGTCTTGGGTGTTCTAATGCCTGATACCTGATCCCATGGGCACCTCGTTTTCACATGGGTTGGTGTGCTTCTTTCATGTGGGCTTTTTTGCTTCCTTGCTTGTTTAACTTCAAACATTTAAGACCCCATATGTTATATGGGCATCAGCTTTCTTCACTACATTTGCTTATGCACCCATTTTGTCTTCAGTGATCGTGTCGGGAAGGTGAGCATCACAGAATGCCAGGTTATTAGAACCAAGTGTTTATTCTTGTGTTGAGAGAGGACTTGAGTAGTGGCCCAATATCTGTTTGCTACCTTAATAATTAACATATATCTAGATGTACATAGACCCATGTCCCTATTGTTATATATTAATATATTGACATATATACATGCATATGTTTATGCCTCTATAAATGTCTTTTGCCTTCTAGTTCTTTCTTGTACTTCCTTTTATTTTCCTCTTGTTTCACTATCATGTTAGACCTTCATTTGGCTCTTTAGACTTCCTCTTGGCTACATTGCATTTGATCAAATCCCATCAGGCATTCTATGCCCTCCTCACCATCGATTTTAGATTTCTTGTTGTTCCTTTGTCCCTGGGTTTGTTGACTCCTCTCTTCCTTTTACCCCACATCCTTTTCTCCCACATCCCCCCTGGAACTGTTGGTCCTGTTGTTTTCTTCTCAGGATTGTTTATCCTGCCTATCTTATATAGGTAGACATGAAATAAAATAAAATAAAATAAATACAAAATAAAAAATAGCCTATGAATAGTTACAGGGCTGTCTGCTGACACTTATGAATGTTTTCTAATCTGGTCTGATGTGGTGCTAAGCCCTGCGTCCCAAGTCTGAAGTCTGTTTTGGGGATTCCTCAGGGACTTCATTGCTTTGCATAACGTTCCCTCTGTGTTATGCCCCTGTGTGTGTGTTTGGGGCGGTGTGTGTCAGACGGGGTAAAATTCCTGCCTGTGTCTCCTGTGCTGCCCCCTGTAGTGCTGTGGGTCAGTCAGGGGCTGTCACGTCTTGTGGTGGGGCCGACCCTCCGGTCCTCTCTGTGCACTGGCTGCTCTGAGTGGCAGTGTCGTCCTAGAAGCTTGGTGGACCTTG
>NW_022104808.1:4615-6312 GCF_000313985.2 Echinops telfairi | reverse complement strand
GCACTGATGAAACACACAACTTTCCTCTAGTTCTTTAATGCTTCCTTACCCCTACTATCATGACCTCAATTCAAATATTGCAATATTTGAAGATTATAGGACCAGATACCGAATGGTGTAATAATGATCAAAAGAAAATAGAAAGAGTACATAGAGTCATTGTTCCAAAAAAAGGAATTAACCCCTTCAGGAGAACCAGTACCACTAAGAATTAATGATATTTATGGAATAAGTCTCACTGAAGGCATTAGTCAAAAACATGCTTCAAAAAAATGATAATATGCCAATTAAAATGTCCATCTTGTTGATGAAACCTTGGAGGCACTCACTTGCTAAGGAACAGGGATGGCAGCTACTTGGCTAACTGATTAGAAGATTTCCATATTTTTATCCATTCCAAAGAAAAGTGACTCAATAGAATGTGCATATTGTAAAACAATATCATTAATATCACATGCACACAAAATTTTGCTGAGCATCATCCAACAGTGGACAGAGAGATGCCAAAGGTTCAGGCCAGACTCAGAACAAAGGATATAATTTCTGATGTCAGATGGTTCTGGTCTAAAAGCAAAGAATATCAAAAGATGCTTACTTGTGTTTTATTGACTGTGCAAAGGCATTCAACTAAATCAATCAGAACAAGATATGAATAGCCTTAAGAAGAGTGAGAATTCCAGAACACTTCATTGTGATCATGGGGAACTTGTACATGGTTCAAAAGGCCAGTTGTTCAAACAGAACATAGGAATATCTCATAGCTTAAAATCAAGAAGTATGCGTGGCAAGGTTGAATCCTCTAACCATACTTATTCAATCTGTATGCTTAGCAAATAATCAGTCTCCATCTTACATATAGAATGATGCGTGATCATGATATTCAAAACCAAAATCCTCACACTTGGACCAGTAGGTAACATCATGATAAATTAATAAAATGTTGAAGTTGTTAAAGATTTAGTCTTGTTTGAATCCACAATTAATGCTCGTGGAAGCAGCAGCCAAGAGATCTAAGGAGGTATTGCATTGGGTACATCTACCACACAAGACCTCCTGAAAGTGTTGAAAAACAAGGATGTTTTGAATGTATTGAAGACTAAAGTGTATACCTGTGCCAAGTCATGGCATTTTCAATTCTTCATATGTGAAAGTGGGACATTGTGTAAGGGAGATGGACGAACAGTCGACGTATCTGAATTATGAAACTGCCATAGATTGCCAAAAGAACAAACAAATCTATCTGGTGAGACTTTTTCTCAAGTACTTAGGACCTGTGATCAGGAGAGACCAGTCCCTGGAAAAGGACATCACGATTGGTAGAGGGGCACCCAAACAGAGGAAGACCCTTGATAAGATGGACTGACACTGTGGTTGGAACAAGGGAATCAAGTGTAAGAACAACTGTGAGGATGGCCGCAGACCTGGGCCGTGTTTCATCCGCCTGTACGCAGGGCCCCTCCCTGTGCTTTGGAACCAACTGAACTGCACTTCAGGAGAATAACAACATCAAACATGCTAAGAAGGCAAGTTTGTTCTGTGGGTTGGCCATTGGATTGCTTGGCCGTTCCAAACCACCAGTCATTCAGCGGGAGAAAGATAAGGTTGTCAGCTACTATAAAGATTTATAGTCTCAAAATCCTGTATAGGGCCAAGATGAGTGAAAGTCAGCTAGAGGATATCAGGAGTTTGCTTTGGAG
>NW_022104808.1:0-1139 GCF_000313985.2 Echinops telfairi | reverse complement strand
AATAAAGATAAGTCTTCCTATCCATGAGCATGGAACGTTGTTCTATTTATGTAGGTTTTTATTGATGTCTTGTAAGTGTTTTCTAATTTTCTTTGTGCAAGTCTTTTGTTTCATTGGTTAGATTTATTTATAAATATTTCATCTTTTTCAATTTCTTTTATTGTTATGAGTATGTTCAAATTCTCTACCTCAGCTTATGTAATTTTAAACAGGTTATGTGGAACTAAAAAATTGACCATTTCTTTCTAGTTTTCCAGTTTTTTCAGAATAACATATTTATTTCCGTTGTTATCCTTTTTGTTTTGTTTATTTCTTGTGTGACATAACCCATTTTATTTTTTGTTAATGTCACTTGCATCTCCTCTTTCTTTTTATTTGTCAGATTTGCCAAAGATTTGTGAATTTTGTTAATCTTTCCAAAGAACCAAATTTTAGGCTTTTTATTCTTTCTATCATTTTTCTGTTTCAGTGATTTGTGCCCCCAAATTTATTATTTCCTTCCTACTGGAGAGTATAGGCTATTCTTTGCTGACCCTTTTCTAATTGTTGAAGTTGTTGAGCCAAGTTGACTTTGATGGTTTCTTCATTTTTGGTGCATGCATTTTTTGATATAAATTGAACTGAGCCCTGGTTTTGCTATGTCCTAAAAGTTTTGTATGTTTTATTTAATTCTAATTGTTCTTATTTCAAATTTTATTTATTCTATAACCCAGTAGTATTTTAAGCAGCACACTATTCAGTTTGATTTTTCTCCCCTGCTCTTCCTATTAGTTATTTATAATTTATATAACTGCAATTTGAGGAGAAACTTTGTATCATTTAATTATCTTACAAATTATTGTAAAAGCATTGCTTTGTGATCTAGTATATGATCTGTTCTGGAGAATAATGTATATGCACTTGAAAAAACATCTAAAATTCAAACTGACTGCCACTGAGTCAATGCTGACTCATAGTGATCCTCTGTGGGTTTCTGAGCCTGTCACTGTTTACAGGAGTAAAAGGGTTAGTCTTTCAACCATGGAGATGCTGGTGGTTTCAATCTGCAAATCAATCAGATCACAGTGCAACTGATACCCACTCCCTCACCAAAGCTCCCTTTGAAAAGAATGGTAGTACATTTTTGTTGGACGGAGTGT
>NW_022104807.1:2354-6310 GCF_000313985.2 Echinops telfairi | reverse complement strand
AGTCAGTAGGTCAGTGGATGGATGAGTGTTGCTACAATGATGAACAAGTTTCAGCAAAACTACCAACCTAGCATAAATGCTTAGGGATCTACTCCAGAAAGTGAATGTAAACTCTGTGAATCACATAGATCTGATCCCACTGCGTATGAATCCAGGACTGAGTCAATAGCAAATAACAACAAATGATTAACACAGAATAGGAGCTCAACAAAAAGTGAGCAATTAATTGATTATTTAATTTGGTAATTCAATTCTTTTTTATGCAGTTTTACCAGCTGATGTTTCTCCATCCCTTCCAACATGAGGCTAATAATATCATTACCAATGATAATTATTTTTCTCCAAATGAAATTCAAATCAGTATTAATTTCATATGCTTTAAAAGAATTTAGTATATATTAGAAACATCTTCCTGAAGCATCTGCAAACCTCATTGCCATTGGGTCTAATTCTGGCTCATTCTGTATTTAAAAACCACTAAACTTTTTAACATTAAGGGCAATCATACACCTTTTTATATATGCACATATAATCTGAGTGCAGGCATTAAATATTTTTTAAAAACCATGATGGTTCCTATTTAATAACCTTTATTCTGTTCTAGTTTTTGGATATGTTTAACATCATACATA
Organism: Echinops telfairi; assembly: GCF_000313985.2. NCBI lineage: Eukaryota > Metazoa > Chordata > Mammalia > Afrosoricida > Tenrecidae > Echinops > Echinops telfairi. The sequence goes on along the minus strand of NW_022104807.1, from coordinate 5,678 downwards.
TTGGCTGTAACTATACATTTTAAATTTCTCCAAAAATGATAGTTCCCTCTATGAATCCTTTATTGGTATGTATGTACTCTCATGTCATCATATTGTGCTTGTCTTTTTCCTTCCATTAACCACTTAAGGGAAGTAAGCTTCATTTTCTTATTGTAAGCTGTTTTCCATGATTGAACACAATTCCACAGGCACAAGACATAACTGCAATTTCAGTTTTCTACAGGAACTTGTAATTATTCCAGTTGTTGGCCTAAGAAGACTGTTACCTAAGATAGCAGATATCTTTAAGATAACCTAAACTTGGATGTTCTTGACGTTAAACCATTTAATCCATATCTGGAGAAATTAGTCGTAATTGCAAACAATCACTTTCTTCCAAAAATTTGCAACTAATTAATTCATCTCTGAACATTTCCAGTACAGTTTTTCCACTTCAGAAAATAAAATATTTTGTGTTCCTTCAATTCTAATGGTACTGCCCCATCCCACCCATGTCTACACCCATTCAAGCTTTTTCCTTCAGAATGTACCTGCCTTCTCTCAGATATTCAGAGTTCAAATCTCACTTTTTCCTCATTCTTAACAAACTCCAACCCTATCAACAACAATAATAAAATATTTTCATATTTGTTTTACTTCAACAGCAAGCTTTATCCTTTAAACCTACTTTTCTATTGGTAAATGTATTGCTTCATTATGATTGAAAAAGATGAGTCAGGATGTGCATGTTTGTGTACACAGATGCTTCTTGCTTTGTCTGTCATAAACTATACATTTCCTAAGAACAAGGAAATTGTTTTAATTTTTATTTTTCTATTCATTAGACAAATACCACGTCTTTGTTATTGAACAAAATAGCAGATGTTCTGAACTCATAATCAGGCTATAATTCCAGAAAATTGCTTACCATTTTTACTTGTGTTTTGCCAGGCATCATTGATGTCAGAAGACAGAAAGAACAATTGACTTGGACCTTCTCGTCTGCTCTTTCCTTGGTCCGAAGACGCTCCAGCCAGTGGCAATGCCTCCTATGTAAGGACTTGCAGGTACCTCTCTGAGTTTAACCCTTTCATTTATTCAGGTGACCACAATATTTATGTTGTGGTTGTTTATGGGAATGACAACAGGGATACAACTATCTGGAGGATAGATTGGGAAAGGTCTCTGAGGACAAGCTGAGTTCATTAGCAGCCCCAAATCCCAAGGAACTTTTGATCCCAAAGGGATCGTTAACTCTTACATGTAGTAGGAAAGCTTTACTCAAGCTCAGTTAAAAACAAAAACAAAAAACTTTACCCTACTCCTGTACGGTACAGACAGAAATTGAGAACCATGAGAATTTGCCTTTGGTATAAAATGTATTTACGTGTAATTTAGCTAAAATCAAGACAATCAAACCATTTTGTTCAAAGGATATAAATTATATTGAATTGCTTTTCTCTCCTTCTGTTCCAAAGAATCAAAAACAGCCCCAATTTGTACATTACTTCCATCCCACTTTGAACAAGATTATGTTCTGGTTTTTATGTAATTATTTATTTTTAAACTTATTGAAAATTGGGCAAATGTACTTTGACTTTTTATCAATTTTTTGTATAGGTAGGAAATAGCTTACTGTTTTAAGTAGTTCAAGAAAACCATAGTTATCCTAATTATTATATAATTTTATTGAAAAGGAGAGCTCTATATAAATTCTTCAGCTTTGTTTTCTAGTGGGGGCTGGAGGTCAGTGTGGTTGAAAGGAAATATCCACATGCCTAGACTTATTCTTTAGTTCCGAAATCTAAATAAGGGTATTAAGCAATTAAGAATTCCCTGATTAATTTGATTATTATTAATGTTCTCACATAGAGCTGAAATGATATGACATTGCTGATAATGTATAAACTAAGTAAATAATTAAATATGAATAAATTTCCTGCAAATCAGATATACAATATAAGAGATAATGCAGACTAACCAGTTTGAGCATATTGACTAAGAAATTTTCTTGGGTAGCTTTGGGTTGACAAAATAATCAAAGAGTAAAGAAAGTATTCCATATGGATGAATATGGTTTTAGGTTTATAGAATACATATTGTATGCATCTACAGGTCATCTCATCCTGCCCTACTCTCTGGATAATCAAACTCTCAAACTCACTGCCATTGAGTCCAGTTTCATAAAAGAAAAAAAAACCCTGTAAGTTAGGGTAAAACTTTGCGTGCTGCTTTCTGAAGCTTGTTTGAGGGAAACCTAAAGCTTCCTCTTTCTCTAGTGGAGTGGCTGGTGATCTCGAACTGCTGACCTGACAGCAGCCCAATGAGTAACCCACTATACCACCAGAAGATCAAATAAAAATTCTGTTATTTTTTATTCCATTTTCCATGAACTTTTTGAAGACTTTTTATAGAAAAGAGGATTACAGACTTCCTAGGAAATCTAGAGAAAGTGTACTGAGAACCATAGAGTCATCACAGAGCAGATGAGTTTAATAAACCCCTGTGTTCCTAATTTCTCTGTCCTTTGGGACTGTAAGAGTAAAAATCATCACGAAATTTGTTCAGTTCTATCTGGCTACTAATGAGGTTATATTATTTCTCACCATCCCTACGATCACTATACTCCCAGTCCCATTTAGTCAGAGCTTTCCCAACCTGCTAGAATAACTATTCTATTTAATTGGTTCACTTAGCAAATTATTGTAATGGGTAAAACAAAAACAAAGCATATTAATTGTTTGAAAAATCATTCAGGAATCTGCTAAAATATCAATAGTACTGTGGACGGCAATAATTATTGGTTGTGGGACATGGTGCTAATGTTTGAGTTTATTTTTAATCAACATTTAATAGGAGAGGGGATTTGTTTGGCAAATTATGGCAAAATTGCGTAAGAACATGTAAGGAAAGAAAAATGAAAATCATGATGTTTGGGTTAGGAAAAAGTCCTATGTATTATAACCAAGTGCTGCAAGGGAAGGGGAGGAATGTAGACCTAAGACCTTATGTGTGTGGAGAAATTATTCGTTAAGATTGAGAGGTGCGTAAAGCACAGAAGAGTCAATAAAATAAATAAATAAATAACTGTTATAAGTTTATGGAGAGTTCCTAAATTCTTAGATATTTAGGGAGTACAATATTTTGCGAGATGTGTAGAGAAAGTAGGAATCCATCAAGAGGGTCATTATGGTCGCTTATAAAACCAAGGTTATAGGAAACTAAATAGGAAAGCTCCAGGGAATGGCAAATTATTCTCACTATATTCCATGATTTCTACAAACTTTCCTTCTTATTCAAAGTGTCTCTATATCTAAAAATGATTTTAATCATTAGGTATTTAAT
>NW_022104807.1:0-2095 GCF_000313985.2 Echinops telfairi | reverse complement strand
ACTGTTTTCTGTAATTAATCTTGGAACTGGAAAACACACCTTCAAGAACAGTTAGAGCATTACAGGCCATATTTTGGACAAGATTATGGGGAGAAGTGAGTTGTTGCTTACTATTTAAATCTCTTGCCCAGTTCTGGACAGAACAGTTATAAACATGGATTATCTAAACATGGCTTATAAAGTGTAGACAGAACAAATATAAGGATATGTTACTTGGGTTAAATTTATAAAATAGAAAATTGAGAAAGACTAGATTGATAGTAATGACACAGTTAAAAGTCATAGAAAGAAAATTAAGTTAATAATATGATTGAAAGGAAAACAAAAGATCAAAAACTTTTCTCAGGAAGAGAATAATCCTTGGACTTCAATGTAAAGTGAAAAAAAAGGAAGAATTAAAGTTTCCTTAGATATTATGATTGTCAAGATAATAGTCTGATTTTGTCAGTAATTACTATTTGTTGTTTGAGAGAGTTAGAGTCCTTAATTGTTTATTGGATACAAATGGAAAGATGACAGTAAAGAGAACTTTCAACAACGTTTTAAAGACTTTGTTTGGAAATTACTTTAAAGATAACTCAAACACTATTATCATTTCATCATCATCATCATCTTCATATATGGAAAATTTGAAACTAAAACCATTTAGGACCAAAATATTTACAACTATACTGTGAAGCTAATATCATTGCTCCACATATAAGAACTTTAACAAGTAGTTGATGGGTATATATATAATAGATGGTTATATATTATAGATATAATTATTTTATATCATAACCAGTTGATTGATTTTTGGTCAAAAAACTCAGATATAGTATCAATATTATGAGAAATTCCAATTATAAAACTGTATGTAAAGTTGAAGTTGCTGCAGAGGCAGTAAGGTATTATCTGGGACTCAGAGGAAATAATTCAATAATTCTAAAAAAAATGATTACAAAATAAAGATGGTTTAAAAAGTAATTTCAGTTTCATAGTGATATAGAATGATAAGCTATGTATAAATGATCAGAACTAAATGTATTAATCAAGAAGAAAATAGAAGATCAAACAAGTAGAAACATAAATAACATGAGAAAAGGATATAAGAAGGAAGATGGAGAAAGAGAAAAATTTTAAAATAATAGAAATAAATCTTACTATTCTAAGACCCATCAGGTTGATTTTTGTGCTAATTAGGCCACATTGCAGGGTGGATTTTAAATATTGAAAGAATTCTTTTTTTAAATATAAAAGGTACAGGTTTGGCACATGGAAGAATAAGCATAAATGAGGCAATGATGCCACAAGGAAATGGTCAAGGAACCAAGGAATGCCAGTGCCAATGCTAGACAAAAATTTTACCCAAAGAAGGGGAAACTTTCTTCTACAGCAGGTACCTTAAATTTTATCTTCTAGTCTCCGGCCCTGTGAGAAAATACATTTCTATTCTTTAAAGTCATGCGCTTGTGGTACTTCTGGTACATTAGCCCTAAGAATCTAAGACAATAGACCTGTAGAGTTTTGATTTTACACTAAGAAAGTGTTTGATTATTGAAAGACACTAATTGTGAAATGCCATGAAACATTTTCCATCTACAAATGCATTATTGTTTACAAGGATAACGAAAAGGAGAAGATGTTGAGACCATTGCAGTAGACCATGTTAAAGACGATTCTGACTTGAGTTGAGATTTGAGTGATAGAATCCATCATAGGGAGAGGCCATAGGTGGTAAGGTCAGGAGTGGAAACTCTGAGTTTGCTCACTCTCCTTTGAAGTGAAGTCTGAAGCTGCTTTACCAACCTGAAATGTGTAATTTACCCTTCAAAGGCAAGTGCATTTTAGGCCCACTATCTTATATGTTTTCTTCTCACCACATATATTTGGCTTCTTTTATACTCTTTCTCATCTTCAATTTTCCTGTTCCTTTTGCGCTTCTGTCTATGAGGATTATTGATAAGCCTTCTTTGAGCCATCTCTTTCAAATATAGGGTAGAAAAAGAAACTTTGTCATCTGCAATGGGAGAAGGCAGGTGATTGGGGAGTTTACCCTGGAGGTAAGAAGCATCTTTTAAAAACCAAATATCTTCTTCCATGTGGGCTTTGACCC
>NW_022104806.1:5256-6322 GCF_000313985.2 Echinops telfairi | reverse complement strand
ATATTTGTGCATGCCTTTATTTATTCATCATATTTTTATTTCATTTCTTTACATATTTCTACGTTTGTGTATGTGAATTTTATCCATTGTTTTATATGTTTATATATATACATATTCATTCGTTTTCATTCAGCTATTTAGGTTTCTCTATACTTATGTTGATGTATTTTCATATTTTATTATTTATTTCCTTACACTTAATGATATGGTTTTGTATATATTTAGTCATACACTTAGTTAATATATTACATAACTATATTTTTTATGGTGCAATGGTTAATTAAGTCATAACATGCATAACAGTCATAATTGTATAAGCAAAAGATCAATGTAAAAACACTCGCACCGGCAGGCTGCATCGGCCTGGGGGGCGCAGGCTCGGGGACAAAAATGTTCCTGGAACCTTAGTTGTCAGTCAGGCTTCTGAGAGCAAGGTTTTCCGGTTCCAACTGCCATTCCGGGACCGATTACGGTGGGGGTGGCTGTCTGAGCCCAACTTGGAGGCCAGCCGTTGCCTTAGGGTCCTAGAAAAAACAGAGGTGGGCCACAATAGCATGCCAATCAGATCGATCAAAACAGCGGGCCAGGTTTTATCAACCAAAGGGCAGCCAGGTATCCGGAAGTAAGCCAGAACACAGTTCCCGAATCACGGCTGGACCAGAAGAAAGGGGGTGGTCATAGAAGAGACACTGTCCCAGTGTGAAATGGGTCCCTGGGGGGGAAAAAAAAAAAGGCCCCACCGGATATCCGGTCAGTAAGAAGGCGCCTGCTTGAAATGGGTCCCCGCCGGATATCCTGTCTCCAAACAGGTACGTGTGTGAAATGCGTCCCTGGCGGATATCCGGTCTGTGAGAAGGTGCATGCGTGAAATGGGTCCCATCCGGATATCCGGTTTGTATGAAGGGGCCTACATGAAATGGGTCCCTGCCGGATATCCGGTCTCCAAGAAGGTGCGTGTGTGAAATGGGTCCCCGACGGATATCCGGTCTCCAAGAAGGTACATGTGTGAAATGCGTCCCTGCTGGATATGAAATGGGACCCGTAAAAATTTGTCCTCGCAGGCTAT
>NW_022104806.1:2449-4002 GCF_000313985.2 Echinops telfairi | reverse complement strand
AGAAGCTACGACAGGAAGCGGAGTGTCCACGCAGGTGAGGTCGGGTTAGTTAGCTAGTTTAGTGTTGGTAATCTGGCAAGACAGCTAAGTTAGAGAAGGTGCCGATGGTGGCAGCCCCTATTTTATGGATGGTCAGGCAGCCACACAGTCTTTATGCCTAGTTACTAGGGACCTAAGGGGTAGCATTTCATCAGCGTTGCGGAAAGAAACGACCTTGCAATGCACTGGAATCTACACAATCCGGTCTAGAGTATTCTCAGTCTATAGTACAAGGAGACACTGCTCTAGTGGCAGGGGTTCCAGAGGAAAAGCAAGGGCCGCATGTGGGTCTGGGGTGGCCAGAGGTGAGGGCTGCCGCTCAGGGGAGGGGTGGCAGGCACGGGGAGCAGGGGCTGGGCACACAGACTACTGCTCTCCGCCTCCTGCTGCACTGGACAGAAATCCACCTTTTGAAAGATTTGACCCGTTGACGCTTTTATTCATTTTTGTGATACAATGTAGGGTAAATCAATTGCCACTTCAGATTCTGTCACAATACTGTCTTTGATCACTTCAAGTGTCCTTGGACCAGCCCCTCCCCACCCCCCCAAAGAACACTTCACTGGAGGGGACCCGTGGATAAGATCTCTGTTCAAAATGCAGCAACAACGAACAGGTGGGTTTTTAGAATATCCATATTAATTTATATATTGATTGATTGATGGATGTATGTATGGATGGATGGATGGATGGATGGATGGATGGAACGAATGGGGAAGGCTCAGGAGGAGCCAGGATAGCCTACCTGTTTAATTACCAGGTGCCCCTGCTGAGGCCCAGCTGAGCCTGAGGGCGCCACCAGAATGAAATGGATGGTCTGTGTTTTTGCTCCTCTGTCTGCACCTTCTTTGGCCTGAGGGTTAGCAGCCCGGGGGTTGTGCATTTGGGACAGACGGGCATGTCCTCCTGCACCTGGGAGGGACGGCGGCAGAGGAACAGAGGGTGCTCTTGGTGTTGGGCAGACAGGGACCAAGAAAATGAACCGGAATGGGGGACATCAGGCAGCCCAGTAGCCCAGGATGCGTGATTCAGGGTAGTCTGCTGATGTACCCTGAGATGCACTTGGGGTCCAGGTGAGAAAAAACAGGCCCTTAAGGCTGTGGGGCTGGTACTCAGTGGTTGAGTGAATCAGTTGGCAGGTGTTAGGGGCTGCAGAAGCACTAGGGCTGTTAGGAGGAGGAGCTGGGTCCCAGGGCAGAAGGCACAGAGGAATAGGGTGGATTCACGGGATGGTGAAACACAGGGCCCTCTGGAGAGTAGTTTGCTGATGGGCAGGAATGGATTGCTTTATATGCTTTCAGTTTATTGATTGATATTTATATGCTTATACTGGTAATTAAATATTTATTGTATGTGAATATATTTGTGCATTCATAAATTTTGATCTCTATATTTACATCTGTTTCATTTATTTATTTATATGTATATAGCTGGTTGCTCTTTCACATATTTGTGCATGCCTTTATTTATTCATCATATTTTTATTTCATTTCTTTACATATATCTACATGTTT
>NW_022104806.1:0-1991 GCF_000313985.2 Echinops telfairi | reverse complement strand
AGAAGCTACGACAGGAAGCGGAGTGTCCACGCAGGTGAGGTCGGGTTAGTTAGCTAGTTTAGTGTTGGTAATCTGGCAAGACAGCTAAGTTAGAGAAGGTGCCGATGGTGGCAGCCCCTATTTTATGGATGGTCAGGCAGCCACACAGTCTTTATGCCTAGTTACTAGGGACCTAAGGGGTAGCATTTCATCAGCGTTGCGGAAAGAAACGACCTTGCAATGCACTGGAATCTACACAATCCGGTCTAGAGTATTCTCAGTCTATAGTACAAGGAGACACTGCTCTAGTGGCAGGGGTTCCAGAGGAAAAGCAAGGGCCGCATGTGGGTCTGGGGTGGCCAGAGGTGAGGGCTGCCGCTCAGGGGAGGGGTGGCAGGCACGGGGAGCAGGGGCTGGGGACACAGACCACTGCTCTCCATCTTAGGACTTCACCCATTTCTTCGTGTTAGCCATAAGACGTCACCCAATTATGACATCATCCGCCAAGTGACAGGTTAGAATTATTACGTCACCCATTAGGCATATGAGGCATATGATCTCACCCATTATGTCACATGTCAGTCATAGTTGAGACCTATGTCGTCACCCATTGTGCCTTTAGCCGTAGGACATCGACCAATTATGAAGTCATCAACTATGTCACAATTAAGACTTATCACATCAGTCTTTATTTCATTTATATAGACATATGGCAGCACTCACTGTGCGACATGTTCGCCGTATGACCACGCCCAATTATGATGTCATCAACTATGTGGCAAGTTAGCCTTATGATGACAGCAAAATAGGACGTCAACTGTGTCACATCATGGGTATATATCTTGGCCCATTGTGTCACATGCTACCAATTAGTCACAGGACATCACCCAATGCTGACATCATCCACTATGTCAAATTTAGACTTATGCCATCCCCCATCATAGTATATGTAAGATGCCACCCAGTTATGAGGTCATCAAGCATGTCACATATTAGCCATAGGACGTCACCCAATTATGACGTCATCAACTGTCACAGTTACATCTGATGACATCAGTCATTATGTCCCAGTTGAGACCTATGTCGTCACCCATTGTACATTTTAGCCGTAGGACGTTGCCCAATCATGACGTCATCAACTATGTCACAGTTAAGACTTGTCACATCAGTCTTTATTTCATTTATTAGACATATGGCAGCACTCACTGTGCAACGTGTTCGCCGTATGACCACGGGCTAATATGACATAATCAACTATCTCATATTGAGAATATGACCTCCCCCATTATGTTACATGTGAAGCATTAGCCACATGACGTCACCCAAATATGACATCATCGACAGTGTTCATGTTTGTACTTCTGACATCACACATTGTGCCCCATATCAGCCATATGACGCCACCCAGTGATGACTTCATCCACCATGTCATAGTTCCATATGCTGTAATCAGTCATTATGTCACGTATTAGACATATGGTGGTACCCACGGTATAACATTTTAGCCAGAAGAAGTCACCCAATTATGACGTCATCAAATATATCACAATGAAGGATTATGGCGACATCAACGGTGCCTCCGGTGATGCTTATGACTTCACCCATGGTGTCACGTAGCAGTCATACCACAGCAGACAGGATGTAACACGTGACCCGTACGATGTCACTCCGTCACGACGTCATCATGTATGTCACACAATATCCACATCACGTCACCTGATCAGGATGTCAGCAGCTGTGCCACAGTCATGGCTTATGACGTCATCAGCCAAGTGACAGTTTAGAATTATGACGTCACCCATTGGGGCACATGAGGCATATGATCGCGTCCATTATGTCAAATGTCAGTCTTATGACGGCACCCACTATGGAATAGGATTAGATTTGCACCATAAACCAATCACCTGTAGGTCTTCATAATGCTGACGTGTTCGCTCTATATCTCAGATTTTCTTGAGAGTCTCCTCCAGGCCACAGTAGGTATTGCAAGGCTGTTGTCACTGAATGAGCAA
>NW_022104805.1:4963-6323 GCF_000313985.2 Echinops telfairi | reverse complement strand
ACTTGTGGTCTTCCTGCTTCATCTTTCTGCTTCCGTTCATTAGCCCCTGCAGCTACAAGAGTCCGGGGAAACCTTCAACTTACATCCGATGCACAGACAAGACTTATCCACTTCGACAACTGTGTGAGCCCTTTCCTGATAAAAATCTCTGCACACACAGACACACACAGCCTAACACGGGTAATATGGATTTTGACATAATTAGTGGGAAAGCTATACGTCAAGGATTTCTAGTGCTGGGGCTAATGGAATGAAGCCCATTTCTTCAAATTTATAAAATCATTTGTTTCCCAGCAGATGGGAGAATATACTAAAAGTTGCATACCAGCTTCACACTAAACCACACAGGTGGGAAATGCAGGTGGGTCCTGTATATTCCATGGATCAGGAAAGTGTTACTATGTACAATAAACAGAACAGAAGCTAGTTGAGAAGTTAAAAAAATAAAAATAAATTAAAAATAAATGGACATTTGAATCTACCTACAGGCACAGTGTTTACATGTTGAACTGCTAACCACAAGGTCAGTAGTTCAAAACAAACAGATCTTCCATAGGAGAAAGACAGGGCTTTCTGCTTCATATTGTGGTCTTGGGGACTCACAGGGGCAGTTCTACCCTGTCCTATACAGGTGCTATGAGTTGGCATTGACTTCATGACAGTGAGTGTGGTGTTTCGGTTATAAGAACAAAAATAATTAGATTTCAATATATATCTGTTGTCTGAAAATATTTGCATGATTAGAATATAATAATGGAGGTAATAAAGTAGCTGACCAAAGTATTTTGGTCCAACATCACCATAAATCAGTTCTGACAGGAGTCAATGCCTCTAATTTTTAGTTTTCATTTTTATTACTTTACATTATCATCATTTTAAATACTATCTTGGAATATCTCTGAGTCATGATTTGAGAATAAAAATATCAGCAAATTACACTGTGCAATTTTGTGTCCTCGCCCTGAGTCTGTTTCTCCTTACAGCCACCTGATGTACAACAGAACAAAGTACTGCTAGGTCCTCCCCATCTTCACCTCCTTGTTTTGTTGGAGCCCATTAGTGAAGCCCGCTATTGGGTCGATCCATCCCGATGTGGAGCTTTCTCTTTTTCATTGAACGTTCGCGAGAATGACGGACTTCTCCAGGGACCACTCCTTCCTATGACAGGCACACAGTACTTGAGACGAAGTTCCTTCATTCTCGCTTCTGGGGAACATTCTTGTATTTCTTCCAATGCACATTTGTTCATTCTCTGGTAGTTCATTATATAGTTAGTGTGCTTTGCCAATGTCATAATTCAGACTCATCAATTCTTCATTATTCATTGTCTATCTTTCACATAAATAAGGCAACTGAAAAT
>NW_022104805.1:2098-3659 GCF_000313985.2 Echinops telfairi | reverse complement strand
TGCACTTTTTGAATCATTCTCCTGACGGTCTGCGCCTCATGACAGATCCACATAAGATCCTGACAAACACTGACGCCCAGAGACACATGACATGATCTCCGTTTTCCCTTGGATATGATTTGTCAAAGACTGTAAGTCAAATCTCTACAATACAGAGCAGAGAGATCTTCATAACTAAATACTTTTCAAATATTGGGAACAATACTCAAACAATTAGTCTATTTTACTATTTTCCCTGTTCATTGCTCTATAAAATACCCAGAGCATATGCTTATAGACTTGACTTCCACCTCCTCGTCCCCTCGTTATATACTGATTTTAATCTAATCTTTATTACTGGCTCATTGTATATATAACAGAGGGCATCTGTGCACTTCTTTTGTCTATTGTTCTGAGTAAAACATATTATAATTATATTTGCCATATATCTGTTATTTTTTAGAAAGATCAACTAATTTAAATACTTCCCACCCACCCTTGATATTTAGTGATTTACTGTGCACTCTTAAAACTAAGACACTATTTGGAGTTAGGTTTTAGAGAATTAAAGTTCTTCTGAATCTAGTTCTCCCCTACACAACAAAACCCTGCAGTATTACAATGTATATCAACCTTACCAATGAGGAGTTATTCATGTAAAATAATGCAGAAGCTCTGGCAATGTGTAACACATCCACGTGAGACCTCTGTCACTGTCAGCTTGCTGAAATGATAGAACACACCTGTCCCATCTTCCAGGTTGTCACTCTTGTTAGCCAGGCAGGATTTGTGGTGAGTATATCAGCCCCAAAATATGTAATTCTATTAACCATGGGAGTATTTATTCTACAGTTCATTTTCATTGATGATACAATTATTTATGAGATGTTTTAATGAAAATATTATTAAATGACATGCTGTTTATATCATTTCATACAATTGTTTCAATGTTAATCCTTTGGTTGAAGTATCATACTTGTGATAACTATAAGTAACCTACTAAGAAATGTTAAGATGCTTCAATTTCTTCACATGGTTTTTGTACATAAATTTTAAAAACTTGTTTTAGAAGAAAATTCACTGCTGATATTTGACCAATATGGTGTGTTTGGTTCTTATAGAACTCTTTTCTTGAGTTACTTTACTCCTTATACTGTGTTACGTGCTTCAATCTTCTTTAAAATCTGAAAAGTGATTGAAAACATGCCGAAAACAATGATTGATACAATAGAGGTGCCATAGAAAAGGTACCTCACACAGTTAGCTATTAACAGATTATTTCCTAATTATAGAGGAAATTAAGTTTATAAATTATTAAATGATAAATGCAGTGATTCACAGTTGAAATATGACATACAGGTATAAATATGACAATTAAGTTGAAGCTGGCCAGAATTTTGTGCCACTGGACTACATATTTTGATATTATTATCTTACTGTAGATTTCTCAATAGTTTTCTATTTAGATTTCTCATTTTAATAATTATAAATTATTGTTAATTTACCTCATATTTTTTATTCCTTTACTGTTCTCTTTAAGTTTTTCAAGAATATTTAGTTAATTATTATTTTATTTTATAGA
>NW_022104805.1:0-1058 GCF_000313985.2 Echinops telfairi | reverse complement strand
GAATCAATTATATGCATTAGAAGAAATATGCAAGACTACTTTATTATTTATGTTAATGTTAGGTTATTTTTATTTAAAAACTTTTTATGACACAAACAGGGGGAAGTCGTGAAATTATTTCATAACTGAAGGATGTCTGAGTAACTAAATAACTATAATACTGTAATTCTGGAGAAGCACGGCAATGCCATATGGTACATTGAAGCATCTGTGTTATTTCTGTCCAGTGTCAGGGGAATATCTTTGGCAGTTGTAACTGTGAAGGTCTCAGTTGTAACTCTGTTGCTTTGCCAAGATATTTCGGTGGCGGGGGGTTGGAGGGGAGAGGATGATTCGTAATCTTTATTTAAATACTCAATCCAATGCCTTAGCATTTTCCTGTCTATGCAGTTAAAATGTATTCTCAATCAAAATGGCCATTGCTTAAGAAAGAAATTTAATATTATTTTATACTTTATTAGAATGATTTTCTTTAGGTACAAGAAACATTTTTTTCTGGCATGGATATGTCAGTAGTGTTATATGTTTGTATTCTAATCAAAGAGTTCATTTTGAAGTAACGTGAACTTAAGGTAACTTAAGACAATGAAGCTCTACCTTAAGAAAAGAACATAAGAAACTATGGATTTTCTGAGAACCCAGTGGAAAGAATGAAATACAAAGAGACGGCTGACTGCCAGCTTCTCCGTGTCACCACTCGCCCAGTGCTCCAAGTGCTCCAAAAGAAAAGACGTGATTAGAGACTTGATGGATGAGCCCCTCAATTTATTTCTCAGAAGCAAAAAAAAAAAAGTTTCCTCTCTTCCAACTGCAGACACATGAATTGCTCGAAACCAGATGACTAAATGAATGCTTTACTATAAAGACAATAATGGTAATTGTATTGTTAGGAATGCCAACTTTTCTTTTTTTTTCTTTTTAATAATCACTCTGACAATCAAGGGATCCTAACACTAGTCACAAAGGGAAAAACACAGCTTTATATGTACTCTCCCTTAAAGTTCTCCAAATGTATCATCTTTTATTGGCATTTCATTGGGATATGCCTCAACTTTCCA
>NW_022104804.1:4993-6324 GCF_000313985.2 Echinops telfairi | reverse complement strand
CATTCCACTCATACTCTGACTATATCATCGAGCACATTATATATGTGTGTGTGTATATTACATATGAATGCAGTTAGCATCTAGGTGCCTGTGGTTTACAGTAATCTAGATATATACATATTTATGGCTTAAATAACTGAAAGAAAGAAAATGAACCGGAACTGCTAAAGTTTGAATGGTATTGCAGTTCCCTTACCCGTTTGCTTGCCTCTTCTTGCAGGTGACAACGTGTGCAGAGGAAACAATGGCGGCTGCAGTACACTCTGCTTGGCCATTCCAGGAGGGAGAGTGTGTGCTTGTGCCGATAATCAACTTTTGGACGAAAATGGGACAACTTGCACTTGTAAGTATCTTTTTGTTTGTTTTATGTATTGTTTGTATCTTACCCTGTAAACATGAGAAGTAGATGAATCCAAAATAATTAAACATTACAATCAAAATTGGAAAGAGAAATTTAGATAATTACTTAGACATAATAATTCCTAGATTGCAAATAATTAACTCAACTTTTGATTGGCAGATAGGTATAATGGTGAAGTGTTCAGAATATTCTGTCATTGTTTATAGTTTAGTAGAAAAGAATTAGGTACAGATACTTTGACCCTGACGGAAACGATAGCAATCATTCTGTGCTTATATAGCCTGCTATACAAAGGATTCAAAATGATTTTCCCTTGTCTTGTTAAATAAGTGTTCTATATTTTTCCTCATTTATAATGCTTGATTTTGCTGAAGGAGAAAAGATAAATAAGTAAAATAAATGGACTTCAACATATATAAAATTTTCCTTCTTGTTAAAAGATTGGAATAAGACATTACAAAACTGATTACTAATTTGCAACATTTGAGAACTATAATAGTACTTGTTTACACATTTAAAATATATCCTATTTTGCTGTATTTAAAATAATGTATATCATAGTACTTTATTATTTTATTACTAATAATAATTATGAAGAAAATAGAGAACATTTATCAGACACATATCCTAGTATGTTTGTGGCATTTTATAATAGTCATGCTTTCTCATTAATCCTTTCATCAATAAACATATCAGAAATATATTTTTACTATCTCATTTTATTATTCAAAATTGCGTCATCAATTATTTTTCAAAGTTGTTATCTTTGAAAAGTGGAACAATCAGTATTTAGTTCTTAAACTATTTTATTGGGAAAACTGAATTCACAACTCTTATCTCACAACATAGTATAATTTAGTTTACCATACATTTTTTACTTAGTAATATACCATGAGCACTTACTCTGAGTCATCAAACCACAACTCTCTTCCTTGCAGAAAAATCATTGGCATTTCAAGTTACTTTGTTC
>NW_022104804.1:1978-3589 GCF_000313985.2 Echinops telfairi | reverse complement strand
TTTTTTCTACTTTCATCATTGCTATGCACCATAAAAGCTTGTGTATTTCTTTTGTGTCAATATATCCATATCCATACCTACAAAAATAGACTCATGGAGAAAAGCCTATTCTAAAAATGAAGACAAAACTGATGAGAAATAAAATATCCAATATGAAATGAGCTGGAATAAGCAGAATTAAGGGCAAAAAAAATACAAATATAAAGAAACTATATAAAGTACAAATAAAAAGAAAAGAAAATACTGCCAAGAGTCCATTATTGCTTCAGTAAATCCTTACTGTGGGCATTAACTTCTCATTTTCCCATACCGGCTTCCTGCCTTCAATACAAATAACAGTAGATAATAATAATGAATGAACGCTTGATTGTGAGACAATTTATCCTTGCATGAAAATATTGCTACTAAGGTTCTGGTTCATATGTGCACAGGTGTATTCCCAAACAAAACATTTTTAAACATAACTGTGATCCAGACATGTTGTCTTACCGATACACTTATGTGTGTCTACTTAGGGTGCCTTCCCAACAACATATTCAACAAAAACAATTGACACTGAGGTTTATCTTATTTCCTTTCTCTTTTGTTCCTATCAGACAATATACTTCACATTCTACATGAGCAAGGTCTGTCCTACATAAATTTCATTGGAAAACCTTATCCCTTATACCCTATAGCTCCCGATGCTACCCCTTGAAATTTCTTTTTCCCAAAATTCCCCAAATTCAAAGCCTATGGAAAAAACACATAGTTTAAGATCTTCGAGGATGCCAAAATGGCATGGTATAAATTAAAGAGTGAAGGATTCTTCAGGAAAACACTTACACAATGGGAACGCTGCTTTTAGAAATATGTAGACATAGGAAAAGCTTTCATCAAGAAACAATAACTTCACAATTGGATATTTCTGTTTAATAAGGGTATTATGATTTTGTAATCGTATGATTTTGACTCTCATGTGGAAATCGTGATTTCATTGTAATTGAAATATAGACTGGAAGGTTCATCGGGTGTCACACAGGTCCCTCTTCTAGTTTGGGGGACTCAGCGTATAAAACAGCAAGAGTAGAACAAGAGCCTTTCACTTATAATTGTGGAAGACATACATTCCATACCGTTTGGGGGGGGTGGCGGGGTGGGGGGGGTTGTTGGTTTTTTTCTCACCAAAAAAGTGGTATGAGTTTCCTCGCTTGCAACTAAATGCTACTGTTCAGAATTCCATTAGCTGCTCTCTTACATAGTTCACTTTCAAATTTCATCTTACTTTATTGTACTTGCTGCTAACCTTTAGCCAAGTGTTTCTGATTCAAGGTGACCCATGCACAATGGAATGCAAAGCTGGCAGTCCAGTGGCTTTCCATATAACTAGTTTATATCAAACTGCTACAATCTTTGTGGATTTGACTGGCTCATTTTTGAAAGTAAATCATTAACAATTTCTACCTGGCTCAGCTTGGTCTGCAAGTCCCACTGAAACCTGTTCAGCATGAGACCAACAGGCAAGCCAGCACAGATGGACAAACGGGACTGGCCGCGAGATGTTGTTTATTTGAACAAGTCTGTCCTTTACATGCATTTTACAGGATTTCATCTGTATTCAAATGTGATGTT
>NW_022104804.1:0-805 GCF_000313985.2 Echinops telfairi | reverse complement strand
CCTTATTTTCGGGGAGGTCTTATTTTCGGGGTTGCTTTGTATTTCAGTGAGAGGCAAAACTGTAAGTAGGTCTTATTTTCAGGGGATGTCTTACTTTCAGGGAAACAGGGTAGTAACTTGAAATTTTACTTCCAAGTACATCACAGGCTAATGGACTGATTGCCAAATGAGTTTTGTATTTATTTGACTTCTTTGTCAAAAAGAAGAAAAATCACAAACAAATAAATGGGCAAATGAGAACCTAGACAATCGTAAGAATGTAAGTTAGGCTCTAAAAGAGTGTGAGTCACTATCGGAAAACCTAACCAAACAATAATAAAAACAGCAGGTTCGTTTGTCTGGAATAATGAGGCAGTGATTCCATAAGTACTTCTTCAGGAGCCTGAAAAAAAATATTGAATTTTTGTATGTGCCTTCCTCACAAGAGAGCAACCTAACTATTCCAGAAACATGGGTTTGCATTGCACAATTATGCGTCAGAGGTACTCTGTGACCTCCTCACCTCTGGAGACACTAGAGATAGTCCTCTGTCAGAAACACTGCTCCGCCATGGCCGAGCCATTTTTCTGTTCAGCGGGGACAAGCCTTATGTTCTAAGATATATGCAATATAATGTGCAGTAAAAAGTGTAAGGCAGTGAAAAGTTACAAGCTCCATCCTGATGAATATTTATGGCCTTCTCTGTAGGAAGGAACTCACAGAAGATTATGTACACCTTAGGGTGGCTGCCCAGAAGATCACTCTATTGAATGAGAGGTCATCTTGCTGTGGTCTAGAGAAGAAAAATCAAAACTCAGGGAAGCAT
>NW_022104803.1:4631-6326 GCF_000313985.2 Echinops telfairi | reverse complement strand
GGGGATGCCTTATATTTCAGCAAGAGGCAAACTGTAAGTAGGTCTTATTTTCAGGGGATGTCTTACTTTTGGGGAAACAGAGTATCTTCAGTACAGTTAAAATCTCAACCCACATGCCACTGAGTCGATGCCAACTTATAGCAACCTACAGGAGAGGGTGGAACTGCCCCTGTGTGTTTCTAGACTGTAACTTGTTATGGAAGCAGAGAGCCCTTTATTTCTTCCATGGAGTAGCTGGTGATTTCGAACTTCAGACCTTGTGGTCCAGAGCCCCATGCATCACCACTACGCCACCATAGTGCACTTAGCACAAGGCATGCAAGTGATAGAGGTGGATGTTTCTGTCACTGTGGTCAGGAAGGAAATCAGCTCACAGTTTGGGTTGGAGGGGTTGATAGAGTGTGCCTTCCAGACAGAATAGAACAGTAGGTAGGGAGCTAGGTTTCTAAAAGCAATGGAGTGGGGGTGGGGTGGGGGAGACTTTGTTTGACTTCCTGTTCCACTTCGACTGGCTGTGTCATTACCTCCAGCCACCTCTCTAAAAGTGGTAAGATGGTTGTCTTGTCCACAGAGTGAATGCAAGGGTTTAAAAGGGAGAGAAAAAGAATCCATGAGAAGCCCCTAGCACAGAGCCCAGCACATAATCAGCCTATGATAACTGTGGCCAGGGCTCTTATTGATCTTCTACAGCCTGCTAAGCATTGCGGAGGTGAAGCAGGGAGTGTGGGTAGAGATGGGGTCACAGTGTTGTTTGTAGCAGGGCAGGTGCATCCTCAATGGGAAGGACAGGAAGAGTCGGGGGTGGGTCCTTTCTGGCCCACTCCTTCCTGTTATCCTTAGGCTTCAGAGAAAAGAGGATGGGAGGTGGGAGGAGGGTGGTAGGGGGAAATAGACCTAGAGAAACCAGACCCCAAAGTTCACAAATGTTCTGCGGGTCAAAGTGTGACTTTGGAGGCATCTAGAGAGCTGGGGGAACCTTTACTGACTTCTCCCACATGATCCTTGCAGCTAATCCTGTCACCGCCATGGGGGCTGACCAATTCTTGTCATTGGATGGCTCTGTGACAACCACAGGCAAGTTTAGACTGACAACCAAAATAATGACTGCTACTGGAAATGCTGATAACTCTGTTGCCACGGAGAATGTGCAAAGCCCCTCATTTGGGATCATATCCGAGATGCTGAGATGTTTGTACATACTATGACAGCCACTCAATGCATTTCCATCTGGGGAATCAGATAACTAATCTTTAAGGGGGGAAAAAAAGGGTGCTTTTTTTTTTCTTTTCCCAAAAGCATATTAGCAGATGATAGAATAGAAAAAGCATAGCAAAACCAAAGAAACCTCACTTTGTGACAGCTTGATTGAGCGGTAGATTTGGTGGGATTTTTATTTCTGCCTTCACGTGGCCCTGCCTGCCTCTGGCTGCTCCGGGTCCTGGCTGCTCCGGGTCCTGCCCGACCATTGTCCTGTCTGCCTGCCCCTATACTTGTCTTTGGATGCTGAGAGAAGCAATCCAAAGGGCGTGGGACCAGCCAGGGCTGCCGCGTTGTTGTGGGCGCCACGCGGCCTCCCTGTGTTCCAGGCTCTGCTCAGCCTTGCCAGGGACCCGCCCATTCAACGCTGCAGAGGGGTGATGCAGAAGGGTGACGGTGCAAGGGAGGACACCGAGATGCCAGAAGCAGATGTTCACA
>NW_022104803.1:2444-3585 GCF_000313985.2 Echinops telfairi | reverse complement strand
GGCAGTCTGGGGTTACAGGTGAGAGGAAGAGCAAAGGCAAGGATGACACCCAAGTCGTTTTAGTCATTGCTGTTCTTTGTTTGCCTTGAGCAACTGGAAGAGGGGAGTTGTCCTTCCGAGAGGGGGCAGCGGGGCACAGAAGGAGTTGCTGGGGGGAGGGGTGCAAAAATCCAACTACTGTCAGTCCACTCTGACTCATGGTGACCCCCCCAGGTGTCAGAGTAGGAATGTGCTCTAACAGGTTTCTAAGGGGTGATATTTGGGAAGCTGATTGCCTGGCCTTTCTTCAGGGGTGCCTTGGCGTGGACTTGACCCTCCAAGCTTTAGGTTAGCACCTGAATGATGAATATCACCCTGAGTGGTTGACATCAAGGGTGAGATGCCTATTAATCACCCCAAGGGGAGATACAGAGAGCTAGACTTCCAGGCCTGGAGCCCAGGGGAGAGGTTGGGAATAGAGATATGGAGATTGTAGTCAAGGGAAGGAGACAAGTGAATAGATGAGATCATGGAGGGTGCTCTGATCATGGAGGAGAGCAGTGGTGCAGGCGGGGAGCACTGCACTACCCACACAGACTGTCCCATGCCGTCCTGAGTCCTGAGTCCTGATGGGGAAACTGTGATGCGTATCATTTGAGCTGCACAAAGATCAGGCATACCCTATCCTACAGGTGCTCCTGGTCCAAAGCAGCAAGCCATTGAAACAGGTAGGAGAAATAGATCTATGTGCATATATGTATAGGTTTAGTATTAAGGTAGCAGATGGACATTAGGCCTCTACTCAAGTACTCCCTCAATGCAAAAAACACTCTGTTCTATTAAACTGGTATTCCATGATGCTTACCTTCCCGACACTATTGCTGAAGACCAAGCAGGTACATAAGCAAATGTGGTGAAGAAAGCTGGTGGTGTCCAGCTATCAAAAGATATAGCGTCTAGGGTCTTAAAGGCTTGAAATAAACAAGTGGCCATCTAGCTGAGAAGAAACAAAGCCCACATGGAAGAAGCAAACCAGCTTGGGTTGAAGGGATCAGGTATCAAGCATCAAAGAACAAAAAATCATATCATTGTGAATGAGGGGGAGTGCAGAGTGGAGACCCAAAGTTCATCTGTAGGCAACTGGACATCCCCTTACAGAAGG
>NW_022104803.1:0-1103 GCF_000313985.2 Echinops telfairi | reverse complement strand
CTATTACCCCAGACTGGTCAGTGAGCAAGTCTCCCTGGATATTTCCAGCCAGTTCCAGGGGTGGTGAGGCTTTCTTGGGGGGCGTCTGCACACAGTCAAAAGCCAGAACAATTCCATAAATCTGTGGAGCCAGTGACTCATTCTCAGGTCAGGACTCATCCTCTTGTGACTGTGGTACTATGGTCAGGCCTCACCTCTGGCCACTGTCAGGCTCAGCACTTGGCCACAGAACCCCCTCGCTACCACCAAGTTAATGCCAATGCCGACTCACAGCTTCCCTATAGGATGGGGTAGAACTGCCCCTGTGAGTTTCTGAGAGTGACTCTTTATGGGACTAGAAAACCCCATCTTTCTCCCACTTGGCCACAGGGAGCCATTTAAGTATAGGTGGTGGGCATGATTGGAGCTGCCCCTGAGGTCAAGGTGCCCCTGAAATTGAAGAGGCAATAGGTTGGAGGCTACAAGAGCAGTTAGTAGGGCTTTGCAGTGAGGAAGAAGAAGGGTGGGAAGACATTCAAGACGCACAACTTGACAATAGGTCCCAAAGTGAGAAACGTGCATCCTATCTGACCAATATTCCCACCTCAGGGAGGAAGCTGGAGATAAGCACACGGTGTCCCCGGGAGGGACCATTCAAGCATTGTTCACAGCAGGAGAGACTGAGCGAGAACATGCCAATCCATCAATAGGAAGCAAGTTAAACACACCGCTATCCATCCACACCGTGCTCTGCTTTCCCGTGATTAAAAAGGATGATGTATATCTGTGTTCATTGGCATGGAAGGAACGCCACAATTTATTGTTGAGTAAAAATGCAGCTATGAAACAGCATTTATCATATGACCTCATTTTTCAAAATGATATACTTAAAATACCATTCATGGGTATGTGGCCAGGGAGGCCTCTGGAACGACACTCATGGTGATGTCCATGGAGGTTTCCTCTGTGGTATGGCCTCTTGATTGACTGTTGTCTGTCTGTCTGGGGAGGGAGGGGGTTCTCATAGAAATCTCCCTGGGTGGCCTGCCATTTCCATCCATTCCCGCTATGAGTTTGTAAGATCTTACCAAAGGGGGGTTGTGTGTGTGGAGAAGACCATGCCC
>NW_022104802.1:5300-6291 GCF_000313985.2 Echinops telfairi | reverse complement strand
TTTAGGCCTGATCTGCTTTTCAACATTTTCTGTATTTTTGTTTTGTTAGTTATTTTGTTTGTTGATATTGGGGTTTATCTCATATGTGTTAAGTCATTAGGGGTTGCCCTCTTAAATTTTTAATATATTTTTTTTCTATTTTTCAGTATATGAATCCCAGTATTGATGAGCCTATAGTGAGAGCAAGTAGAATAAGGGAGTTGATGTCAAGGGATTCAGGAAGGAAAAGAATGTTTTTAAATTGAATGTGGTAGCAATTTTGTGAAATAGCGCTTTATGTGATTGAACTATGGAATGATGTGATATCTGTATTAACTCCCAATAAAATAGTTTAACAAAAACAAAACATTATCTGACTTTCAAGTCCATATATTTTCCCTCTTTCGGTACATTATCTTCTCAAATGACACTACCCAGGTCTTTCGGTTCTTATTACTCTTTGGGTATGGTTTGGATATGATGTAAACATGTCTGCATTTTACACAATAATTTGGAAACAAAAATTATAATTAGACAAGTACTCACTACTCTTCAAATTGTCCTTCCAAATGCCTGTTTAGTGTTACCCCCAGTTAGTTTAATTGATATGTTAATTTACATCATTTATTAAGGAAGAGAAAATAATTCTGTTCACTACTCAGTTTTCCATTGTTAAAAAGAACTTAAAGTTTAAAAATCTATTTAGTGATACTTGGAAATCAAGTCTTTGTTTGTGGATGGTGTTTTCTGTTTACTTATTTGTGCAATTAGATCTGAAAAATAGGCTTAATGTAAAGTAAAATTTTTATTCCAAATAAAAGCCAATAAAACAATATTTTCACAAAACTCTCTCATATGAAAGTTTTTAAAAACAGAGAATTTTTTAAATTCTTTAAAAAACACACACACAAAGGAAGTCAAGAACTCTTGAAATAGAGCATGGTCATTTACCTTCATATCAGATTTACAGCTTATAACACACCCAACTTCAAAAGGTAATGATGCTAATAGG
>NW_022104802.1:2210-3365 GCF_000313985.2 Echinops telfairi | reverse complement strand
CTCTTGCATTTGTTTTAGCGACTCTACATCCAAGAGTAAGCTTCTGAGTTTCTTCGGACATCCACTCTGGTCTTTAGCTTCTTTCCTGTGTTTTTGATGACTATTTGCTTTCTTTATTTTTGATGTTCTTCATGTCATTCCACAACTCTTCAGGAATGAGTGTTCAATTCAGCAATTTTTTTCTTGGGATGTCTTTAAATCCAGGTAGGATATGTTCAAAGTTGTCATTTGGCTCTTATAGATTTTGAATTTTTTTTCTTGAGCTTCATTGTGAACTTGTACTGACTGAACAATTGATGGTCTGTTCTCGTGTAGGCACTTAGCCTTGTTTTAGCTGATGATATTGCACCTCTCCATTCTCTCTTCACACAAAGTCATTTGACTCCTGTGCACTCCATCTAGCAAGGTGCATGTGTATAGTCACCATTTAAGTTGTTGAAAATGGTATTTCCAATGAAGACATACATCTTTATGCCTTCCATTTTATTTTTGACATCTCCTGATTTTCTTGTATACACACCTCATACATTCTATGTTTTGATTATTAATTTGGAACTGTTCCTTCTCCTTTTGAGGTGAAGGTTCTAAAATCTCTGTTATATACAAGTCATTATGGTCAAATTTGGATTGAGCAGGCAGCTCTACCCTATTGGTACTTTGAGTATCTTTCAGCCTCATCTTCTGGCACTATGTCAGACAATTATCCACTGCTTGATGAGGGTTTCAATGGATGATCCTTCAGAAATTAGTCTAACAATTCGGCTGAAGTTGCAAACTATTCACTCTGGGGACCCTGTCGATGTCACAATAACATACAAGGCACTATAGAACCACATACTTACAGCTAATGGTTGTTAAGATCGGGTACAGTCCCAAATTTACTTGTCTTCTTAAGAAAAGTCTCTTTCTTTCCCCTTCTTTCTCCTTTTTCTAAACATTGAAAGAAAATATAGTTTCATTTTTGCAGTTTATGTACAAGGTAGCCAATTTAGGAAGTTAATATATGTTCTCACTGCCATCACGTTAACGCTGACTTGACTGGACCCCACCCACCTGCCCTCGCCCGCCATGTTTCTGAGACTGTGGCTGTTTGTGGGAGTAGAAAACCCAGTCTTTCTCCTGCAGAGCTGCTGGCAGTTCCAAATTGCCAACCAC
>NW_022104802.1:0-634 GCF_000313985.2 Echinops telfairi | reverse complement strand
TATCTCCTTAATGCCTCCAAATGAAGTTATCAAGCTGTGAGCTGATTGACAGGCTAAACTCCACCCCTTCACGCTTAAATCTCAAATTGACAACAGATTATGTAAGTATTCCAAGACCACCCCTTGTCAATTTGACACTTTCACACAACTCTTTAGCCACATGTAATTTTTGAACAAACAATAATAAAATCATATCTGTACCTAATTGGATAGAACTAAAATTCATACAATTAAAATATGTTCCACCTTCATTTAAACATAAAATTCCATAAATGAACAAAACAGAATTATCCTATACTTATACGAACACCTACACCATAATGCTATGAACATATTCCTATGAATATATTCCCCATCTATGAAAGTTTATAAGCCAGAAATTTACACTTCATGGCTTTATCCGCCCCATTTTGGGGTATCCACTTTCTATACTGTCCACTTACATTAACCCAGTGCTCTGAGGAGACAATTATATTCTTTGATATGAGCAATCTTTATTCCAGTTGGAATCTTGTGAATCTGCATCCAAAAGCAAAGTCAAATCAGGACAGGCCATCCATAAAGACAGCAGCCATACGCACCAGTTCACAGGCTCAAAAATCTTCTCTTCATCTGATCGGATTCTGGTCAACTC
>NW_022104801.1:3155-6228 GCF_000313985.2 Echinops telfairi | reverse complement strand
TTTTTAAGGCACACAATGTTCTTTATAGGGCAACCAGAAGGATTTGATTTGGAAACTCCACTAATCAAATTGTATTTTACATTAAACTCACCTGTACCAAATTAAAAGAATTAAGGCTGATAAGCCCTAGTGTGAGAAGAAGTAGATGATACTATACCAAGGTTATGGGTTCAAATCTTTTGTTTTGAGGGTGATTAATAAATGACAACTCAAGACTACCAAGTATTTGCTATTTCCATATTCTCTTTATGACATGTCTTAATCCAGTAGTAATAGTTTTATCTTTATGATTAAGTGTTTTTGAATTTTTTTTCTTTATCTCCAACCCTCACTTTTTGTATAAATAGTATACAGTTACTCAAGTTTTTAATCCATAGGAGTCAATAATCCATGTATGTTGGTCTAAAAATCTTTCTCATAGATATATACTTTATTTTCTCAATTTAAAAAGTTCTATACCATTTGCTAAATTAATGACACTATCAATAGAATTACCATATGACCATAGGTATAATTTATAATATTCCCCACTAAATTTATAATGGTGCATATACAGTGAACCAGACACATATACTAACCATCTGAATAAATTTTGAGCTAATTATAGCCCTAATCTAAGAATAATTATTCCTTATGCAATAGCCCTACTTGATACTTGTCCTCATGAAGAGATCACTGAAAATGGTTTCTATAGTAAAGTGTGATGAAGACATCAGATGGTGCCCCGCTATGAGAAAGAATAGCATCTGGAATCTTAAAAGTTTGTCTTAAAACAAGCAGCTATTTGAGTGAGGCATTAGCTAATTCCCCATGGAAGAAGCACATCAGCCTGGGAGATCCAAAGATTGTAAACAATGAAATTTAAGAAAGGAGAAAATTATATTTCAGCTTGCATTTTGAGCCACCGGTTTGCACAAAGTTATGGATAGCAATGAAAATTCAAAACTCATTTACAGGGTTCTCTCATGGATTAAAACTTTGGTGAATCTTCTCCGACTATTGACCAAGGATGTAAACAGCTTGCTATTATGTTGAGTGTATTTGAAAGTGAGTTATGGAAGACATATTTAGGTTAATTTTTAACATCTTATCATTCTTTCTTTTTTGGGACAATTTAAAATATGTTCCAGTTTTTAATATTTCCTCCTTTATTTTCAACTGATTTTTTTCTGTTGTTATTGCTGTTTTTGGTCTGTTTGTTTTTCTGAATATGAAATACAGGATATATAAAACTATAGAGACTGTTACCGTATTAACAGTGTCTTGGAAGTCCGGGGAAGATGGCCGCCAGATAGGTAGCTCATGCCCGGAGCTCCGTGGAGACTGATGAGTGGAAAAATTTGGGCTGAGTAGGGGTTTCAAGTCTGTCTGTAGATTCCCAAGACCACTCAGAGCATTTCTCTGAACCAGAAGCGGACACCCACCCTATGGCCCGCACTCCCTGCGAACACCTGGGTTCTCTTGTGTGGCACTCAGGGTGCCCGCTCTGCCTTGACCAGCACCACAGGGCAGCCAGGTGCACAGTGGAGGCTGCACCCTGCCTCAGCACCAGGTGTAGAATCGCCAGCCAGTACCCTCCACCCTGCATCAGGGTGCTTGGGGTCCACATGTGTGCTCCAGCTGGCATACACCCCCCACAGAGATTCATGGCCCATCTGGGTGGCCCTCATGGACCAGCCGGCCAGACCGTCCCACCTCCTCCCGGACGTCACGTGCCCCAGTGCCACAGTGCAACCAGGCAGAAGACATAAGCTGCGGCCCTGACTTTATGCTACCACAGAACACCAACCAGACCTGCCCCCACACTCAGAGGTCTCAGCCCAGAGATTCCTGCCCCATCTCTGCGCTCCTCATAGATCCACAGCCAGCCCTCTCCCTGCCCCCACCATACACACATGCACACACACACACATGCACCCAGAGGTCCCCATCCTGCCACACTGCTTCAGGCCTGTCGGGCAGTGAACACAAGTCTGGCAGAAGTTTCAGCAGCTGTGGCATAGGGACCCAAGCCTTTGGGGATTGCCTACTGCATTCTCCCTTCTCCCTGTTCACTCCACCCCACCATCTGTGCTCCAAGCAGTGGATCGGCATGCAAGTGGCAGCCCTACTCCCACTCACCTACCTGTGGGAAGTGCCCTTAGCCAGAAACAGATCACCCAATTCCCCATCCGATCCCCTAAATATGCTCCCCTGCACTGGGGTCAAAACTTTATATCAGACCACAGCGTGAACAGCTGCAAACAGCCCCTAAGGAGACCTGAAGGTGTCTGGAGCACAAAACATAGGCCAAGGTGAAAGGTAAATCCCAGCAGGACAAAGGTGAATCAAAACCCCTTAAGGCAGTTGGCTAAAGGCAGCCTGCAGAAACACCAACACCAACCTACCAAAGAGAGAGCCCAGGGCTCTGACACACCTGGGAAAATGGCAACTAGCTCCAATAAATCGAACAAAAACCAGCAAGCTGCTTCTACAGTTTCAACAAGAAAAGAGAAACAAATCCAATGCCAGAGGACCACCTGGACCTAACGGCAGTCATAGAAAAGGCAGAGGCTGACCTCCCACAGAAAGAAATCTTCAGAATGCTGCTTGGAGCCATACAGAACATAAGGAACGCATTACAGAAAAAGGATAAAATGATAGAGGAAATAAAGGTCATGCATCAAAGGGAAATAGGAGTTAAGGGGCGAGATAACACAAACTAATAGCAAACTCATGGACTTCGCCCAGAGAATGGAGGAGACAGAGAACCGCACCACTGACCTAGAGGATTTGCAAGCAGAAATTAATAAACGTGAAGAAAAAGTCTATCAAGTTCATCAGAGAAGCTAAAGAAAACCTCAGAGCTGTCTGATGCTATGAGAAGGAACAACATTGGCATTATCGGCGTGCTGGAGGAATGCACATCAAGGAAACCAACATCCAAAATAGTGATGGAATGCTTGGAGGAAAACTTCCCTAGCTTAATGAATGAAAACCAGGCAACTATCCAGGAGGCTGAAAGAATGCCAGCTAGACTGAATCCGAAGTCACCAAGACATATAGTTGTACTATCTAACTATGAGGAAAAGGA
>NW_022104801.1:0-867 GCF_000313985.2 Echinops telfairi | reverse complement strand
CTAACAACATAAGGCAAAGAAAGGAAATCAAAGGTATTCATCTGGGGAAGGAAAAAGTGAAAATATCGTTATTCGCAGATGATATGATTTTATATATGGAAAATCCTAAAAGTTCCATGAGAGGAGTACTGGAAGCAATAGAGGAATATGGCAGAATAGCAGGTTACAAGATCAACAAACAGAAGTCTGTCACACTGCTGTACATATTGGACAAGGCCACAGAAGAGGGGATCAAAAAGGGGGTCCACTTCACAATATCCAAACAGAAATTGAAATATCTAGGGATATACCTGACTCAAAAAAACAAAATATTTTTGCGAGGAAAACTACAAAACACTTAAAAGAAAGCAAAGGTGACCTCAACAAATGGAAGGACATCCCATGCTCATGGATCAGTAGACTCAATATTGTAAAGATGTCAATTCTATGAAAGGCACTATATTAGTTCAATGCTATCCTAATCCATATTCCGGCGTCTTTCTTCAAAGAGTGGAAAAACAGATTACCAACTTCATATGGAGAGAGAAGAAACCGCTAATTAGCAGAGAACTCCTCAAGAAGGACAAAGTTGGAGGGCTTGCTTTACCCGACTTTAGCACCTACTATACAGCCACAGTGGTCAAAACAGCATGGTATTGGTATAATGATAGATATTTAGACCAATGGAAAAGTATTGAAAAACCAGAAATAAAATCATCAGCATACAGACAACTGATCTTTGATTCGGGCCATAAAAATATCAAATGGGAAGCAGATGCCCTCTTCAATTCATGGTGCTGGAAAAAAATGGATATGTAGCTGCAGAAAAATGAAGCAAGACCCTTACCTCACTCCATACACAAAAATAAACTCAAGGTGGATCACAGA
>NW_022104800.1:5135-6312 GCF_000313985.2 Echinops telfairi | reverse complement strand
GGGCTAAAGTAGAAGGCAAATGTTTTGAGAATGATGAGGGCAACAAATGTTCATATGTGCTTGACATAGTGGGTGTATGTATGGATTGTGATAAGAATTGTACGAGCCCCCAATAAAAATAATTTTTAAAAAATTAAAGCTGTTCAACTGTGTACTTATTTGGTCATCCCAGCCAGCCTAGCCTAATAGGCTTTTCTATATGAATGAACTTCATAGTACACAGCACTGAAGAATAGAAGAGTGATGAGTCTCCCACTTAGATTATATTCAGACATTTGGCTAGCATCTACTTCTCTGGGTTTGTTCCGATGTGTTCTTAAAATCTTCAAAGCCTACATTCAGATTTGGCTTGGAAAACTCTTCAGAAAATGTTAATTGTGAAAGAGAAGAGGAAATGTAGGATTAATATATAAATAAAATATAATTTTAAAAGGCAATCCAGATCTCCCTTTCCAACTCCCAGCAACCCTGTGGGATGGAGCAGACCTGCCCTGTAGGGTTTCCCAGGCTGGCGTTTTTATGGCGGTCGACTGCCACACCTTTCTCTTCAGGGCAGCTTGGGACTTCAAACTGCCAACTTTTCAGTTAGCAACTGAACACTTAACCACTGTGCTACCTGCTTTCCAGAGGCTGTTATTTCCACCTCAGGTGTGGTGTCAGCAGTTCTGAACCACAGAACTGCGCTTTCTCCTCCTGTAAAGAGTTACAGTCTGGGAAACCCACACAATTCCAGGGGAATAGGGGAAAAGGAGGTGCAGACGAAGAGAGGGAAGGGGGAATGGATAGAAATGACAGCAGAATAACCCCTTTCAGGGGAAAAATACCAGGATAGAAGGTGAAGGGATAGAATGTGCTCTGTGAGATATGTATAAATAATAATCACAATACATATTATAGTGAGGGTTCACCAGGGTAGCATAAAGGCAATTCCGATTCCCTATGTTGGTTTCTGGGAGAGCAACTCTTTGTTTGTTTGTTTATTTCCAAACCATTTTATTAGGGGCTAATCCAGACATCCTACCTTTCCATAGTTCAATCATATCAAGCAGTATTATAAAATTACTACCAAAATCAGTCTCAAAAGATTTTCTTCACTTCTTGAATTCATTGCTATCAGCTTCCCCTTCCCCAACCCACCCCCACCTTCCCTGCCATACCTCTCAGGCACCCTTATTCT
>NW_022104800.1:2731-3984 GCF_000313985.2 Echinops telfairi | reverse complement strand
CCTTGGTATATGTGTCTGCCAGGTGTACATCATTAAAAGCCGAAATAGTTTGGTAGTAGATTTTTTTAAATATCAAATTTCAGATAACATAATTAATAAATAAGGAGTATGTGCCCTTGAGTTGATTCTGACGCACATTGATTTTGTGTATTATATCATGAAGTAGCAATAAGCTTGCAAATACATAAAAGAGCTTCAAGTCCTCTGATTAAACATGGAGATTGTGTATAGCTTGTTCTTATCTGTGGTACTGGCAGAGCTTCAGAATTTTGAAGTTGAAAATAATTGTTTTTGTTGCAATTGTGAAACCTCTAAAACTTGAGTGCTTTTAGGGTCATAGGAGATGATGGAGGAAACAATTGAAGTTGTTAAGCTTCAGTGAGTTTATTAAAGTGTTGACTGATCAGGATAATCTTATTTTGAGCTGAATTCAGGTATATCTCTAGGGGTGACAACAGTAATCCATCTGAATTTTCCATTATCTCTAACAGAAAAAAATAAGAAAAAAGTAATTAAAATTATAATTAAGGCAACATCAAACATAACTTGAGATGGAAGAAGTTTATAAAGTTATACAAAGTTTACTTTTTAGAAAGATTTCCAGGTTTTAAAGGGTAGCCTGATATTGGCTGTGTGCCCTCCATTTCCTCAGGATGATTAGCTCGTCTCTGTTGACTCTCTGTGTGGTTTTCCATAGGTACAAACTGGAACATAAATTTTGAGTTGCTTCTAACCTTCCACATCATGTTGAGTGAAAGAAAAAAAGAAGTCTACCTTATATTAAGCAACAGAACAGGTTGTAGTACAGATCGTTGAAATAACAAAAATGTTATTGCTATTAATGTAGATTTCCCTATATAATTGTTATTGCTGTTAATGTAGATTTCACTATATAATTGTAGAACGACGACACTGTGAGAAACATTAAAACTTGGTTGAAAGCAGCTAGTCGTGGGGAAGAGTTGTATAGAAGTCGGTGAAAAGTCTTCACGGTTCCCGTGTGACCGTTCAAGACTCTCCATTTGGGAGCACATATCAGAAGGCTGTTGTTCAGAAAGAACAAGGAAGCAACACGGGCTCCAGGCCTCGTTTTGGTTTTCATCTAAACACACTTTTCTCATGACATACAGAGGAGCAATTCTAGGGCCGTTTTAAAGGAAGCCCCTGGTTTTGGTCAAATTGTCCCTGCTATCCTAAATCTTCGTGAGTTGTTAAGAGTTCCTCCCTTCCAAGGCTGTCCCGCACGTGATTGG
>NW_022104800.1:0-1130 GCF_000313985.2 Echinops telfairi | reverse complement strand
TAAACAAGGGATCACAATGTTAGCTGTCACTTATCTTTAATCAGGAAGTGATTGGAGGAGGAGTAAAGGAATACATTGGCAAAGAGAAAAAACAATGATTCCAGAACATCCCGGTAATATTGACTGCACATTTACAATTTTCTCAGACAGTTTGGGAAGAATTGCTGACAGGACACAGAAAAGGAGCGCATGAAAAGGCACTTATTGGCTACAAGACAAAACATTAAGAAGAAATGTAACCGTAGAACACTGCTTGGCAGAGAACAGTATGCTTAGAATCACAATACTATGAAAGTTGAATATTGACTTAACCATAAGTTGTGATGTTATAAATTAAAGGAGACAAAAAGCAAATTTGCTTCATTAAACACGCCAGGACAAGTTCCTTAAGGAGAAAGAAATGATGGCTATTCAATTGGACAGATTCGTTCAATAATCCATGCACATTACAATCATCTGAGGGGTCATCACACAGGCACCACTGACGGCTCCATCCCCCTCAGTCTGGAGCACAAACACCACTCATTGTCATGGCGTCACTTCTGACTCAAGGTCACCTTGTAGGACAGCGCAGGAGGAGAAAGCCTCACCGTCCTCCCCCCCAGTGACGGGTGCTTTCAAACAGCTGGTTCGTAGCCCAGTGGGCCGCCCACTGCACCATCAGAGTTCCATCCGTCTGGGGTGGAGACCCCCAATGTCATTTTGAGCAAATATCCAATGAAGCTGCTGTTGGTGGTCTAGGGGCCGCACCCTAACAACCATCACTATAGGACATTCACTTCTCTCTTTGAGGCAGTGCTTATTCTTCATAGATGAAAAAAGAAAAAAGAACAAAACAACAATTGTTAACATAGGCTTCCCTCCTCCCCCCTACTAATAACCAAACCAGATCTATTGCCACTGCAGTTGATGCAAACTTGTGGTGCCCCTACAGGACAAAACAGAATTGCCCTCTCTGGTTTCTAAGATTGTACATCTATTTTATGATTATTATTTTATTTATTTTCATTTTATTTCATTGGGGACTCTGACAGCTCTTATCACAATCCATACATATATCCATTGTGTCAAGTGCATCTGTGCCTATGTTGTCATTATCTTTTTCAAAACATTTTCTTCCTACTTGAGCC
>NW_022104799.1:4937-6348 GCF_000313985.2 Echinops telfairi | reverse complement strand
ATGTACAAATGCGCTTTACACAATTGATGTGTGTATGGATTGGGATAACAGTTGTATGAGCCCCTAATAAAATGTTAAAAAAGAAAAAAAAGAGGTTCTATAATTTATTGAATGACTTTCCCCAATGAGGGTGGGCAGGGATATATCATCAATAATAGACAGAGCCTCTCCCAATACTTCAATCTTTGTTGTTGCTGTTGCTGTTGTGAAAGATAACGTTTAAGACGTAGCACTGGTGGCTTAGGATGTCTCAAGACTTTGAGACTATATTGCCAAACGGGAGGGTCTCCCTAACTCTCACTTCCGATCTCAGTCCTCGTATTTATTTGCTGTTGCCCTCTGAGTCGGCTCAATGGCTAGAGTGTATTTCTTGCGGCTTCTGATGCAGGGCCTGGGGGTCTGAGGGCATGGATACGTGCCCCCGGGATTGGGTGCTTCTGCCAGGAGCACGAAGGGACGATGCAGCTCCATGTTCTTCTGCTTGCCATCCACAGCGGGCATAGACGCCACCGTGACTCCGGCTAACACTGCATTCCTGGTCACAGGGATGTCCTCTCCCTTGGCCTCTGGTCAAGGAGCCCGGGTGGGGTAGTGGTTACAAGTTGGGCTGCCAACTGCAAAGTCAGCAGTTCAGACTCACCGGCTGCTCTGTGGGAGACAGGTGAGGCTGTCTGCGCCAGTAAAGATGCCCCGTCCCAGAAACACGCAGGGGCACTTCTGCTCTGTCTGACAGGGTCACTAGGAATTTCCTTCACTAGGAATCCACTAGACGGGAGTTTGTTTGTTTGTTTAACCTTGGTTAGGATATTTTCCTTCCAACTGTATTTTATCAGATATTACAAAATTGGTGCAATTTGAACATAGTGTCCCCTGGGGTGCATAGTTAACTGCTCAGCTGCTAATCAAAAAGTGAGTACCAGCTTCTCTGCGGAAGAAAGACATGGCAGTCTGCTTCCACAAAAGATTACAGCCTGGGGCACTTCCTGGGGTAGTTAGTTACACGCCGCCCTATGGCATGGCTGTGCTTTGGGATCCACTGGATGGCAGTGAGATTACAGTGGAGTGCTGGCCCGGGGTGTTCCTAGAAAAATAGCCACTTATTTTTTTTTAATCTGTGAGTATACATACACAGATACGTGAATCCCTAACAAAACCAAAATCCAAACCAATTCTGTTACAGTTGCTGAGTTGATTCGGCTCACAGTGACCCTGTAGAACAGAGTAGAACTGCCCCTGCGGGTTTCCGCGGTTGTAAATCTTGACAGAAGCAGCCAAGTGCTTCAGCATCGTGACTAAGGCTCCATATCTCCAGATAGATAACCTACTAATTAAACAAAAATCTGCCCTGGTGAATATTTTTAAAATTGGAAACTTTCCCAGGAAGTGAGAGAGATGCCTCACAACTGTGATG
>NW_022104799.1:0-1076 GCF_000313985.2 Echinops telfairi | reverse complement strand
GGTCCCACAGGGCTGCTGTGAGTCCCACCCAGAGAAAGGCGATATTCGGAGCAGATCTAATCTGATGGGTGATCAGTTGATCCCATTTCTCAAAAGCCAATTCACCTGAGGAGTGGTTTTGACCGCTGTGCACACCCAATAGGATCAGCAGTGTTCAACTCGGGGTGAAGTTATCCGTACCCCACATGGATGTTTCCTCATTCCCCTGAGAACACATCATATTCACCTGTGAGTCCCATACTCAAAAGACTAGCACTAATGTAACCACAAACATTTACTGGGCAGGGAATACAGGCTACCATAGGTGGAGACAGAAAGGCACATCTCTGCCCTGGAAGAAAACCATTTCACGTTCCTCGTGGCTGGTGTGGTCTCTTGCACCCCAAGCCCCACTGATGGACAACAACTGCTGGAAGCCCTCTGCCAGGGGTTGGCAGTTGACACCCATGTTTGGTGAGAGAAGGCTGCTGTCAATTAATATCTGTGTACCAGGGGGGAATAGAGGGTATCTATCCCTCGTGTTGATGCCGACTAATTACCACCCTCTAGGACAGGGTACAACGGTCCCTGCAGGTTTCGGAGACTAACGCTTTATGGGAGCAAAAGGTCCCATCCATATCCCATGGAGGGTAAAAATGAACAAATATCGCCTCACTGCTATCGAATTCCAACTCGTAGGGTCCTTAGAGGACAGAGTAGAACTGCCCCTAAGGGTTCTTGAGACTGGAACTCTTTCCAGGGGGGTAGAAAGCCCCTCTTCTTCCTGTAGAGCTGCTGGGGGGTCTTGTGGTTAGTAGCCCATTGGGTTCCCCACTCCCCTACCAGAGCTCCTTTAACAGAGAGAAAAAGCCCGGAGAAAAGAAGGTGAACTTTGCCAGAAAGAGGTAAAAAAATCAACATGCCAATGGACACAGCCCTGGGGACCTGGATTATCAAGTCCTATTGGTCCCCCACTATTCTAGCAGCACCCTAAGTCTCCCATTAGGGCAATATGACATCATCTGACTGGATAGGCCCCTTATTCGAGGGTGACGTTAGGGTAGTTATTTTTTGCTCTAGGAAACTTGCTGGTGCGT
>NW_022104798.1:5479-6301 GCF_000313985.2 Echinops telfairi | reverse complement strand
ATAGTGAGAGAATTCTTGGAGGAAAACTTCCCCAGCTTAATGAATGAAAACCAGGCAACCATTCAGGAGGCTGAAAGAACACCAGCTAGACTGAATTCCAAGAAGTCACCAAGGCACATAATAGTTAAACTATCCAACTTTGAGGAAAAGGATAAAATCATGAGAGCAGCTAGGGAAAAACAAGCAATCACATATAAAGTTTCCTAAAGAAGAATATGCTCAGACCTATCAGCAGAAACTATGAAGAAGAGGAGAGAGTGGAGTAACATAATATTTCTATGAGGATTAAAGTATCAGGCTTCTTTAAAACCTTTTGGAAATAAGGTTTACATATGCATGTTCTGAGATGAGAGGTTACTACCTGACGCACCTGAT
This sequence comes from Echinops telfairi, assembly GCF_000313985.2. Classification (NCBI taxonomy): domain Eukaryota; kingdom Metazoa; phylum Chordata; class Mammalia; order Afrosoricida; family Tenrecidae; genus Echinops; species Echinops telfairi. The sequence continues at coordinate 5,926 of NW_022104798.1, read as the reverse complement.
TTTGAGTTGCTACCATTTCCATGATTGCTCATTATCAAGAACTCTTTCCTTAGAAATTTTCTGGTCTGTACCCCCTTTTACATGTCATGGCCCAGTGTCTTTAGATAATTTTGGAGAGACTGTGACAGGACAATATTCCTGTGGAGCTCCTTTCTCTGGCACCTAATTTTCGCTCTCTGTACTTTGCTCCTAAGATACTGGGTAGCACAAACTATTTTTGCTCAACAATTAACCTCAAGTTTGGTAGTTTGACTCCACTCAGTGGTGGTAGGGGGAAAAGAGGTTTGCAGGATTTGCTTCTATAAAGATGAAAAGACAAACAAAATATAGGAAAGAGTACAACTGCTCCTGTGGGTTCCCAAGGTTGTAAATATTTATGGGAACCGTAAAGAACCTCTTTTAGGGAAACGATTGCAAGGAACTATATGTGACCTCCTCCCTGGGGGA
>NW_022104798.1:2583-3663 GCF_000313985.2 Echinops telfairi | reverse complement strand
GTGACTGAGTACATCTACTCTATAGCTAGGTCTGGCCTATTTTTTACCTTTTGTGTGTTAAAGTCAGAGTAGTCTCCAGTAAGTACTTGGTTCTTCTCTATGGAGACCAGGGTCTTCATTGCATGGGCCCACTCTCTAAACTGATGTGCCCGAGGTGACAGAGAAAAGGAAAGTGATTTTCCTATTCAGAATGATCTTCAATACCAGGAAGCACGATTTCTTTCCCAAAAGATTATGACAAAGGACACTGAAAAATTCGGTGTCTGAGGCTGTGTTCTTTGGAGAAGTAAAACCAGTGAAACTTATTTGTAGGTGTGTGTGTATTTATGTCAAGGAAATGGCTCACCCCGGTGTAGGGGTGGGCAAGTTCCATGGCTCTGGATCAGATGTCAGACTGGAGACTTCTTTTGACTCAAGCAGCTGCAGGGGCTGATGAATCCAAGATCAGAAGGTGAGATGACAGACTATTGATGACACCCAGGATTGGCAGATATTATAGCGGATATTACATTACTAAGTGATGTCCACAGAAGTGGAAGTTTGATGATGAACCAGATGTAGGATTCAGACCAGGCAAAAAGCAAGCAAACCTTTTCTTAATAGCCACTTATATGGAAAGCACACCACACCCCCCAAGGAAAATTCCTTTAAATTGATTGGCTGCTCATAGCAGATCTCATCATGAAGGTGATTGAATTATGTTTGGTCTCATCATAGGGGATTAATAAATATTAACCGCCAAACCACTGAGAATCCTGGTCCAACCAAGTGGATAGAAAACCTTAACTAATACAATGTTCACATACAAACAGAGCTCCCAGTCTTATACACAAAATTCTCTTTACAGCTAATCATATGGGTCACCTAGCTGAGTAGGGAGATACTTGGCTTGTATCAAAATACTTGGGTTAGAGTTTTATCTCAAGGATCCCTAGCCTAGTCCTTGTGTGAGCCTCTCAGCTTCTCTGAGCTTCAGTTTACATCAGTCTTTGAACAGAGTATATTCCATATGACCCACCAACTTTTCAAGACTCCTGTGAAGATGGGATTACTGTGTGAAAGCACTTTATGATTGTTAAA
>NW_022104798.1:0-1172 GCF_000313985.2 Echinops telfairi | reverse complement strand
GTATGGGACTACTCCCCTCTCAGAATCCCTTTGATGAGATCACTGTTAGGGAAACAGTTTGGCAGACAAGACTTTGGAGTTTTGAGAAACATGGATCTGCTTCAGTTCTGGATTCTGCCACTCATTAACTGTGGAATCCTGGCAAATTAGTAATATTTTCTGAGTCTTAATTTATTCAATTGCTCATAACTCTTTTAAAAAATGTTAGTGTTTTATATATATGTGTATATATGCTTTAAGATTATTTTATTGGGAGCTCTTACAGATCTTTTAGCAATCCATACATCACTTGTATCAAGTGTATTTGTACATATGTTGCCATCATTATTTTCTAAACATTTACTTTCTACTTGAGCCCTTGCTATCAGCCTCTTTTTTTACCCTCCCTCCCCTCCCCCAACCATCATGACCCTTTGATAAATTATAGATTATTATTATTTTTATATCTTACACTGACTGCTGTGTCCCTTCCCCTGTGTTTTTTTTCTCCCCTCCTTTCCCCACCTTCTCCCTGCCTTCCTGATATCACTACTCCCATTCCTGAGGGGTTTGTCTGACCTGGATTTCATGTGTCATGAACTCTTATCTGTACCTGTGTACATGCTCTGGCCTAGCCCACAGTGAAAGGCAAGACTGGGGTCATGATAGGGGTGTTGAGAAAGCCTCAAGGAACCAGAGGAGTATTGTGTGTTTCATTGGTGCTATACTGCACCCTGGTTTACTCATCCCTTCCTTGTGACCCTTCTGTGAGGGGATGTCCTATTGTCTACAGATAGGTTTTGGATCTCTATTCTGACTTGTTCTCAACAAGGTGTTTGTTTGTTTTGGATCTTCTGATGCCTGTTATCTGATCCAATCAACATCTCATGATTGTACAGGCTGCTGTGCTTCTTCCATGTGGGCTTGTTGCTTCTTTGTTACATGACTACTTGTTTAACTTCAAGCCTTTAAGACCTCAGATGCTATATCTTTTGATAGCCATATACCATCAGCTTTCTTCACCACATTTGCTTGTGCACCCATTTTATCTTCAGTGATTGTGCCAGGAGAGTCAGCATCACAGAATGCTGGGTGGTTAGACCAAAGTGTTCATGAGTTGAGGGAGGCCTTGAGCAGAGGCCCAAAGTCCATCCACTTCTTCAAAGTAATGCCATATAAATATATGTACATAG
>NW_022104797.1:0-6358 GCF_000313985.2 Echinops telfairi | reverse complement strand
TGACCCCCAATGGGGTCGCAACCCATAAGTTGAAAACCGCTGCTATAGACAGAGTTGAACTGCCAGTTTTAAAGACTGTAAATCTTAATGAGATCAGAAAGTCTCATCTTTCTCTCATGGAGCAACTGATAGGTTTGAACTGCTGACCTTGTGCTTAGTAGGCCAATGTGTCATCCACAATACCAGCCCGTCTCCATAGAATGCCTTTGTTGTATTTTATACCCAAGTAATCTGTGGCCTCGCACTACAAATCCCTCTTTGAGTCTTGTGTTCTTACCTTTTTGTTTTGTTTTGTTTCTTTGAGGTGGGGAGGAGTTTGAGAGTAAGTTGGCCCAAACGTGTTGTTAAGGCCCTCCCATCACTAAATGCCCTATGTCTCCTTCACTTCATCTATGGGCACATGCTAACGCATGCATGCACACACGTACCTTTAGCTTCCTATGAACATACCAGCAGGCTCCCTGATCAGCATTTGGACCTTTCTCCTTGTTGTCACTTGGTGCCACCCAGTCGTTCTCAGAGGGAACTAAATGACATCCAGGCCACTAGAGATGTACAAGCTTGGCTGTTTGTATAAACAAGGGTGGCTGCAAAGCCATCCTTTATCAAGGGCTTGTTTCAAGTTACTTCTCCAAAAGTGATTTTCTAACAGTAGTGAGGGGATTTCCTACACATCCCGGCCCCCTTGTTATAGACTTCCTCTGATATTGCTTTGGTAACAACACCCTCTATACCCTGTTTCCCCGAAAGTAAGACATCCCCAAAATAAGACCTACTTCCAGTTTTGCCTCTCGCTGAAATATAAGGCATCCCCCTGAAAATAAGACCTCCCCAGAAATAAGGCCCTCGAAGCTACCATAACTCTGGACTCTGGACCGTAGCGATGGGCACCGCCACGCAGTTCACTCACTGTTGGCTGTGGCACAGCCGGAGCAGACAGGAAGTGTGAGATCTCTTTTAATAAAACAATAAACAATACATGTGTACCGTATTCTTCTTCATGGAAAAATAAGACATCCCCTGAAAATAAGACCTAGCACATCTTTGGAAGCAAAAATTAATATAAGAGACTATCTTATTTTCGGGGAAACAGGGTAGCTATGGGTGTTCATTCTGGGACCAAATGTCAGCTCATAGCTAATTCTGTAAGATTGAGATATTGAAGTGGTTCCTTTTCTTCTTTTTTAATTATGAAGGAGTGAATGTGAGAAATTACTTAAATAGATGAGTGTTTCTCCCAGAAAGGCAACCTTGTTTGCATGGCTATGTTGTCTCACTGAATGTGCAATGTGCTCGAGGCAATGGGAAAATAGCCATATTGAATTTCGTGCCTCTTGGGAACTGAATGTTAGCTCACTGGACTGGAACTATGTTTTAGTAATTATGGCTCAGTAAATTGTTTTTATTGACTTAATATCTTAAGCCAGATGCCATGGACCTATGTGAAGAGAAATGTTGCCTCAGCACTTCGCTGTAGATGTTAAGTGGCGTGGTTTAAATGAGACATCTCAATGGAACGATCGCGTCTTTTCAGAAATTACACTTGGAGACTTGGCATACCTTCCGAGATCAGGGCATAGCCTTGGTGCTGGTGAGCCAGACCCCCCACGAGTCGCTGATTTTATAAACTAGCATCTTATCAAATCCAAACCACCACCTCCGGGTGCTTCTGAGGGAAATGTTGACTCAGAGATGTATACATTTGCCTCTCTGGTGACTGTATTGTATTTCAGGAGCTTCCGGTTCATGTTCTTTGTTTGGCTGCAATGTTCTGTTTTTCCAGCGTCTGACCATTCTTTTTTGTGTGTTGTTGTTCTTATTCCGTGCATCTATCTTCTCTGCCTGTCCTCTCGGTGATGTTCGCTGCTTATTTGGCTAGTTCTTTTCCCTGTTTAAATTGTGAACCAGGCGGTGGGTCCTTGGGTCCTCGGACTGTCACTTGTGTTTCCACTGTCATCAGCTCCTTCTTCCGCCTGAGGTTCCTGTGCTCTCTTGTTAGCTCCCTGAGCTGGATGCTCAGTTCATTTCTTTTCATTCGTGCCTGTTTAATATTAATCAATGTGAGGTTAGGAATTGGCTTTTTCTCCCTTATCATGAATCACGTAGCCTTTGAAGCACAGGGTGCTCACAACCATTGTTAGTGTTCTGTAATTTCACCCAAGAGCTGTTTCAGAAGTGGCCTTCATTTATTTGTTAATGACTTTCCACTGGTAGATAACTTGGCTTTTACTTTTGAAATGAATTTGGAGTTGGTTGAACTATGATGAAGGAACGCTTTTCATTGTTTGGAATTCACTGTGGAATTTGTCATGTACAGCCTAATCAACTTTTCTGACTGTTAATTATCTTTGGAAAGGAGATTTATTGTTTACTAATGAGGTATAGAGTTTGAAAACATTAGATATACTCAAGTACACCTATCTTATTATTTATATAATATACTTTATATGCTTTAAAAATTGATCTACCGTAAGATCAAGGGTGTTTTGATTATTTTCTATTTTTAAGAAATGCAATTTCCCCTTCTTGACTGTTGATTCTGTTACTTGGATCATCGCCATGTTAACTGCTATGTCTTGCTAGTTTTATGTACGCCTTATCATTATACATTACTCTTCTTTGGCTTATTTGGTTTCCCTTCCCAGAATTCAAAGTTGACTAAATTAAAAATATTACTCCAGCCTTTACAAAACATTTTTTTTCACAACATTTTATTTTGTTTCCATTTTTAGCCCTTCGTTTAGTTCCCATTTCCAGTCTCTTCTGTTCTGCTCCCAGTGCAGTCTATACACATACCCTGCCCTGTCCTGTTTTTATTTTTCATCTCTTTGTTGAGCTCTGCTAGCTGTGGGCTCCCTGAGCAGTTAGTTGTTCATGATCATGTGGGGAATTTCCTTCCGTTCATGGCCCTCGGCTTGGCTGTCATTGCTGTTTACTCAGTGGCTCCATTTTCCTGGTGAGTGTTCCCATCTGTTCTCTTGTTTGTTTTCCTCCTGTTTCTGGGTTCTTTGATCTGTGCCTTTGAGTTACTGTTTTATAGGTTCTGTGTTGTCTGTGGTTGTGTCCCCCCCCCCCCCATCCTCTTTCTTCATTAGTATTCTTTGATATCCATGTGTAAAACACATTCTTTCTAGACCAACTCTTCGTAGGAGCTTCGTGCCAGGAAGAAGCCGGGGCAGAGGTCTAAACTAGCTGGGCTTATCCAGGCAATTGAAGGCCTGCTCCAATCCAGTCTCGATATTCCACCCCATCTATGAGCCTATGAGTTCTCCTTTATTACTTTTTGAGGCCCTAGTGGCAAAATGGGTTACACAGTGCACAGCTAACCCTAAGGTCAGCAATTCACACCCACCAGCTTCTCTGCTTCTAGAGATTTACAGCCTTAGGGTCGTACCAGGGCAGTTCTACTCTGTCCTGTAGAGTTGCTGCGAATCAGAGTTGATTCACAGGATGGCAGTGCTTTTATTGTGTGTTTTGTTTTTATTTTTTTAAGCCTCAGGGTAGTTTTCTTATACCAGCACATGCCACCCATTCCAGTTTTTCCCAATAGTAAGTACTGGGTGCTTTCCCCACTTTCGAGAGCTTTGCAGAACCAGACTGTTCAAGAGTTACCTGAAATATGCAGCAACTGGTCTTTCTCCGAGCAGCTTGTCGTGTCCCTCTTTGATATTCCTAGTATTTCATAGCCCTTCGTCATACCCTTCCAATCCCAGATGAAATATATTTTCTAGGGTTTGCATCCATATATCTTCTTCTCCTTCTGCTATTTCAGTGGGATATTCTGAGAAGAAAGAACTTCTTTAATGTGCTATCCTGAATCTAATAATTTTCTCATGCTTAGTATTTTTATGTCTTCCCGTGGTAGAGAAGATTGTACATTGCCGAATTTTATTTATCTCGATGTTTTTGTTGTCTTCTTAACCATGTACTTTTTCTTCTCTCCACCTGAGAAGGCTCTCTTGAGAGGTTACCTAAGAGGCTTACACAGCTATTGCCCTGACACCTGCCGTGTGAACTTACAGTGTAGAAAACGCTTCCTTCTCTTGATCAGTTGCTGCTTACTTACTGTAACAAACAACCCCCCAGATATTCAGCAACACACATGACACTGAGGTTTACCACCCACTTATGTAAAGTACAGAATGAGGATTCTTGATTGGCAGGTGTCTCTCTATAGGAGATAACAGTGATTTTAGATTCAGACTCTATCTCTATAACAAGTTGATTTTCAAAGCGCTTTTCCCCATGAATCTAGAAAAAGGGGGAAGTGCATGGAGAACTGATGACAGGAGATTTTATAGGCCAGAACTGTGGTAGCAATATTATCTTTCCCAACTACTCGCCTAACTAGCCCTAGTTGTCAGGGATTCTGGGAAATGTAGTTTAGCTGTTTGGCCAAGAAATGGAGGTGGGGATTGGAACATGTTTTTAATTGTTCTTTAATTGATCCTTCCAGCTTGCCTGTCATAAATGTCTGAGTGGCCTAAGGAACACGAGTGTTTATAACCAAATTCATCTTTTTATTTATTCAACAAAAACTCACTGCATTCCTTCTACTTTACCAGTGTGACTTTAGCAGTGAGGATATTATTCACCCCTAAGACAGGAATGGTTATTTATTGTTCTCAATTTTCCTGAAAGGGGGGAAAAAAGAGTGAATTAAATAATAAATTTTTTGTGCCATTTGGGGCTTCATTATTTTTTGAAAAATGTTGCCTTTTTCAGTTAAGAAGAAAGAGTATAATTAACTTCACCAGGGCCTGTAGCTATGGAGTCGTGCAGCATTGTGTTATCAGTCAAGTTGGAGTCACCTGTAGAAGCACATTTCTCCTGTTACTGTTACCACTCCTCCCTTGTAAGTGTGCTTGTCCTTTCAACAGAATTCAGGATGGACACTGTATGAAAGTAGACTTTCCCTTGTTTAGTCTACTACGTGTGTAAGTCCACAGGCTTGGAAACATTTTAATATCATGCACACAGTTTTTTCAATGGATATAAATGAATGTTTATACTTCAATAATCAAATTAGAGGATGTTCACCACCTCTCCGTCTTAGCCCCACCCTTAAAAAATACATGTTTGGAAACTGGTACAATTCTGGTACCAATTGTACAATTCTGCTTGACATGATTAAACTATGGAAGGATATGATATATGTATGAACTCCCAATTAATAAAAAATATATGTATATATACCACCAAAATCATGTGTACCCCGTTTCATAGGAAATGGGAAAAGGTGTTTGTTCAACCGAGTTGCCCCACTAAGCCATCTTCTTGTTAGTGTCCCTTGAGTCAGACCCTCCAACTCACGGTGCCCCATATGTGAGAAGAGCCGCTCTATATGGTTTTCTTAGAAGGCCGTTATGGAAGCAGATTGCCAGACCTGTCTTCCCTGAAGTGGATGGATGGATTTGAACCCACAACCTTTGGGTTAGCAGTCTCTTGCACACTGCTTATACCACACAGGCTTCACAACTCCAATTTTTGTCATAGATACTCTTTTTCTTTTCATCCTGCTTGGACAGAAATAGCTAAGGAGTCAACAATTTGTATGACACCACTTGACTGATGGAGCAACTTTGAGCCAGGAGTCATTGAAAACAAAGGAGCCAGTGTGGCCCATGGAGCGGCTAATCACCCAGGAAAAGCATGCAGAGCGAGCAGAGCCACTTCAGAGCTGGTTCTGAGAATGGTCGAGGTCACAGGCCTCCTGGTGCCCCCCCTGTGCAGCGTCTTCCTCTTCTGATCTTTCAACAGATGGTTTGTGTGTGTGTGGGGGGGGTATGGTGTGTGATAGAGAGATCGCATCCTTGATAACATGCCATGGAAGGAAAAAGTACACCTAGTGTAAGGTTGCCACCAATCTTTATTTACTTTTAGTTAACTGGTGATCCTTATTACAATCAAAGTGTAATTGATGTAACGACGTCTCCATTCTTTTATTATGGTAGATATTATGTAACAAAACACTTGCCATTTCAACATACCTTATGGATACAGGTCAGTGGCATGTTCATCAGGTCAGCCGTCCCCATTATCCATTTCCACATATTCCCACCACCCTTAACACAAGTGCAGTAGCCCTGAAGCAGTGGGTTCTCTTGTCGGCCTCCCTCCCTGCGCTCTGCTAACTGCTGAGAAACTTTGTTCTTCAGACTCGCCCGCCGAGTAGGTAGAATTGGGAGGGTGCACACAGGGTCACTCAGAGTCGGAACTGATGCAAGGGTACCTAACAACAGGAGCAGGTGATTCTAAGTAGTTCCTATAAGTGGAATCATGCGATGGTGTCCTTTTGTTCCTGACTTAGTTGATTCTAAGTAGTTCCTATAAGTGGAATCATGCGATGGTGTCCTTT
>NW_022104796.1:4364-6362 GCF_000313985.2 Echinops telfairi | reverse complement strand
TAGAGGAAAATATTGCTTTTAGCTGAAGAAAGTAATAGTTAACATATTGATTGTCAGACATGAATTTTATTTACATTACCCCATTGAATAAAACTTTTTCAAGCTATAAGTATTATTTGTTTTCATTTTTCCATGTTACAAGTAAAGAAATTAAAGCATGGAGTCAGAAAGCCACTTCCCCTAGTTCCTTTTATTTATAATTATTAGAGGCAAGGTACAAACTCAGGTCTGCCAGAATGTGGAGCCCACAGCACCGTGTTGCTTCCCTGAGTCGCTTCACAACTTTTGGAATTACTGTCATCTCTTTGAAAGTCGTATCACGTTTCTGACCATTATGCCTACAGTTCACATCTCTAGTATTGTAAAGAAGAAATGGGTTGGAGATAGAACACTATTGATACCCTTTCCTGTCTCCAAATGCTAAGCTTAGATTAGCCTTCCTGAGAGTGATTACTGGCTCACGGGGAGTTATCCTGTGTTCTTAGCCAAGATCAAGACTGCTATAAAGGAAAAAGAAGTCCCAAATGGCCACTTTCATTATCGATTGCCAGCACAAAAATGTATGATGAAGTGTAATCTTGCAGTTTTCATTGTCTGAATTATATGAAGATGAAATATAACCTTGCCTAGTAGTTTTATTTTTCTCAATTATGTATACATGAGCTTCAACCCTCCAACTTCCTCAGCATTTTTCATCTTTTCCTCTTTCAAAGAACCAGCTGTTTGTTTTACTTCTTTTTACCTGCCGGATACTTTCTGAATCACATTATCCAGTGTTCAATTTAAGTGATCCCCGTTAAAGTCCAGATCCTGGGGAAATCACCCTGATTCTCGGTTCCCTAGCAACAGCCCCGAGAATAACAGCAGCTGTTTAGCCATATGTCTCTTCTAGAAAGATGCTGTAGTGGATATGTACCAAAATGTATTATATTCAATGCTTGAAATTTTAAAACTTCAAAACACCGTTGTTACCGTGTTTGATTATTTACCTTCAACTGTGCAAAGGCTGGGGCTTCAAACCAGTTTGAACCAGTTTAATTGTGGCCACTGAAGCACAACGAGAACACACTGGAATTTGCAAATTATGAGGGCCTGGAAAAGGAAAAATTGCAGGTCAGAGCTCTGGAATGGGAGAAGAGGCACAGTGAATCCTCACAGGAGCTGGGTGATACAGATTTAATTATTACCAAGACTGTGGAGAGTAATATATTCAAAAGAGTGGGTCAGGCAGACAGTGTTGTATCTGACTCTGTCAGGTAAGAGATTTAGTTGCTATGCAGTGTGCTCAGGGGGCCCTTGTTTTCTAGTAGGTGGATAAGTTTCTAGCAGGGCACCGAGCCATAATTTTCTGGTTCTAGTTATCGTCCCTAGTGCTCAGATTTTGTAAATTCCCATCTATATTGATTTCCTTTGGTTGTCCATGACTGAACCAGGAAGAGCTGTTTTGAAGCAAAATAGAGGAATAAATTTCATGACTTAAATTGACAGTTTATATGCTAGATAATGTGGTAGTCAATGCTATTGCTAGACATTTTCTTATTAATTTAATATGGATAGTCATGATGAAAATAAAGTACCTTATACTGTTAAAACTGTTTCAGAGTTAAATTTTATGTTGTAATATAACATGGCACATTTAGACATTAAGCAAGCTTAAAACTTACACATTTTGTTGATAATGTATATTTTAAGTAATTTAATTTTATAGTTTAGCCGCACATTCAGGAACTAATACTATTGTTATAGTATGTTCCAAGGGTATAGAATGCATCTTTTGAGTCTTCTTTGAATAAACAAATTCCTCACAGTTTTTAAACATTAATTTATTCTTCTTAGCTTAACTTTTGGAATTCCAAATAGTTTCCTGCAGAGAGGGAAGAGTTAAAAATCATACTGAATTATTTTTCCTGTGTCGATTAACAAGAGATCTATTACCGTGGCCATGATCCAAGCAACATCCAATAACTTAGTTAATATACAAGTGGGTCATGCCTGTTT
>NW_022104796.1:0-2116 GCF_000313985.2 Echinops telfairi | reverse complement strand
ATAAATAAAAGGTACTGGAAGAATAAACACTACTTTCTGAGTTGGAATTACAATATAGGAATTTTAGCTATAGTGCTAGTTTAAATTTAAACTATGTATCTGAGAGAAAGTTTGACAGAGTAGAATGTTTTATGGATTCTAGGCTACTCCTTAAAATGTATATTTATAATTGTAGGCACTTGATTTCTTTTTTTTCTTTTTGAGTCCTGAAGAATCTTGGGTTTTCTAGCATTCTTCACTGAAGTTTGTTTCAGACTTAAAATGTAAATTGAGACTTCATAATGAAGAAGTAATTCATACCTAAAAACAAAACTCTTTTTTTAGACTTTAAATCATAAAATCAAATTAAAAAATCACTCCATTGCCATTACATTTTTTCCAATTCATAGCAACCCTAGAGGAGAGAGTAGGCTGTCCCGTAAGATTTTCAAAGCTGTAAACTTTTTACAACAGCAGAAGGTCGAATTGTCCGAGTGGCTGGTAGGTTCAAACCATCGACCTTGTTGGTTAGTAGCAAAGTGCTTTAATCACTGTGCCACCAGGGGCCTCCCTAAAATCTAATTAGTTAATTGATGTAAGTTGAAAATTTTATTTAAAATGTTAATGACTTTCCCATTTTAGAATTTCAAATATTTCAGAATTATGGTATCAAGTATAAGTTCATTTCTCAACATCTAATTATGTAAAATATGATCTTATTCTTTCATAGTTTCTCATGTGGAGATAGTGTAGAAGTGTGAGGAAATTCTATTAACTAATTATGCTTATAATAAATTGCCACTATTAATTTCTTAATCATTATTATGTGTACGTAAGAGGAGAAGGAAGTATTCATTATTTATGATCTCTTTTCTGCATTCTAATATTCTCAACAAACTTGTCTTTTAATAGCTGAAGTTATAAAAAAGAAAAGTTTATTTCTAGGCTTATATGAGCTAAATTAAAATGAGTGCTTCATTTGGGATTTAAATTTGTATTGTTGACTTCCGAAAGAAATATTTCTTTTATCTTCAATATAATTTGCCTATTTTTCTGAAACTAGGATTTTTTCCCCTTATTGGTAATTTGATTATGTTTTAAAGTAAAAGATGGCTTAGTTTTTATTTTACCCTTGGGTGTAATGAATACTTACGAGTATCAGTGTTGGGAAATTGTGTGACTTTCAAATTGCTTTGTAATAAATCCCTAAATTATAGGACTAGATTAGATATACCACTAAAATATCAATACTTTTCTAATGAATTGTTATATTTAATTTTATAATTACCTTATTTGGTTGGCAAGAATAATTCAAGGATCTAAATTAACCAATATGAACATATTCTCAAAATAAATATCATACCTACTCAGCTTCTCAAGTTTTGATGTTATAGCCTTTCTTATTTTTCTATATTTTCTGGATGTGAAGAGGGGCTTTTTAGACTGAATATGTTTATCTCTTCAAATCTCAGGTGATTTTGACAAAAAATTAGATAATTTTGGAGCAAAGGCAGTTTAACAAAGTATTGAAATATAATTTCAGTATTTTCAATATCTTTAGAGAATACATGTATATGGAAGCATATAAGATGTATAAAAAAGTCCAGGCATTATAGTAACATAATATTTTAGCTTTCAAATAATAATCAGTAGCTGCTATATATGTAACGAAATCTGGAAAAATCAATGCAAATCTTCAGGAAAATGAACTTTTAAGTTATAAACCATCAGGAGTTTATAGAATTTTTTTAAACCAGTATGATAAGGATAAATCAGAGTTGTGAAGTATTTTTAAAAGGTTATGTTTAATATCATTTTTTATGTATACATATATTGAAATGTTTACATTAAAATCATTTATCTGTTTAATGGATTTATTTATTTTAATTGTTAAAATGTGTTTATTAATGTGTAACTGGTTAAGAAAGCACACCGTTCTCTCCACCCCAACCTTCCAGTAATCTTTTTTCCCCACTGAGTTTAGAGAATATTTTGCAATAGAGCACATAGCTTACTTAGTAGACCCAGGTAAGTTTATGAATAAAAATTTAGTATATTAGTTTACTAAGATTATAAGCTCTGGAATAAAACATCTTAGTTTCAATTTAGCTGTGTGACTTTAGGCAACTTATTACTC
>NW_022104795.1:3139-4068 GCF_000313985.2 Echinops telfairi | reverse complement strand
AAGATATGTGTGTGCACACACAAGCAAAATGAAAGAGAAAGCCTAGTCAAAGGAAAGGCAGTCAGGAGAAAGGACAAAAGGGAAAAAGAGGGGGAACTAGACAGGGAGAAAGGAGTTTAGTTCCTGGACCGCCACAGTGTAGGTACTCTATGCCCAGGTCTGTTCTAGAAAATTCCTTGCATATGATTTTGTTTAACACCGAAATCAAATATGCCAGGGCTTTGCTTGTCTCTTTGTTTTCTGAATGTCATTATTCTTAAAGGAGAGAATGGTATCAGAGCTTAAAAGGTGAACACCCAGTTCACCTTTAACAGAAGGATTTGGATGTGGGTGGAAACCCAAAATCCATCCGCAGGGTCCACACATGGATTAAGCCTCCGGTGAATACCCACTGACCATAGGTGATGCGTGTGAATCACTTTGTTATCAGAGACAGAGCACAGTAAACGCCACTGTGGCAGATTTACTTAGGTTAAAATGGGATAGCTGATGATTTGATCTCACTTTTGACCCATTTCAAAGTTGTTTCAGTTAAAGAAAAAAGATTAAGGGAAAACATGTGGATCAAACCTTTGTTGAATCCTCTCTGACCACAGACCAGGTTTGTGAATGTCCTTGCTATCATGCATAAGGCATTGGAAAATGGATTATTGCATACACAGTTAGGTTGAAATTTAACTGCTTATCATTTGAGATTCCCTGTGACCCATTTTAAATTGATTCAAGTTTTTTATATTTTCTGCCTTTTTTCATTTGAGGTTTTCCTCTGTTTTACTTTATTGGTGTTGGGTTCTTGTTATTGTTGTTTTAAATATCTTTCTGTATGTGAAATCCAGGATAGGTAAATTTATAGAGACAGTAAACTGGATTAATAATTTCGTAGGGAAATGGCAAGGTAGGTTGGGGTAAATGGGCAGCTAATAACAATG
>NW_022104795.1:0-1473 GCF_000313985.2 Echinops telfairi | reverse complement strand
TGGCCCCTAACAATCTATCCAGTGGCTGTTCAGGTGATTCTGACTTCTTTTGATCAATGTGTGCAAGAGTAGACCCGTGCTCCACGGAAGGGTCAAAGGCTGATGAGGTAGGATGGCAGAGGAAAAGAGGAAGGGCCTCCACGAGCTGGCATGACAGTGGCTGCAACAATGGGCTCAAACAGAACAATGGGAAGACGGCTCAGGACCCGGCAGTGCTTCCTTCTGTTGCGCATAGAGTCAAGATGGGGTAGGACTGACTCCTAACAATAACTGCAATATTCAAAATTTGCTTTTTAATAATGGCTGCTTCTCAGATCTCCCTTTTCCATATTAAATATCCTATATAGCATAATTTCATATATAAGTTCTTACTTATATATGGGGCCAATTCAATATATTCATGTACAATTTAATGAAATGCCTTATAATGGACACGTTGCATTTGAGTTCATCATTTGCATTACACGGGGACTCCTGGCAAGTGTCTAGGGACGATTAATGAATGTTCCAAATGGTCAGGTCTCATTACTAGGCATCGGGGATTTTTAAAGCTCCCCAATTGCAAACCAGTTCTCATGTGCAGCTCACAGTGACTAGCCACCGAACAAGGATGTCCTGTAGGGTTCACTTCTCTTTCGCCTCAGTTTGCTCTGTAGCTGAACTCATTGTCAGCTGAGTGCCAGTGAGTGAGCTCTGACCCTTAATAACCCTCTATGATGGAGGAGAAGAACCCATAGAGAGCCCTAGGCTAAAAGCTTTATGGGGGGCAATTGCCAGGTAAGTCCCACCACAAGACCTCTGTGTAGCTTTCTACCACCCACCTTTGGGGGTTGTAGCCTGGCAGTTACCCATTGTGTCCCAGGACTCCTTGTTGGCAATGTTAGAACCACCAAACCTAAAGGAGACCTCTTATGATATCTCCATCCCCCAAGCCTACATTCCCTCTGCCCCAAGACACCCATGTTGAAGGCCTATTGAAGGGAAGAATGCAAGTGTCTCTTACTTCATTGTGAGTATGGGGAGAAAAAGACGCTTTGATTGGTAATTCCATGTTATATGAGAGGGATGAAGAAGTGAAACAAAGAGGCTACCAATCAAAGTTTCTTTTCTGCAGTGTGAATAGCACCATAGAAATAAAATCAGTGATGATGACCGCACTTCATTTCTTTGCCATTTCATGGCAATGAAGTGTGGCCATCATCTCTGGCTTTATTTGGGTGGGACTGTTCACACTGCAGAAAGGTCTCCAGCATGGCCCGGGCCCATAGCTCTGTACAATTTACAGAGCTTTTCTCAGTCCCAGCCTCCCCTCTGATCTTTACCCTGTTCTGGGCGGGGTTTAGTCTTACTGATGAAGTGTATAAGGAGTAAGGCCAAGAAAAGTTCATGGTTGCTGGTTTGGGATTGGGAGGCACAAAATGGAGACTTGAACTTTGACGTTTGACTCCCAATTATGCGCTATTCCCAAGATGC
>NW_022104794.1:5462-6366 GCF_000313985.2 Echinops telfairi | reverse complement strand
TGAAGTAAATTCTTCTGGGAGAAGGGGTTGCTGTCCACGTAGTTGGGATTGGGGCTGCCCCTCAGACCTCTCTACTGGTTCCCTGCTTCACATCTTGGAGTGCTGGGTTGAATCTGCTTCCTTTTTCCCTGTGGAGATAGAAACAATACCCTCCCCTTGGGTGGGTCAGTGCACTCTTCCCTAGCTAACCATTTCTTTCTCTTTTTTTTTTCATCCCCCTCCTTTTTAGTTGGCTACCATATATATCCCAGGACTTGGTCTGGCCCCTGCCATACTCCCTGGACCTCACCCCAGCAATGTTTATATAAAGGAGCTTTTTCCCTATGCCCCTTTTGCATTTTTCTTTTTTTAAGCTTACCTCAGCGGACTCATGTTGTACTTGCCCTTCTGTGCTTGGCTTACTTTGCTTAGCATAATTTCCTCCAGTTCTTCCCATGCTGCAATGTGCTTCATGTGTTCATCACTGCTTTTTTATGATATGTAGTACTCCGTTGTATGTATGTACCACAGGTTTTGTTTTGTTTTGTTTTGGCTATGTACCATAGTTTTTCAATCCATTAGTCTGTTGAAGGGAAATTGGACTGTTTGCCACTCCTTGCCATTGTGAACTGTTCTGTGATGAATATTTGAGTACAGATCTCTATCTGTGCTTGTTTTTCTTGCCTCTTCTGGATATATGCCCAGTAAGGGGATTGCTGTGTTGTATAGCAGCTGGATTTACATCTGTTTTAGATATTGCCAAATCGATTTCCATAGTGGCCATATATACATACAGGTCCACCAGCAGTGAAGGAGAGTTCCTATCTCTCCAACAATTGTTATTTTTCTGATTTTTTTAATTGAGCTGTCTTTGAGCATGTTAGTGGGTATCCCATTGTTGTTTTAATTTGCATTTCTCTTATGG
>NW_022104794.1:0-980 GCF_000313985.2 Echinops telfairi | reverse complement strand
TTGGGTGTGTTTTTAAATCTTTGATGTTGGCATTAATTTCTGCAATCCATCCAACAATTGAATTTTCATTGTGGTTTACAATTTTACTAGATAGAGACATTTCTAATTTAGCATTCCACTTGGATTTTCCTTTAACAGCTCTTATTCCACTGTCATGGATAAATTTCTATATTTGCCAGTTAATAAGTGTGTCTATCCCATCCCAATTATGCATTTTGGATCTGAGGAAATCACTTCAGAGTTGCTTTAAGGACTCACTGCATCCACTCTGAGACAGACCTAAGGTCCATTATAATGTGACCTCTTTAAACCCCCACTCTTCCTGGAAAGCCGTGTGACAATTGAAACTCTTGTAATTAGTGTCAGCTCAATGTTCAACCATTCTCAGTCTGCTTATTTCATTTTCCCCCAATGAACAGTCATTCTTTTAATGGATCCTTCTAGGGAAGGCAGTGAGAGAAATAAATGGTGTACATTTGGGGCAAAATTTGGACTTTTTGCTAAACTAAGTAAAATTCCCTATATTTGCTAATTTTCTATTATTATTGCTATATTAATTTTAATGACCTTTTGACATTTTTCTATAAAATATATACAAATTTTGGTTTTTTCTTACCTATTTTATTGTTTGGTGGTTGACTTTATTTTCTTCCCTATTTTTTCACTGTATTATTTTGAAAGCTATACTTAGTCTCATCCTTATTTTAGTGACTACTATTCTCCTTTCAATATTCTTAAATAATGTAGTAAGATAAAGTTATTTTCTTAATCTAAGTCTCACGTAAACATAATTTAAATTATTTATACATAATTATTCATCACACCTCACTTATCTTTTTGTCTATTAGTTTACTTGTGTCTATTTTCAACTTTCTTGAAGTAGATATTAATATCATTGTCATGTTAAAATTATTTCAAGTTTTATTTTTCTCTTCTAGAAACTGTATGTGTGTGTTGCTTTATATTATAAAGATTTTTTT
>NW_022104793.1:4474-6325 GCF_000313985.2 Echinops telfairi | reverse complement strand
TAGTGAACAAAGAAACATGGTTTCAGGAATTGATGGACTACTAATAGAGATATTTCAAAAAAACTGATGCAGTACTGGAAACACTCGACTATGCCAAGAAATTTGGAAGACAGTTTTTTGGCCAACCAATTGGAAATGATCCATATTTGTGCCTGTTTAAAAAAAAGTGAGCTAACAGAGTGCAGAACTATCAAACATTATCATTAATACAATACAAAGTGAAATTTTGTTGAATATAATTATAAAATGGATGCAGCTTTATGTCAGTAGAGAGCTGCCAGAAAATCAAGCTTGATTCCAAAACAGACGTGGAATGAGAGATACCATTGCTTACTTCAAATGGATCTCAAATGAAGGCAGATAATATCAGAAAGCTGTTTACTTATGTTTTATTGATTGTGCAAAGGCATTCAATTGTGTGGATCATAGCAAACCATAGAGAAAAATTAGAAGAATGGGGATACCAGAAGACTTAATTGTACTCATAGAGGAACTGTATACAACTTACAATTCAATATAAAGAAAGGAAATGTTCCCACAAGTGCACCAACAGACATCACAATAGATAGAGACTGAATTTTTCAAGGACTTTACTTTACTTGAATCTAAAATTGATGCTCAATAAGCAGAAATAAAGAAGTAAAAATGTATATTGCACTCAATTGGCTATATAAAAGACATTACCTGTATAATTTCTTATGCCCCAGAGGAATGATTTATAAAGTTCAGTATCTTAAAATGATGCTGTTTCAAAAGTGAACCTTAGATACATATAGACCATAGATACACAAATGGATTTTGGTTTGCACTTAATGGTAGCCCCAGTCTAAGAAAAATGAGTTATCATGAAATGCCCCTACTTGATATTTACTCTCCTGAAGAAATCACTGGTGATATGTATGCAATAGCAAAGTGTGGTGAAGAAACCAGATGGTGTCCTGCTATCAGATAGAATAGCATCTGGGGTCTTCAAGGATTATCTTTAAATAAGCAGCCATCTAAGTGAGGTGTTAACTAAATCCACATGGAAGAAACACACCAGCCTATGTGACCCAAATATTGTAAATCTAAAGGCAGGAATGGTATCAGAGCTTAAATTGCAAAACCAGTGTGCAACAAGCTGTGGATGACAGTGGAAGCTTCAAATTCATTCTCAGGGTCCACACAAGGATTAAGCCTCCAGTGAATTCCCTCTGAACGTAGTCCAGAGAGGTGAACAGCATGGCCATCCAATAGAGAACACTGTAAAGCCATTGATGGCAGATGCAGTTGGGTTAAAATGTAATACCTTATCTTTCAATCGTCCTGTTGACCCATTTTAAAATTGTTTCAGCTTTTAATATTTTATACTTTCTTTTAGATTTAGATTTTTCTGTTTTTTCTCATCTTTGTTGTTGGATTTTTGTTTGTTTGTTTGCTTGATTCCTGTTTGGTTTTGTATGATTGTCTATATATGAAATTCAAGACCGGTAGATCTATAGAGAGAGTAATAGACTAGTAATTACCTAGGGACGTAGCAGGGGAGGATGGGGCAACGGGGAGCCAACAACAATGAGTATGAGAAGAAAATGCTCTGAAATGGATTGTGGTGGTGATTGCATAACTCTTCTTAATATGATTGAATGATTAAATAGTATGATATGTGAAGTATATGCCAATGAAACTATTCGTAAAAATATGTATTGCACTGTATAAATCTGCTTCCAGAAAACTCTTTAAAATGTTAAAGAACAAAGAGGGCACTTTGAGGACTGTGTTAGGTTGGATTCTCTAGAAAAGCAAAACCAGTGATGATTGTGTGTGGGGGGGGGCGGGGGTGGGTGTGTGTGTGTGTACACGTGAATCGAAAGA
>NW_022104793.1:0-1160 GCF_000313985.2 Echinops telfairi | reverse complement strand
GCACATGCACACATAGTAGTAATTCCCATTTCTAACCTCTTACTCAGTGGTCACCAATGATGGTTTCAATTCTAGTGTCTTGGTCTCTAAAGAAACAACATTGTAAATTTTAAAAATTTATGCAAACAAAGCAACAAGTTCAAGGAACAGAAAATCAGCAACAAACTACCAAATTGCAAAAGGTTTCTAGTGGACTTCCTTGTATTAACTTCTCCTTTCTAGCAATCTGCTCTTCACAGGTGGAACATAAAAGGCAAGCTTGATCAGATTCTTCTTCAAAGCTTTCAACATCTTCTAATCCTGAGTGTGGTATACAGACGCTGCATAATCCAGCCATCCAATATGGACAGATTTTCACTTCCTTCACGGGACCTTGCTCTTTTTCCTCTCTCAAGACCTTTGCACATGTTGTCCCTTCCAATCATTTGAGATTGACAGAGCAGCATTTCACCAAGGACAACGTTCAGAAGGGTTGGAAAAGAAGGATTCATGGAAATAGGAAACACTGGGAGGAAGTGGAGTGATTGATATTACATTGTGGACATTGTAATCAAGGAGATGAAAAAAGTATATGAATTGTTGAATGGAAAATTGATCTACTCTGTACACCTTCCTGAAATTCACAAGAAAAGCTTCAAAAACAACTAAAAAACATTTGGAAATTAATCATTCTATTTGCTTAATAAAATTTTACTCACCCATTAGGTCTCAGCTCAGATCTCACATTCTCAAAGAAGTCTTTCCTGAGTTATCAAAGTGAGTTAAGTAATTTTCACCTTTGCCATCTCATTCCCAATGCCACTGCTGCTCTTGAACGTGCTCATTACTTTAGCTTATAGGTTATAAAGTCAGTGAGGATAAATACCTTATCTGGTCATTTTTCACTGCAGCTCCATCAACTGGCATAGTAATCATCAATCATATTAGGTAAATTAATAAAAATATGATTAGAGAGAAGAAAAATAGATACATATTTAACTCATCATTCAGGGATGTTCTGTAAGGGTTGTTTAGTTTATCTATCTATCTATCTATCATCTATCTATCTATCTATCTATCTATCTATCTATCTATCTTTCTTTCTATCTATCTATTTATGTCAATTTAGTTGGCATTAACCAGCTCTAAGCAAGACAAGTTCCTTGAGCTGTGGTCTCTAG
>NW_022104792.1:4971-6380 GCF_000313985.2 Echinops telfairi | reverse complement strand
GACCAGTGGTCTACATGAACCATAGTCTTATCCCGCCTGAGTGCAGAAGAACGAGATTGCTAGTATCCAGCTACCACGATTGATCTTTTCGATCAGGGGCATGATAGAAGATCCTAAACAAAACACAAATTTACAAAGGAGAAAAAACCCAACTGGTCCAAGAGACTGGAAGAACCTCAAGACAATTGCCTTAACTCATCTCTTTAACATGAAATTAGAGTTCTTTCCAGAACCACCTCTCAACCAATTACGAGACTGGCCTATAAAACAGACAATAGCATGTATGGGAATGCGCTTCATGGAACTATCAACTCTATGAGACCAAAATGGGCAACATTTGCATGCATGCACGTGCACACACACACACACACACACACACACACACACACACACGATGAGAAGGCAGAAAAGGGTAGGGACACCCAACCAATGGAACTGGAGCTGCCAGGCTGGAAATGGTGAGAGTTGGCACAATGCAGAGATTGAAGTCAACGCCATGGAATGATGTGTGTATGAGTTATTGAATGGAGAACGAATTAGCTGTTCAAACATTAACCTAAAGCACAGTAAAATATTAAAAAAATAATGTCGTCACCTGGCTTGACTCAACCTAATGGTCTATTTCCTCAGCCTGCCTGCCCGAGTCAAAAGCGACACTTGTACTCACTGTTTTCAGACGCTTTCAATCTACCTGCCTGCTGGTGTTCCATTCCATCTTCCCTTTCCGTCTAACTAATTATGAAATAATCCAGCATCTCTTTCCAACTGTCCCACACTCCCTGGCTCTCTCGTTCATAAATGGCCTGCCGTGTCAAGTCTTTCCCTCTGCGTCCACTCTCTTGGCATCCCTTGTGACTGTCCTTCGGGTGTTGGACAAAGTCATCCCACCATGACCCTAGAAAGAGATTCCTCTTCCTAAACTCAAGTGGGCTTCATTGCTCACTGCCATCGGGTCCGTTCTGGCTCACGGTGAGCCTCCGCGGCTCAGAGAGGACTACCCATGTGGCTTTCTGAGACTGTGTATTTTTGCAGGAACAGACAGTCCCACCTGTTTCCTGAGGAGGGGCTAGTGGTTTCAACTTTGTGATTAGCAGCCAAGCCTGTAACCCACCATGTCATGCCAAAAGCATGTTTACAGGCACAGGTTCATGGTCAGAAGAATGATTTATTTTCCTAGTGCTGATGAAGGAATTTTGCTCTTCTCTCCCATGTCTCCCTGACACAGTTTTCCTTTCTTTTCTCTAGTACTTAGTTTGACAGTCTACAATTTCACCAAAGCTTGCGTATCAAATGTAGTACTTGCAAGCCTGGCCAAATCGTTTTTCACTTTCCTATTTAAGAATCTTGCCTCTTGAGGGGTGGGGAAGGCAATTTCGACATCCGAAGCTCAAATGTTTGTCTTTAAGGAT
>NW_022104792.1:2622-3628 GCF_000313985.2 Echinops telfairi | reverse complement strand
TATCTCAAAATTCCCCACTTGTCAGCCAGTTTTTTCATACTGTTTTGGTTTGCATGCTGCTGCTATGATAAAAGCCATGCCATTGGTATTTCAAATGCCAGCGGGGTGTTTGAAGCCATGGTGTACAGGTTTCAGGGGAGCTTCCAGATGGAGAACAAATTACAAAGAGAGAATACGTGGTCCATTATTGAGGGATTAGCCATTGAATACCTTATAAATAGCAACAGCATCTCATCTGATATCGTGTTGGAAAAGATTGAGAGATGCTCAAAATAGACTGATGAATAGGTGCTTCCTCCAAGTAGATTTGACCTTGATGATCATGGATGAAGCAAAGCTTTGCACCTTTATTTGTGATTTAGCAGGACTCAGAATGTGAAGCAACAGTTTCAAGAATCCATTGATAATCAGATTGTGGAATATAGTAATTATGAATCTAGGGCAACACAGATGTCTTCAACTGAATGAGTGTAAGCAAAACCCTTAGAAAAGTGCTTATCACACAAACCAGCATGAAGTAGGGAGCCAGTAGAGAGGTTTGAGTGACCTGCCCCAATCCCAACTATGTGGAGAGCCCTCCTCTCCTCAGAAGAATTTACTTCAGAGGACAGCACTGCAGTTATAGCTCAGGCAGAGGGATATGTGTGATCAGAGCACACTGGAGCAAATTAAGAGGGAGGAAGAGAGAGTAGAGCACATCCTGGACCACCAAGCCTTAAGGATGATATCTCTGCTCAGAGCAGCCAATGCACAGAGAGGACCATATGGCCTGGCGGGCCCCACTATGCGAGACACGACATCCCTCACTGACCCATAGCCCTACAAGGGACAACACTGGAGACACAGTGTGGGAATCGTGCCATATCTGACCCCACTGCATAGAGGCAAAACACTAAGGGTGTGCAACAGAATAGCAAGGGGAGCAGAGCAAGGGAATACCAAAAATAGACTTTGGGGTCAGGGTGTGGAACCCCATCAGACTTGACCAGAAAACACTCCTAAAGGT